>NC_071390.1:114238083-114541311 GCF_022682495.2 Desmodus rotundus
GCCACAAAAGAAGACATGGAGAAATCTTGGAGGTCTTAATTCTAGCATGAAAACAGCAGTTTCTGTTTTCATCCCTCTTGGCCTTACATCAAATTTTACTTCCAACCTTCTCAGAAGGCAATGTTCCATTATTTATAATTAATCTCGTAAAGCTGATGTTTGCCAGTTCTATCTGAATTAGCACTGAGCATCCACAAGTCCAAATTATGATTTCCCCCTTTGTCAGAGGTTTACAGTTTTCCCCACACATACTCCCTCAAAGAGGGGTCAGAGGGGTATTCCTCTACATTTGCAGAGTATTGTCTGTAAAGCTGAGACTGTGGCTGGCTCTGGATCCCCAAGGAGAGGATTGAAATGGAACCTCTACTGATTTTGGCTGATTACTTTGGATGGGAGGTCCTTTCTGCTTCCCTGGTGCTATGAGCTTAGGCTCCACTGACTTCCTAATGCTAAGCCCTCCTTTAGACGTCAGTCTGATGGACATCGCCAGCTGTCCCAAGTTGCTCCACGCTTGAGAGCAATACTGAGTGGTGCTAGGGTATATCTATACAGTGATCACAGGGCCTTTGGGAAGAAACAATGGAATAAACACCCAGAATTATGGGTGCTAACATCTTTTCAAAGGCTCATGATGACCATTTCTGTTCATAGATTTGTTCCATGGACTGTAGCTGGGATAATTTAGGACTGACAGAAGTTTTTCCCCCTTTCTCCACTTTTCATGCTACTTGACTCTATTCTTCTTTCAAGGAAATACTAGTCTTCAGCGAGGACCTGACCACCTGCTATGTCCTTTCCTGATGCATTCTCAGGAACAGGTTTAGTGGGTAGCAGTCACTTGGGCAGGCTGTTGTGACTCTAGGTTTTCACAAAAGCCCTGTGATGTGTATACTGTTACTACTCTGGTGTCAGAGATGTGGAAACTGAGATGAGGTGGGATTAAGCCACTTGCCCAAGCCACTGAGCTCACGAGGGCAGAGTCTGGGATGGGGCTTGGGTCTGTGGGATTCCAAACCTGTGCTTGTGTGTAGCACCGCAGAGCTGTTTCTGGATGGAGCTAAGTGGAGGGTGTATTTCTAGGTTCCTCCCCCGCTGTTAGGCACTTCTGTTCTGCCTTCTGCCTACTTTTTTTCCCCACTGAGATATCATATTCTTTTTTTTTTAGCTTTTTAAAAAAATTTTATTGTTATTCAATTACAGTTGTCTGCATTTTCTCCCCATCCCTCCACCCTACCCCATCCGAACCCACCTCCATCCCCCACCTCCACCCTCCCCCTTGATTTTGTACATGTGTTCTGTCCTGTAAACCCCTCTCCCCACTATTCCCTCCCACTCACCTCTGGCTATTGTTAGATTGTTCTTAACTTCAATGTCTCTGGTTATATTTTGTTTGCTTTTTTCTTCTGTTGATTATGTTCCAGTTAAAGGTGAGATCATATGGTATTTGTCCCTCACCGTCTGGATTATTTCACTTAGCATAATGCTCTCCAGTTCCATCCATGCTGTTGCAAAGGGTATAAGCTCCTTCTTTCTCTCTGCTGCGTAGAATTCCATTGTGTAAATGTACCATAGTTTTTGGATGCACTCATTTCCTGATGGGCACTTAGGTTGCTTCCAGTACTTGGCTATTGTAAATTGTGCTGCTATGAACATTGGGGTGCATAGGTTCTTTTGGATTGGTGTTTCAGGGTTCTTAGGGTATAATCCCAGCAGTGGAATTGCTGGGTCAAAGGGCAGTTCCATTTTTAGTTTTCTGAGGAAATTCCATCCTGTTTTCCACAGTGGTTGCACCAGTCTGCATTCCCACCAACAATGTACTAGGGTTCCCTTTTCTCCGCATCCTCTCCAACATTTGTTTGTGGATTTGTTTATGTTGGCCACTCTGACTGGTGTGAGATGGTACCTCATTGTGGTTTTAATTTGCATCTCTCTGATGGCTAGTGATGCTGAGCATCTTTTCATATGTCTCTGGGCCCTCTGTATGTCTTCCTTGGAGAAGTGTCTGTTCAAGTCCTTTGCCCATTTTTTAATTGGGTTGTTTGTCTTCCTGGTGTGCAGTCGTGTGAGTTCTTTATATATTTTGGAGATCAGGCCCTTGTCCGAGGGATCATTGGCAAATATGTTTTCCCATACCGTTGGTTCTCTTTGTATTTTAATGCTGTTTTCTTTAGCCATGCAGAAGCTTTTTATTTTGATGAGGTCCCATTTGTTTATTCTTTCCTTTATGTCCTTTGCTTTAGGGGACGTGTCTGTGAGGATGTTGCTGCATGGAATGTCTGAGATCTTTCTGCCAATGTTTTCCTCTAGGACTTTTATGGTGTTACAACTTATATTTAAGTCTTTTATCCACCTTGAATTTATTTTTGTGTATGGTGTAAGTTGGTGATCGAGTTTCATTTTTTTGCACATAGCTGTCCAGATCTCCCAACACCATTTGTTGAAGAGGCTATTTTTGCTCCATTTTATGCTCCTGCCTCCTTTGTCAAATATTAATTGACTGTAAAGACTTGGGTTTATTTCTGGGCTCTCTGTTCTGTTCCATTGGTCTATGTGCCTATTTTTATGCCAGTACCAGGCTGTTTTGATTACAATGGCCTTATAATACAGTTTGATATCAGGTATTGTGATCCCTCCTGCTTTCATCTTCTTTCTCAAAATTGCCACAGCTATTCGGGGTTGTTTATGGTTTCATATAAATTTCTGAAATGTTTGTTCTATATCTGTGAAATATGTCATGGGTACTTTAATAGGGATTGCATTGAATCTATAAATTGCTTTGGGTAGTATGGCCATTTTGATGATGTTAATTCTTCCAATCCATGAGCATGGTACATGCTTCCATTTGTTTGTGTCTTCCTTAATTTCTTTCTTCAGTGTTGTGTAGTTTTCTGAGTACAGGTCTTTTACCTCCTTGGTTAGGTTTATTCCTAGGTATTTTATTTTTTTTGTTGCTATATCAAATGGGTTTTTTTTTCCTGATTTCTGTTTCCGCTGTTTCAGAGATATCATATCCTAAGAATACCACCCCAAACCACAAAAGTAAGGAAGTCAAAAGGTTACCCCAAACTCCCTTTGTGTGGGTGCAGAGAAGTTTATACCTTATGAATGCTTCCCCACGTACTGTCCTCGTTGGTTTGGTCAATAGGGCTCCTTCTGGGTGTCAGGTCAGAAGTCCCAAGCTTGTGGTCTGTGGACGGAGTTTGGGCAGCAGTTACTCTGGATCTGTGTTGGCCTTTCCAAACCCTTGGCTGTAGGGGAGGGTTGTGGAGCCTTGACCCCTTCAGGAGCCTGCTGGCCATTTCCCACCTTTCTCACCTCTCCCCACTGCTCCCGAGGTGAGTGGCCCTGCCACACCTTGTGTTTTGAGTCTGCATAGTTCGTCATTGCAGTGGGAAGCTTCGTGAGCCTGTTCCAGAAGCACTCACCATGCATTGAGTATTATGGGCTTCAGTATGTTGGTTCCACATTGATCAGGGCTGCAATGTCACAGTATAAATCTCCATGCCTGGCAGTGCCTTCTCTGGGCCAATAAGCAGATGAGCCTTGAACCCAGGGATGGGGAATTTCCATCCTGTGTCTGAGACACCAGGACACAGACCCTTCTTTCTGGCTTCCAGTGATCTTTCACGTCTCCCTTCTGGCTCCCCTCCCCTCTTCCCGAGCACACAAAGGAAACAGGAAAGAAAACAATGCAATCATGCAAAGGTCTGTAGAACTGAGGGACAAAGACAATGGATACTCAAAAGACAGTCTGTTGTTTTCGTTGCTTCCCCCCTCAAGGACAGTACAGTTACGTTGAGAAAATCCTTAAGAAAGGGGAGGAAATTTTAATTTTCTTTGGGTCTCACATGGAAGCATTCTGGGTGCCATGTGACTCAGTGGTAAGCTTGGCCTAGGAAGAGGCTCCAGCCCTGGCTATGAGCCTGAGCAGCCCTGAGGTCCAGGCCATGTCACTAACCCTCTCTGGGGTGCAAGTTGTTTTTGCCTGTAGCCTGAAGGGTTTGGACTAGATGATTTATAAGGTACCTTTTTTAGGTCTGACATTCTGTTGTTGAACAGAGGAGGTAATGTGTCCATAAGGATGGTTTCCCATGGGCTGACCCTTGACTCACTCTGACCCTGTATATTCAAATGGTAGAACACTTAGCTAATTAGTATTTGAGTGTCTGTTATAAGCCAAGTACTATGAGAGGAAATCATAAAGCATATTTCTACTCTTTGTAGCTTGTAATATGGGTGGATGAGGTGGGACTGTTAGCCATCTCTAATTTACAGTGCAGTAGGCTGGCTGTAGTGGTCTGTTGATTAGAGTCTAAAATTTAATTCATCATCCCCTCCATGAGTGGGTATCTGCCGTTTCTGTCTGCCTCTTGCTTTTGGCAATGACACCCTGACTTTCCTGTGGCTGCCCTTCCCTGTTGGGTTGGTCACATTCCTGTGACCGACGCCTTGCCAAGCAGAACTCAGATCCCCTTGCTATGGTCAGTGGTTAGAGAAATGGGCAGAAACCTAAGCTAGGCAGGCTAGACTTTTGTTGGAACTGTGCAGACAGAAGCCCCCTGTTCCCATTGGGGTTGCCAAGCTGGAGAAACATCTGCCTGATGCTGCTGGTCCATCACCATGACATGGGACGGACCTAGTGAGGATGAGGTTGTCGCTGGGGAGAGCAGAGAAGAGTGGGGCTTCTGATGGCATTGACAGCACACCTAGTCCAGCTCGGCTGGAATCTAAAATGAGGCCAGGACTTGTCAGTCATTTAGGCTAGTATACTATTCTTTTTCTCTACTAAAGTTTTGGATTGAGTTTCTATACCCTACAATTGAGTCACAGTTAGTACTACTCTTAAGATACGACTGCATTTTTGCCACATTCTCTGGGCAGCCCTTTACCCACTTAGGATGCATTTGACTTCAAGACCACACCCAAAGCAGCCTAAGTGGTAGGGTGTTTATTAGTCTCATAGCAAGCCTCGGGCAGCCTGGGTCCAGGGTGGTTATTTATTGGCACCAGATGCTCAGGTTGTCAGGGTCCTGGCACCTGCTGGCTTGGTTCTTAAGTTTGTCCCCACATGGTACAAAATTGAAGCTCTAGAAATCACATGGCTGCTTTGTCCCAAATGGTAACTTCTCCCAAAATTCCTTCATAGAGTTGAATCATTGGGTTTCTTTGGTTTGTTTGCTTTTTTTACTTCTCTTTATTTTAGATGAGGAAAAAAAATTCTACTAGCAGCCCTTTAGCAGAATTTCCTTTACATTTCTGTAAGGAAAACAAAGCCTGGCACTAGTTAAAGGAGGGAAAGGCAGATTTCGTGGAGCACTGCTGCAGCAGGGGGAGCAGGGACTGAGGTGTCTGTGGAACTGGCTCAGCGCTGATCCACGTAGAGGTGGCTGGGGGTTTTAAAGGAGGAATTTAGAGTAAAGAGTGGACAGGGAAGTGGAAAATTACAAAAAGCAAGTATGTTGGTCAGTGTTACTAGACCATCTGGGTTTGCTAACTGTTGCTTGTTGAAGGTAGGCTCCTCCCCTCCGACAGAGACTGGGAGACAGGGCTCCTGTCCTTCCTGATGATGACATTTCAGTGAACAGCTTTCAGGGCCTTGAGAAAGACACTCCTGGGTGGTAGGAGATGCATGTACATCTCAAAGGGGCTGAGGGATGATCCACAATTTTAAGTTTTTAATGTAAATGCTTTAAGAAAAGGGAAGGCAGGGGCCTCTCAGGTTGTTGGCTGGAACAAATGGTAAGTTCGATTGACAGCTTTGAGTTTTTTCTGACAAGAATTCAAGGGGGCTGGGTGGTCCAGGGACATGACCTTAGGCTGCTGGAAGCCATGTTAGAGTTTGTTCAAGTCACTTAGTGTGGTGGGGTGGACAGAGCTGTTGGCCCCGAAAGCTGCAGTTCTTATGGGCCCATGTTGAAGCCTAGTGGAGAAGAGGTTCAGGGGGGCATGGCTAAAGTATGGTCAGGGAAAGAGTCCATTATTTCCTTGGACTGAATTGCATTATCAGTCCCTGATCAACCAAGCCACCAAAAGCTCCAGGCATATGCTGTGGCAAAAGATTTGTGATTTTCATTATTAGTGTAGAGTCTAACCTTGGACTCAGCAAGATCCATCTTCTGGAGCTAGGAAGGGCCTTTTCTCTTAGCCCAAGGCCAGGGGAAGGTGACAAAAATCAGGGTTCCAAGGGTAGGAGAAGGGGGTGAGGAGTGGGTTGGGGTCCACCACTGGGGTCCTGGGCCAACTCCCAGCTGTGATGGGTAGAGGGGCCATTACTGTCCATCTTAATAATGATCTTGCTCCATGGAAATGTCAGATGGAGGAAAATTGGTCTGAAGAATATAATGTGTTTAGCTCCCACAGGGACAAGCCATTAAACCTTGAAAGGCATGGAATGATGGGATAAGAAAGTTTCTCTTTTTATTTTTGACCATGGAAATGGTGGCTTGGCAGAATGGCAACATAGTCACAAGTCATTGGAACAAGGACAGATTTCCTAAATCTGGTCTTGGTTACAAACCAGATAATCCACAGAGCTCACTTTGAACTTACTTTCCTCTCTCTCAATATCCTGCCATAATAACTAAGGACAGGCCTAGAAATAACTTGGTTTTGCCTCAGAAAGGTGGTATTTTCAGACAGGAATCAGAATCTAAGTGTTGGAGTGGAATGAGGAGGGGAATACTAATCAGAGAGTGGGTACTAAGGTTTTCTTTTTCTTTTCTTTTTTTTTTTTTACTAAACATTTATTTATTTTGCACTAAGACTTTATCTTAGGACATAACTAAATTGTGTCACCACCCTCCACCCCAACTTGAAGAAGGGTTAGTACAGTGAGTGTTATAAAGCAGATATGAATATTAACTGACAAAGAAAAACCCTTCAAAATCATCATAACAATGTTTAAGTAAAAAAAAGAAAAGAAAAAATAGGGGGTGATGGGATTTGCAGATTGAACGAGATCCTCACATTTCATCTAACACATTCAGTCCTGACTAGAATGTACCAAAACGGAAGCAGGATTACTATAGTACAAAACTTCCACTACACATTGCTGTACACACGTTTTCCAAGCCCATCCCCAAACCCTAATTCTTCCAGCACAACTATTTCGTGGCCTGTTGGGCCTGCCGACAAAGGAGCACGTAGATCTTCTCTTTAATCCAGTCTTTGTTATAGGGCTGGTATGTCAGGGTATCAGCTCGGTAAACGAGACAGCTGAGGTCTGCCAGATCATCAATAAAATCAAACAACTGGCTGATATCATATGTGATAGAGGGGCTGTTGGGATTCATTCTCTTCAGATGTTCTTCATACATTTTACAAACGCCTTCCATGCGTTTGTTCACTGATTCAGCGTAAGTTCTGCCTTCTGGCCTCTTGGTAGGCTGTACCAGTAAAATGGTGTGAGACATCGCGCCAAACTCTTTCACTGCAGCCGCCGCCGACACCACCACCTCACATGAGCTTAGCCACACGGCACTAAGGTTTTCTTAAGCAAAATGGTACAGGTTGCTTGGCAGATATTTCTTTATAAAGTTAATTATATTTTATTTGCATTAGAAGAGTGTGGTATGTAAAGGTGTCTTACAGGGACCCTTTATGAAAATGGAAGTAAACAATTTTGGTGACTCATAACTCCATTTGGTATACCAAGAAGTCTAAATGCCAGACACATCTGAACAATTACAGAATTATTCTAAACATTTAAAAAACAATAAAGGGATCGAGGCACGGTTTGCTGTTGTGGGTGGCGTGTGGTGATCAGGGAAGCCCCGCGCTGTGAGTGACAAGTGGTGGGCTGTAGGTGGGCCAGTCCTCATGCCGAAAACGGAGAGGCAGGTGGCGGTGGACGCTGGCAGGGCTATCACACAGCCTCACGGGTGGCACGGGCGTCAGGCCTGCCTGCTCTCTCACGTGTTTTCATTTATAACAGTCAGTTTGGAGTGTTGGATCATATTTGGGCAGATATGTATTATATACCCCATTCACTAATCTGTGTCCTGGAAAGAAACATAAGACCATTCAAAATAAAAAAAACATTTGGATTGGATGAAGTCTTTCATGAACATCGTGTTTGTTTGGATTCAAAATATCCCAATTCTAAAATTCTGATTAATTTAGAATAAGTCAGGACACAGGCATTCTGGGTAAACTACTACAGTGTTTGTTTTCTAAGCGAAGATTTTCAGATGTGATTACGTAGCATGATTTCTCCACACTGGACCAGAGGTCAGTGAACTTGGGCCCACAGGCCACATCTTCTCAGCCGGTCACATCCAGCCCACTGCCTATTTTTGTATGGCTTGTAGCTAAGAATGTTTTTACATTAATTTTTTTTCTTTGTTTGATACTCATGAGAATTGTGTGAAATTCAAATTTCAGTGTGCATAAATAAGGCTTTTCGGCTCACAGCCTTGGGTGGTCATTGCATTTTGTGTGTGGCTGATTCTGTGCCACAGTGGCCCCAGGCGAGTAGTTGTCAGAGGCTGTGTGGCCTGAAAAGCTGAGCATATTTATTAACAGGCTCTTTACCGAAAACACTTGTCCACCTCTGCGCTAGACCCTTGCGGTGGCTTCTGTTATTCTCTTCCTGCACAAGAGGTCCTTTCCCTTGGGGTCAGACCATCTGAGCAGCCCCTCAGGCTGAGTGGCTGTGAGCACCCCAGACTCTTCCTAAGTCACACTTCCACAGGGTTAAACCTGAGGGACCTGTCCTCTCAGCTTCTTATCAGCGAGCAAGTCAGCAGTGAGGCTCCGGGGAGTTTTCCCTCCCGTGTGTAAACAGTTGGTGCCGGAGGAGCAGACTAATAATGTCTCTGCGGAGTACCAGTGAGGTGATCAACCACTTCCTATTTTCCTTTTATTTCAGACCATATTAGTATTTATTTGCCTGTGTACATTTTAATCTTTTTATTTCATTACTTCAATATTCCTCACACATGTAATTTGGGGGACATGATGAGATGGGCTCGGGGCGGGCAGAGGGATGCAGCAGGCCTGACTGGGTTACTCCTTCCAGTAGAGCGCACAGGGCACACAGCACGGGCGGCGTGGATGAGAGCTCGCTCACCTCTGCAGAGGCTGCGGGGAGGGGCACGTGATGAGGAGGTCACACCTGACCTGGGGTTTAATGGTATTATTTGGCTGGGCTTTCAAAGAAGACAAAGGACACTGAAGATGCAATGGCACCAAGGCATACAACACTCCCAAGCATTTGGAGAATTTAAACAGGTTCATTAGTACTAAAGAATACATTTCAAGTTGGGGTGAGAGGGAAGGAAAAGGTATAGCTAGAAAGGTAGGCAGGAACTCGGTATTGAGAGACGGCCCGGACCAGCTGAGTGTTTCATCTAGCTGATGCCATCAAAACATTTCAAGCTGGAGAAGAATAATCTTGGTTCTCCTTCCAACTAGTTCTCTAAGTCCAGCGGAGGATATTTACTGCACCTCAGTGAGACATGGTTTCTGTGTAGGGTTAGCTAAAAGTCTGTGTCAGTAAATAATTGCTTTTGAGTTTGGGGATTGTCCTAATACATTACTTCATTAAATTATTCCTTCCACCAATATTTATTGAGGGCCCACTTTGTGCTGGGGCCTGTTCTAGAAACTGAGGATAGAGCGGGGAGCTAAACAAAGCCTGTGCCTCCAGAGCTCACGTTCTAACTAGCTGCTTGTGGCCGTTCATTGCTTGGCCACACGGGAGGTTTGAGAACTTCACAGGCCTGTTTTTTGGTCTTACTAGATTTTAGCACAATTGTTTTTGGCTCTGTTCTCGCATGGCCACAAGAGGTCATTTCCTATTTTGCACCTGTGTTTCCTTACCTGTCAAATGGGCATCATCGTGGCCACCTTTGGTGCAAACAGCAGGAGAACAAATCAGATGTTGTGCCAACAGAAGTCGAATTAAAAAGAGGGGTTCCCGGGAGAACACAGGGTCTCCATCCTCTATTCAATTAGTGGCTTCCAAACGTTTTAGGCTGTGGCTCATGCAAAGAAGAACATTTTGGAACGAAACAGAAGTTTCACAAAATTATGACACGATGTCCTGACACTTGGTCTCTTCCACCCTGCTGTACTTACAAGTGCTGGTGGAGAGCTGCCACGCTGACTTCATAGCCCTCTGTGCCCGGGCCCCAGCCTCCAGGCTAAGAACAACTGCCTTAAGGTGAGCATTCCTTGCCAGCAGGGTTTTAAACTTGATTTCTCCCGTTTCTACTTGTTGATGGATTGTTTCAGCTTGTACTTGACCTTTTATAACCCAAGCAACTGTTTACAAGCTGAGCTAGAGATCACTCATAGTTGGTATTACCAGGGAAATAAGTCTACATGCCCACTGCACACTTTGCCTGCTACCAGGTGACCCAGGCTGCCCCGGCATAATCAGATGTGGTGGGTGAGAAGCCCTCCTTCCTCCCCTCCCCTTCCTTCCAGAGGGTCTTGCTGTCAGCTCAGAACAAATGATCACGATGTGACACCTTTCCCCAGAGAGAACCACGGGTCTGAGCTTGTGCAGCCGGTTCTGGTTGAGGTGCAAGGGCTTCTCTAAGTGTCTCTGATGTGGGCGAGGAGGTGGTACGTTTAGAACCGCTTGTCTTCCCTATTCTAATGTTGTACAGAAAATGCAGGGTAAGCAGGGGAAATGACAATCAAATGCACATTTTTCTGGGGTTCACCAACTCCAACATGTTAAAGCACTTCACACTGTGTGTTTGGATAGAGAACACCTCATTTCATTCTGCTGGTTGCCGTGGAGCTGATCCCAGGCACAATGGCTAGAATCTGAGAGGGTGGTGGAGGAATTCCTTCTTTTTAGAGTTGGCTTAGCGTTTCAGCAGAGCAGTATCCTTTATTGTCAGTTTAAACCACCTGGTGACTCCTTAGGCTGATTCTCTCTTTCTCTTAAATATATGCGTGTGTACTATATCTTCATCATCCAGTTGTCTGTTGATGGACACTTAGGTTGCTTCCATATCTTGGCTATTGTGAATAAATCTGCAGTGAACATAGGGGTACATATATCTTTTTGAATTAGTGTTTTGGATATCTTTGGATAAATACACAGAAGTAGAATTGCTGTCATATGGTAGTTCTATTTTTAAATTTTTGAGGAAACCCCATACTATTTTCCGTAGTGGCTACACTGATTTGTAATCCTACCAGCAGTGCATGAGTGTCCCCTTTTATTTTTTAAGAATTTATTTATTTTTTAGAGAGAGGGGGAGGGAGGGAGAAAGAGGGAAACATCAATGTGTGGTTGCCTCTTGAGTGCCCCCTACTGGGGACATGGCCCTCAACCCAGGCATGAGCCCTATGAATCAATCCAGCAAACCTTTGGTTCACAGGCCAGCACTCAATCCACTGAGCCCACCAGCCAGGGCTATTTATTTATTTTTTAGAGAGAGGGGAAAGGAGAGAGAAAGAGAGGGAGAGAAACATCAATGTGTGAGAGAAACATTGATTGGCTTCCTCTTGCAGGCTCCAGAGTGGAGACCTGGCCCACAAGCCAGGCATGGGCCCTGATCAGGAATCAAACCAGTTACCTTTCAGTTTGCAGGCGGGGTGCTCAATTCACTGAGCCATACCATCCAGGACTGGGAGAGTTCTCTTTTCTCCACATTCTCACCAACACTTGTTTGTAGATTTTTTGATGCTAGCTGTTCTGACAGGTGTGAGGTGATCCTTTGTTGTTTTTTATTGTTATTCTATTACAGTTGTCCCAAATTCCCCCCTTTGCCCTCCTCTGCCCAGCCTACCCCCTGCTTCACAGTCAACCCCTAAACTGTTGTCCATGTCCATGGGTCATTCATACGTGTTCTTTGACTAACCCCTCTCCCTTCTTTCCACCTTTATTTCCTTCACCCTTCCCCTCTGGCTGCTCTCAGTATGTTCCTTGTTTCCATGCCACTGGTTCTATTTTGCTCATTATTTATTTTGTTTATTAGATTCCTCTTATAGGTGAGATCATATGGTATTTGTCTTTCACCAACTGGCTTATTTCACGTAGTATAATACTCCCCAGTTCCATCCATGCTGTCACAAAAAGTAGACCTTTCTTTCTGCTGCATGGTATTCCATTATGTAAATGGACCACAGTTTTTTGACCCACTCACCTACTGATGGGCACTTGGGCTGTTTCCAGTACTTGGCTGTTGTAAATAGTGCTGCTGAACATTGGGGTACATAAGTTTTTTGAATTGGTGTTTTAGGATTCTTGTGGTGTATTCCCAGCAGTGGAACTTCTGGGTCAAAAGGCAGTTCCGTTTTTAATTATTTCAGGAAATTCCATCCTGTTTTCCACAGTGGCTGCACCAGTCTGCATTCCCACAAACAGTGCACTAGGGTTCCCTTTTCCCCACATCCTCACCAGGATTTGTTGTTTGTTGATTTATTGATGATAGCCATTCTGACAGGAGTGAGGTGATGTCTCACTGTGGTTTTAATTTGCAATTCCCTGATGACTAGTGACATTGAACATCTTTTCATATGTCTGTTGACCATCTGTATGTCCTCATTAGAGGAGTGTCTATTCAGGTCCTCTGACCATTTTTATATCAGATTGTTTGTGGATTTTTTTTTTTCAGTGTGTGTTAACATGTATGAGTCCTTCAGAAATTTTGGATACTAACCCCCTTATCAAATGTATCATTGGCAAATATCCTGTCCTATTCAGTAGGTTGTCTTTTGTTTTGTTGATGGTTTCCTTTGCTGTGTAAAAACTTTTTAGTTTGATTTGGTCCCATTTATTTGTTTTTTCTTTTGTTTCTCTTGCCCAAGGAGACATAACAAAAAAAATATTACTAAGAGTGATGTCATAGAATTTACTGCCTTTGTAGTCTGTTAGGAGTTTTATGGTTTCAGGTCTCACATTTAGGTTTTTAATACACATTTTGATTTTATTATTGTATATGGTATAAGGAAGTGATTCATTTTCATTCTTTAGCATGTGTCTGTCTAGTTTTCCCAACACCATTTTTGAAGAGACTGTCTTTACCTCATTGTATATTCTTTCCTCCTTTGTCATAGATTAATTGATCACATAGGGGTGGGTTTATTTCTGGGCTCTCTGTTCTGCTCAGTTGGTCTATATGTCTGTTTTTTTATGCCAGTGCCATGCTATTTGGATTACTGTAGCCTTGTAGTATCATTTGATATCAAGTAGCATGATACTTCCAACTTTATTCTTTTTTGTCAAGATTGCTTTGGCTTTTTACATCTTTTGTGGTTCCGTACAAATTTCAGGATTATTTGTTCGAGTTCTGTGGAAAATGCCATTGGTATTTTGATGGGGATTGCATTGAATCTGAATATTGCTTTGTCTAGTGTACACATTTTAATGATATTGATCCTTTCAATCAATAAGCAATGTATATCCTTTTCTTTATTTGTATCTTCTTCAATTTCTTTCTCCAATGTCTTATAGTTTTCCAAGTATGGGTTTTTTGCCTCCTTGGTTAAATTTTTTCCTAGGCATTTTATTCTTTCTGAGGCAATTATAAATGGCATTGTTTTCTTAATTTTTTTCTGATGGTTTGTTATTAGTGTACAAAAATGCAACTGATTATTGCATATTAATTTTGTATCCTTCTGCTTTATTGAATTTATTAGTTCCAGTAGTTTTTTTGTGCGTGGCTTTTTATCATGTCATCTGCAAATAATGACAATTTTACTTCTTCCTTTCCCATTTGTATGCTTTTTATTGCTTTTTCATGTCTGATTGCTGGGGCTATGACTTCCCATACTACACTGAATAAAAATGGTGAAAGTGCACATCCTTGCCTCATTCCTGATCTTTAAGAAAAAGCTTTCAGCTTTTCACCATTGAGTATCTTAGCTGTGGATTTGTCATATATGGCCTCCATTGTATTGAGGTATGTTCCCTCTATCCCCACTTTACTGAGAATTTTTATCATAAATGGATGTTGGATTTTTCAAATGCTTTTTCTGCATCTGTTGCTATAATCTTTCATTTTGTTTATGTGGTGTATCACATTTATTGATCTGTGGATATTGAACTAGCCTTGCATTCTGGGAATGAATCCTGACTCATCATGGTATATGGTATTTTTAATGTATTGCTGAACTTGGTTTGCTAATATTTTATTGAGGATTTTTAAATCTATGTAAAAATCAGTGATATTGGCCTATAATTTTCTCTTTTTTTTGTAATATCTTTGTCTGGTTTTGGTATCAGGGTAATTCAGGCCTTGTAAGATGAGTTTGGGAGGCTTCTCTCCTCTTCAATTTTTTGGAATAGTTTGAGGAGGATGGGTATTAATTCTTTGAATATTTTGTAAAATTCACTGTGAAGACATTTGTTCCAGGACTTTTGTTTGTTGGGAGTGTTTTTAATTACTGGTTTGATTTCATTAGTATTTCAGACTTTCTGGGTTGTTTTTTTTTTTTCCCCCCTGATTCAGCCTTAGGAGATTGTATGTTTCTAGGAATTTACCAATTTCTTCCAAGGTTTTCAATTTGGTGGCAGATAATTGTTCATAGTATTTCCTTATCATCCTTTGCATTTCTGTGCTGTCGCTGGTTATTTCTCCTCTTTTATTTTTTATTTTATTTATTTGGGTCCCCTCTCTTTTTTTCTTGATGAGTCTGGCTAAAGGTTTGTCAACTTTGTTTATCTTTTTCAAAGAACCAGCTCTTGGTTTTATCGATCTTTTCTATTTTTTAACTCTTTTGTTCATTTCCATGCTCTTTTATTATTTCCTTCCTTCTCACTTTGGGCTTTGCTTGTTCTTTTTTCTCTAATTACTTTAAATATAAGGTTAGATTATTTGAGATTTTTATTTTTCCTTGACTTAGGCCTGTATTGCTACAAATTTCCCTCTTACAACTGCTTTGGCTTTGTCCATAGATTTTTGGGTCGTAGTGTTTCAATTCATTTGTCTCAAGATATCATTTGATTTCTTCCTTGATCTCGTTGTTGACCCACTCATTGCTTAGTTGCATGTTATGCAGCCTCCATGTGTTTTTTACTTTTCTCCTTATACTTGATTTCAAGTTTCATACCATTGTGATCATACAAGATGCTTGATATGATTTCAATCTTAAATTTATTGAGACTTGTTTTGTGGCCTAACATGTGATCTATCCTGGAAAAGATCTCATGTGCACTTGAAAAAAATGTATTTTCTGCTGCTTTGGGGTGAAATGTCCTAAAAATATCAACTAAGCCCATCTGCTCTAATGTGTCATTTAAGGACACTGTTTCCTTGTTGATTTTCTGTCTGACCGAGCAATCCAATGATAGCTGTTACTGTATTACTGTCAATATTTACATTCATGTTGGTCAATATTTGCTTTATATATTTAGGTGCTCCTACATTAGGTGTACAGATGTTTACAAAAGAAATATCCTCATGTTGGATCGATCCCTTTATCATTATGAAATGCCCTTCTTTGTCTCTTTTTTTATCCCTTCTTTTAAAGTCCATTTTGTCTGATACAAGTATTGCCACCCCAGCTTTCTTTCATTTCCATATGCATGAAATATCTTTTTCCATTCCTTTACTTTCAGTCTGTGTGTGTCTTTTGACTTGACGTGGGTCTCTTATAGGCAGCAGAGGTATAGGTCTTGTTTTCTTATCCATTCAGCCACCCAAAGTCTTTTGATTGGAGCATTTAGTCCATTCATACTTAATGTAATTATTGATAGGTATGTAGTTATTGTCATTTTATTGTTTTCTGATTGTTTTTGTAGTTCTCCTTTGTTCCTTTATTCTTTTGCTCTCTTATTTTCTTATTTTGATGACTTTCTGTAGTATTGTGTTTGGGTTCCTTTCTCTTTATTTCTTGTATATCTCTTGCAAATTTTTGGTTTGTGGTTACTTCACATATACCAAGCTATGTTTACAGCAGTCTATTTTAAGTTGATGGTTGCTTAAGTTCAGAATTCTAAAATCACTACAGTTTTTACTGAACTCCTCCACATCTGTGTTTCTGTCATCATTTTTTACTTCTTTCGTATGTGTGTTTTTTGTATCCCTTAATTTATTGTTGTAATTTCACAAGACCTTCCTCCTTTTTGCCTTTTAACCTTTTATCTGGCTTTATAGTTGTTTGAGTTACATCTTTTACTAAGTGTTTGCTCACAGATTCCTTTGGGAATGGGGTGCAAGCAATGAACTTTCTCCCAGAAAAATACATTTAGGTATGCACTACACTTTCATTCATTTTCTGAAGCCCACCCACAGAACACCAGGGGTCAGAGATGAGTAATTCCTACTCAGGCATCAGAGACCAATGCTCTGTTATTGCAGCATCGTCCTGACCTCCTACTGGATAGTGCTAGATGAATCCTGTCATGTTCACAGATTCCCACTTCCAGACTTGCATTAGCTGCTACCTGTTGTTGATCACATCTTTCTCCAGAACCAGTAATGCCAAAGGTTAGACTAAAGGCTCTTTGTCCTTCAATTCAGCCACGTTTGATGTAGGGCCAGGAGACAAGGGAGAAGAGTAAATTGTCCACCTCTTATGTAACTTGACTCATATTCTTTTTTAAAAAAGTATATTCTATGATTATTCTGTTATAGTTATCCCAATTTTTCCCTTTGCCGTCTCCACCCGGTATGTCCCTTCCCTTCAGCATTCTCCCACCTACCGTTAGTTCAGGTCCATGGGTCATGTGTGTAAGTTCTTTGACTTCTCCCTTTTCTGTACTATTCTTAACATCCCGCTGTCTATTTTGTCCCTACCAGTTATGCTTCCTGATCACTGCACCATTTCCCCTTTTCTCCCCCTTTCCTCTCCCAGCTAATAGCCCTCAAAATGATCCCTATACCTATGATTCTGTTCCTGTTCTGGTTGTTTGTTTAGTTTTTGTTTTTATTTTTTAGATTCAGTTGTTGATAATTGTGAGTTTGTTGTCATTTTAATGTTCATAGTTTTAATATTCTTTTTCTTAAATAAATCCCTTTAACATTTCATGTAATAATGGTTTGGTGATGATGAACTCCTTTCACTTGACCTCATCTGGGAAGCACTTTATCTGCCCTTCCATTCTAAATACTACCTTTGCTGGATAGAGTAATCTTGGTTGTAGGTCTCACTTTTCATCAGTCTGAATACTTCTTTCCAGCCCTTCTGGCCTGCAAGGTTTCTTTTGAGAAATCAGCAGACAGTTTTATGGGAACTCCTTTGTAGGTAACTCTGCTTTTCTCTTGCTGCTTGTAAGATTCTCTCTTTATCTTTAACCCCTAGCATTTTAATTATTATGTGTCTTGGCGTGGTCCTTTTTGGGTCCAACTTGATTGGGACTCTTTGTGCTTTTTGGGCTTACATGTCTATTTCCTTTATGAAACTAGGGAAGTTTTCTTTCATTATTTTTTCATATAGATTTCCAATTTTTTGCTCTTTCTCTTCTCCTTCTGGCACACCTCTGAGGTGAATGTTGGACCTCTTGTAATTGTCACAGAGGCTGCTTTTACTGTCCTTGTTTTTCTGGATTCTTTTTTCTTGTTGTTCTGATTGGTTGTTTTTTGCTTCCTTATGTTCCAAATCATTGATTTGATTCTCAGCTTCATCAACCCTACTGTTGTTTCCCTGTAAATTTTTCTTGATTTTGATTAGTGAATCCTTCATCTCTGATGGGATCTTTTTTATGTTGTTGAGGTCCTCACTAAGTTCCTTGAGCATCCTTATAACCAGTATTTTGAACTCTGCATCTGACAGATTGCTTATCTCCATTTCGTTTAGCTCTTTTTCTGGAGTTTTGTTCTGTTCTTTCAGTTGGGCCATGTTTCTTTGTCTCCTCATTTTGCTAGCCCCCGCCCCCGTGTTTGTTTCTGTGTATTGGGTAGAGCTGCTTTGACTCTGTGTCTTGGTAGTGTGTCCTACTGTAGTAGGTGTCCTGTAGGGTCCAGTGGCACTGCCTCCCTTATTACCCAAGCTGGGTACTCGAGTTTTGCCCTTCTTGTGGGCTGAGTACACCCTCCTCTTGTAGTTGAGCCTTGGTTACTGATGGCAGATTAATGGGAGGGACTTACCCAGGCCAATCAGTTGCAAGGATTGGCTGTGACCACTGACCACCAACCTCACCCTCCGTGGATGATCATCTGGGCAGGAGCAGGGCAGCAGTGCTCCAGAGTGGCCTGTAGCCACTGGATGTGCTGGTCCTGGGATTTCCTACATGGTGCAGGCCAAAGTCAGCAGCAACCGCCCTGCCCCCTGCCCCTTTGTTTTGCATGGGGCTATCCTTTCTCAGCTATAAAGCAATCTGAGAAGGTTGCTACTTGTGCTGGGCCTGGAGATTCCAAGGTGAAGCCAAGCTGTGAAAGTGATCTGGCTGCTGCTAGTGCCAGGCCTGGAGCTCAACGGAGGCCAGCTATTACTTCTGTTACAGGATTCAGGAAGTCATGAAGCAAGAGCCAAGACCAGTCATTCATATGGAAAAGCAGCTTGGGTGGGCCTGTAAATTGGGTGGGGTGGAGTCTCTGGGGATATCAAAGGCAGGTCAGTGTTAAACAGCTTGATGGAGTCTCAAATGTGGCACCAGCCTGCTGGCTCTGTGGCTCTGCAGGGGGAGGGCTTAGAAAAGGGACAGTGGCCTCTGCTCTCCCCAATGCCAGACACTTCAGCATCTCCCAGTATGCCACTGGTGCCCTTGAAACTGCCACCCTGGTGCTGGAGCTCAGAGGGAGTGAATCTGAGTAGGTGTGGGCTCTTTAAGCATAACTGCTTGGGGCTCCAGAATTTTCTTCCACCGATTCAATTCTTGCTGGGTTTTGCAGCCAGAAGTTGTGGGGACTTATCTTCCTGGCATTGGACCTGGGCTGGGGGACCTGGTGCGGGGCTGGGCCTGCTTGCTCCTGCAATATCCCTCATGAATTTTTATCCACCATACATGGGTGAGAGACCAGCTTGTACTGCATTTTTGCCCCTCCTGCCAGTCTCAGTGGATGTGGTTTCTTTAATTCTGTAGTTGTCAGACTTCCATTCAACTCTATTTCTGGCGGTTCTGATTGATGGTTTCTCTATATTTTAGTTGTAATTTTGATGTGGTTGTGCAAAGAGGCGAGCCATGTCTGCCTATGCTACCATCTTGACCAGAAGCCTTTTGACTCGTATTCTTTCTTAACATAATCCTCACCACCAATATAGGTAGTAAATGTGATTAGATATTGAGGATCTAAGAGGTTATGTGATTGGACAGTCATGCAGTTAGTGGTTGAGTACGATTCAAACTCAGATGAGTCTGACATAAGACCATCTGTTGATTTTGCTATACCAACAGCCTGACACTGTTTCACCGCCCTGCTTTGACTAGAGAACCACCCTGACCCTAAAGTGACTTCTGGAGACATCTACGCTCATCCATTTTGTGGATTTTATTAGTATAACTCTCAAAGGTCATGTGATTTTGAAGTCCTTGCTGACCATTTCACTGTGGTCTCCTGAGTACCAGTCACGTATTTAAAATGCAACCATTATCTTCCAATCTCATTTCCCAACCATAAAATCTCATTCCCAGGGGAAACAGTGAACTGGAGTTTGGCTTAGGGAAAAAAAGCTTTCAATTACTTTTTTCCAGATGCCTTATGTTTCTTCTTGTGTTGTTGCTTCTGCGACTGAAATAGTCTGATGTATTTTGAGCTATTTCCTTTTCCATGTAAGGCATCTGCCAACAGGGTCCTGTACGTTGTCAGAAAAATCAGCATGTGCTCAGACATTTAGGTCTGAGGTATTTACTCAGAAGTAAAATGAGAGATGGTGGAGGCCCTGCAATGGGCATTTGGTCCATCCTGGCTGGTTTATTTTATTTTTAAAGGCTTCCAGTCTCCTTTGATGAACTGTGCTGTTATTAAACAATCTCTGTGTTAAGTAAATTGTTACTTAACAATTATTATAGTTAATATTTTTTAAAGTATATTTTATTGATTATACTGTTACAGTTGTCCAACTTTTTTCTCCCCTTTATTCCCCTCTGCCCTGCACCACCCCCCATGAGCATTCTCTGCGCCCCCCGCCCCCCAGTTCATGTCCATGGGTTGTATATATAAGTTCTTTGGCTTCTCCATTTCCTATACTATTCTTAACCTCTCCTTCCCCCATCTGTTTTGTACCTACCATATATGCTTCTTATTCCCTGTACCTTTTCCCCTATTCTCCCCCTCCCCACTGATAACCCTCCATGTGATCTCTATTTCTGTGAATCTGTTCCTGTTCTAGTTGTTTACTTAGTTTATTTTTGTTTTTCTTAGGTTCATTTGTTGATAGTTGTGAGTTTGTTGTCATTTTACTGTTCATAGTTTAGATCATCTTCTTTTTCTTAGATAAGTTTATTTAACATTTCATAGAGTAAGGGCTTGGTGACAATGAACTCCTTTAGCTTTACCTTATCTGGGAAGCACTTTATCTGCCCTTCCATTCAAGTGAAAGCTTTGCCGGATAGAGTAATCTTGGATGTAGGTCCTTGCCTTTCATGATTTTGAATACTTCTTTCCAGCCCTTCTTGCCTGCAAGGTTTCTTTTGAGAAAGAAAAATGGCTTTCAGTCACTTCCTCCGCTACCCACAAGCACATTGGGCCCTCCTGGTACTGATTCCTGGGTGGGTGGGCTTATGTACATTCTAATTCCCTGTGGATTTCTCCAATGAGCTCTCCTGTGAGGCTGGGAGTTTCTCCTGCCACCGCAACACCCACAGAATTTTATAGCCAGAGGTTTCGAGGCTTTCCTTTCCTGCACTGGAACCCTGGGTTGCACAGTCTATCTCACTCCCCAGTTTTTCTTTCCGGTTTATCCGCATGCAAATGTGTGGCTGTCCTGTCCTCCAGCCACCACCTTGCCACATGTCCTCTCTGCCCTGTCTGCCCATCTCCACCTCTCCTGTAAGTCTGAGTGAATGTTTCTTCTTTAACTCCTTGGATGTTGGACTCCCATACGGTTCAATTTTCTGGCAGTTCTGGTTATCTTTTGTTTTTAAAATTGTTGTCCTTCTACCTTTAACTGGAACATAATCAATAGAAGAAAAAAGCAAACAAAATATAACCAGAGACATTGAAGTTAAGAACAATCTAACAATAGCCGGTGGGGTGGGGACAGTGGGAAGAGGGGATTACAGGAACTACTATAAAGGACACATCGACAAAACCAAGGGGGAGGGTGGAGGTGGGGTAGGGAGGTGGGTTCAGCTGGGGTGGGGTGGAGGGATGGGGAGAAAAGGCATACAACTGTAATTGAATAACAATAAAAATAAAAATATATATATAAAATAAAATAAATAAAATTGTTGTCCTTCTTCTTTTAGTTGTGCAAGGAGGAAAAACATACCTACCTATGTCTCCATCTAGGCCAGCTGTAGTTAATATTTTTATTAAATCATTGACTGTATATAGTTATTTTTTTGGTCATTATTACTAGGGTTGACCAGGCTTTGATTTCATCACCCTTTTAGGTAATTACTATGATTTTCTCAGACTCTGTATTATGTCATGCAATAATTTTTTTTCTGTATGGCTTCAGCATGAGAGAAACTGACCTTCCCAGAGTGTCTTATTTATTCTTAGTGACCAGCTGAAACCTGGACAGAATTGATCAACTTCTACCATTTATTATGAATTAACCTTCATTATAAAATATAAAGCTTCCTTCTCATGCAGCTTAGAAGCACTACTGGTTGGATGAGCTGGGCAGAATTTGAGCCCTGGTGTAGGAATTTACCTTACTGAAGAGGAGGACATCTGTTCAGTTGGAATGGGGGAGATTAGAGGATGCAGACACATTTAAGGAACGGGGGAGGAAGTTGAGGAGTCTTTCACTCTGTGCAGATGTGTGGAAGCCTTCATTTCTCTATATAGTAGGAAACAAAGTCATCTGCCAAGAGTGAAAGAAGAGGTAATAGGAGAAGAGGGGACTTGAAGAGACTGTTTAAGGCTAGAAGTCACTGTTGTAAGGACTAGAAAGAGAGGTGACTTGTGACACATAAAAGAATGACCCAGCAGAGTTGAATTTGGAGGTGCTGAACCCCTGGTGGAAACAGTCTCAGGGGTAGGAGGTAAGAAGATAGATTTCTGCTTAGATCTGGGGCTGGTGTATCATTGGGTGTGTTTATTGAAAAGACAAGAGGGCAGAGGGATTAAAGGGATGGATGAGAACATAGTTGAAGTTATGAATTGTTGATTTTCTCACCTATTAAACAAACATCTATTAAGCAACCATGTGGAAAAGAGTGGCTGGATAAGGAAAGAAATGAATATAGAAGTAAATGGATACTTTCAGAGAAAACGGATGATAGGGAGATCAGAAGCCTCAGGTGGTCAAAGGCCAGGAAAGGAAGTGAGGGCATGAGAAATCTGGAAGGATTATAATGGAAGCCAGTATTTAAATAGCTCTGTGTGTATGCCACACATTATTCTAGATTCTTTGTACACGTTAACTCATTTAACTCTTATAATAATAACCCTGTGCGAAAGGATTATTATTACTCATGTTCCATAAGCATGGAAATGTTCAGTAACTTGTCTAAGGTCTCCCTGCTAGTGTGGGGCAGATCTGGGATTTGAACGCAGACATACTGGCATTGAAGCCTAAGCTTTCCACACTGTACCATCCTGCCTATGGGGGGTTGTGGTCAGGATGGGATGCAGAATGCCAAAGGTGGAGTGGTTCCAGGAGATGACCCAGTATTGGATATATCCAGAGGAGGAAGTAGCTGAAGTTGGGTGTGGGTAAGTGTCACAGGAGGCAATACTGGTGGGTGCATTATACATGTAATTACTGATGTCACATCTGAAATGACAGCAGAACTGAGGGGAGAGAAGACTGTGTGGCTGGGGGTGAAGAGGCATGTGTGTGGGCTGGTGATTAGAAGGCCAGTAGATGGCAAAATGAAGAGGTGGAGCAGGTGATGCAGTCAGATGGCACGAGTCCCAAAGTTCCAGGGTTTTTATATGTGATTGGAGGAGAAACAGTGTGGACATGCTATTGTTTGGGGCAGAAAATGCTAACCCCTCTTCCCAACCCTGAAACTTAAGGGACTGGGAAGCTGTGTTTTGGGGAAGGAGCCACGCTTCAGCTAAGTAGGCAGATGGAAGGAGAATTCTCCACATGGGCTGAAGATGTTTGGGGATTTATTTTCCATATTGCAGAGTTCTAGGGATTTCAGAGGGAGTTGTGGGGAGCCTGGGTCAAAGGCACAGGAACACAGAGGAAGTTGGGTTGAGAGTAGGACAAAGGATGGGAGATTGAAGGGACTAATCCTTTGGGTGATGACTGAGACACAGGCAGACTGTTTGCCTTCAAGCTTCCATGTAGGGCCCTAGTATAAAGTTGCACGGTCCACCATGTGAGCCAAGGTCCCAGGTAGTGGCCGATGTCCAGGGGGACCAGGTGGGCCTTCCGTCTGAGCAGGGCCAGTGAATGTGCTTTCCAGGAGACGGTCTACATTCCCTGAGCCACTACAGCAAGCTATGAATGGGCTCGTTCTGAGTCACACACTGTCCCCACCCAATAGGGATTTTTAACTTTTTCTGTGCCATAAAGCTCTTTTGACAGTGTGCTGGACTTATGGACCACTCTTCACAATAATATTTTAAAATTCATTAGATAAAATGCTCAGGATTACAAAGGCGACCAGTTATATTTAATAGGTTATCAGAATATAAAAACAACTGTGATGTAGAAATACACTGCATTAACACTTTGCAGAATAACAGAAGAACTGGCAGCAGATCCAGTGCCGGTTATAATTTCAAAGCAGTGATGAGCGTACATAGTATGTTAAGCTGTACTGTGAGATGAAGATTCTGTGACACCTCCCGGTGACAGAATGTCAGGTGCTGCTATGCTGCCGCTGCTTCTTGATCGCGTGAGTAAGAGGGAGATGCTATTTTTCAGTTAGAGATTAGTGGAAATAAACATGTAATATTTTCCCACCCAAATCCACATGGTCTCTGAATTCTCCTCACAGCCCTTTGGGCAGTGGGGACCCCAGATTAAGATCCCCCACATAGAGGAAACAGACACAGGACCGAATTCTTGTCACATGGTAGGTTTACAATTTCTGGCTTTTTCCCATTTCACCATATCTGCCATGCAGTGTAACTAATTAGTTAGAAACTAATGAAGTTATTAATTGCTGCATTTGGGGTGGCCTCGTTCATAAAGGTTTGTGGACACCTTATACTTGTTAGGGCTTTAAACTGATTCGTGCCTCTCGCTGCAGAGTCTGAGCTGGGGCAGACGTGTTCCATTGGAGGCCTCACTGAAGCTTCCTCCTCACAAGCTCCCCCTGGTTCTGTGCTCCAGAGCCCTTCCTCCAATGGGCTTTCTCAACATCAGCACTGTCGACATAGGGGGCTGGGAAATTCCTTGTTGTGGGGGGCTGTCCTGTGCACTGTGGGGTGTACAGCAGCACCCCTGTCCTCTGTCCACCAGCGGTGGTAGCAAAACCCATAAGTTGTGTCAAACAAAAATGCTTCCAAACACTGTCAAATGTCCCCTGGGGGTAGAATTGCCCCCATGTGAGAACCATGGCTCTAGGACGTGGTTTCAGCTGTTAACCCAGTAGCGGCAGCTGCCGCCTGCTATGGCAGTTGTCGGTGGTACAGGAAGACCTCTGCCCACGTCAGAATGACCTCCCACCCCCTTCATGTCGTAGTGACCTCTCACAAATAAAAAGGAACTCTCCCTGTGCTTTTCCTCGAAATAATACCTGGTTATGCTCCCTGTTAAATGTCAGCACGTTGCTTTTGTGACATCCAAACTTTCAGAGTGCGCCTTGCAAGTAGGTGACCTATTATCGCTGAATGGAAAAGAAACTGAAACAAGTTAAACCATTTTGTAGAGAAACTTTACACACTCTTCTCCTGGAAAGCCTTTAAAAAGGATTAGAGACCTATGTGATGAAAATGATTTGGCCGAAGTTCTGCCCAGAGCAGGAGGCTGATGACATCGGGAAACCTACTCCAACTGTGCAGTTCTGGCAAACTCGGAAACCATCCTCGTGACTCGCTCCCAAGTGAGCATCTCCCATTGTAACACGTAGATGTGTGAGCAGTAACTTTATCTGAACATGAAACGTAACTATTAAACATTATTTCCCATCTACTATTCAAAGTCTGCTTTCTAGTGCTATTCACCTTCCATCTACTCATTACAAAAAGAAATTTCAGTGGCCAGATCAGAAACAGAAAATTCTTTCTTGGTCTAGCTTTTCTCTGACTGTTTCCTGAAGAATATAACCTTATTTCCTCCCACTTTGGTCATTTAGCTTGGTTTTGTACAGCATTTTACAGTTTTCAAAGACCTTCCACATACATTTTCCATGTTTGATATTCCCTCCAAATTCTCTCAGACTGGCATCATTAGTCCCATTTTAAACATAAAAAAAACCAGCCTCAAGAGGTAAAGGTTACCAGCTCAGGACCAAATGATGTTGGGTCGTCTGGCTGGGGTCAAGCTTGAGGCATGTTGGTCTTATGGACCAGTGGGGAAGGGGTGAAAACCGCTGCTGGAGTGCCAGGAAGGGTGAGGAGGTCACCATGGGTCACTGTGTTTAATGCCACGTGGTTGACAGGGATAGAATCTGTGGCAGAGAGGGGCAGTGTGGGCTCGAATCCCTTGGATGCTAACCAGCACTGGGTATGAAGGTGCCATCCATCAATGCCAGGATCCAGGCCTCCCTGGGAAAGTGATAGAAAATGATGGAACCACTAAAGCAGAGGCAGCTGTGCTACCTCATGCTTACAAGCTCTGTCTCCACGGAAGTCATTAGTCAGAGCCCCTCATCGCTCTTGCATCCCGTTGGTGACCTTGAAAATAGGCAGAGGCAGGCTGAGTAGCTTGTCTAACATGATAGGGTGCAAAAGTAAAATGTTTAGGCAACATTCTCCTGTTGAACTTACCATCCTTTAGTGGAATGGTCCCAGTTGGCCTGGATCCCTGCTGTATTAGTCAGGGTTCTCCATATGGGTTCTCCAGAGAAACAGAAACAAATATTTCTAAATTCTGTATGTCTAAAGATTTCTATACTTCTAAAGAGAGACTCTAATGAGGGAATGATTAAGTTGGAGTAAGTTGTATCTGAGCCTGAAGGTCCGAGCCCTGAGGGGACCGATGATGTAAGTCCTGTTCCCGGACAGCTGACATCTGAGGGCAGGAGGAGATGGGTGTCCCAGCTCCAGCAGAGAGCTAGAACTTCCCCTCCCTCCGCCTTTCTGTTCTACTCGATCCCTCAAAGGATTGGATGAGGCTCCCTCACTTTAGTGAGAGTAGATCTTTACTCAGTCTGCTGATTCAAATGCTAATCTTTTCCAGAAACACCCTCACAGGCACACCCTGAAGTGTTTTACTAGCACTCTGGGCACCTCTTAGCCCAGGCAAGTCAACACAGAAAACTGCCCATCACTGTCATCTCCAGCTGAGGTCAGCCAGGCGCCTGCAAAGCTGCTCTTGTTTTCTCTGGGGCATGTGTCCAAGAGGTTCCTTTAACAATGGTTGCCCGGGTGATAGGACCCTGTCTGTCCCCTCACTTTGTATGTGGGCACGTTTTCAATGGAAGGTCTTCAATGAAACAAGAGCTCTTTGTTATGCCAGAGCTGGCCATGTTAGGGGAGGACCGAACTCACGGTGCTGCTTCATGGATGGAGTGGGGGTCAGAGAACAGGACACCTGGGTACTCCCCACTGCTCCGCAGCGGGCCCCTGTGTGCAGAGTCCCTCCTGCAGCGAGGCAGAGCAGGTGGCATGGCTGAATGTTAAGACTCCGCTGTTGGTATAAATTTGTATACCCGGAAAAGGAGTTCCAGAGAGAGGTTACTGAGATGATTCAGTCTCCCTTTGTGAAGAGGCAACTTCCTTTATGGTGGCCAAGTGCAGTCCTGCAATGGGGCAGGAAGACAGATGGCTAATGACAAGCTGGTATTGGTTCATTTCAACTCACTGATGCGTCCGACTGAGGATGTCAAGCATGGTCATTACTGAAAGCACTGGAAGGAAAAGGAGCCAACAACTGCTGGGGAAGACGATCATATCATACTTCCTCTTTCTTTCCTTTTGTTGTCTTCTTCTCTTCTATGCCTGGGGCTTTTTGAACTTTTTTCTTCCCAAGATTTTGGCTTTCCAAGCTCTTTAAGAGAGAACAAAGTTTGGGTTTGCTGGGGGCAAGGGTAGAGATGGTTCCCTGGCTGACTCACCTCACTCCTTATGAGCACCCCCGCCAAGCTCTCATTGTCTTTCTATTGTTGCATTTGAACAGTGTTGCAGGTTCATTTGCTTGGCTGGTTTGAACACGTGGAGGCCCCGGCTGTGCACACCTGTGTTCCTTGATGACTCCCGGTGCCCCCTGGGGCCTTCAGGTTATTACTTATGGCAATGTTCTCCTTCCGACCTCAGAGCCCTCCTTTCTCTGTTTTAGTTACTTTTCTGGATTGTACCATTTGAAATCAATAGAACCTGTGTCTTTTTTTTTTTTTTAAAAGAGAGAGAGAGGAAGGGAGAGAAACAAACATTGATCAGTTGCCTCCCACACGCACCCCAATTGGGGACTGAACCCACAATGTAGGTATGTGCCCTGACTGGGACTCAAACTGGTGACCTGTCAGTCTACAGGGCAATGCTCCAACCAACTGAGCCACACTGGCTGGGCAAACCTATGTGTCTTGTTAGTGCTTTTGAAATGGTGATTGAATGTCACTTGAAGTTGAATTGGAGTAAGTCTTTGCTCCTGATGATTCTAATGAGGTCCCTGTACTCTAATGGGGTTCAAATGGGCTCGCACAGAGGTTCATTGGTCTTGTTGGGCAAGAAGAAGCAATCTCTTTGGAGTGCTTTGGGACAGAGTGTGCACTAGAGAAGCCACTCCTAAACTTCCATATATTGTTCTTTATGTGGTGATAATCATCATCTCTGGAAGAGGTATTTAAGTCAGAAAGAGCTCTTTTTTGCTCGTTTTGTAGCATAAATGACCCAGATTCTCTTAAGAAATCAATGCCTTCGACATTAAGAAAAGAAGATCATTATAGCATAAAAGAGACTTGAGAGTGATAACACCCAATGGCAAAATGTGGGCCTTGTCTGGATCATGATTTGAACAAACCAAATTGAAAAAAAGAATCTGTGAGGGAAATGTACTGGGTATTAGCTGATAATAGGCAATTATGATTAATATTCTTGAATGAGATGAAGGTATGATGGTTATGCTTTTTCAAAAGTGTCCTTTCAGCTAGAGAAGCCTACGAAAGTATTTACAGGTCACATGATGTGATATCTGGGATTCCCTCTGTTATGCTTTTAAAAACTAGTCGGGGACGAGCCGCTGGGTAGATGAACGAGGAGAGGCCAAATGCTGGGATTGTTGAAGGTGGGCAGTGATGAGTATATGGAGGTTCGCTGTACCAACCTCACTCCTTTTATGTGTGCTTGGAAATTTCCATAAGAAAAAAGGGACCTTTTACAAAAAAGATCCCTTTTCTGGGTGGAGATGGAAAACGGGATGTGGCAAACATCACATCAGCTGGAATGAAGAAGATCAGGATGGTGGGCTGTCTTTCCTTGCTGCCAATACTCCTCTACTCTGAAAATCTTTAAATACTTGTTTTTCTTTACGAGACAGAAGTTGTCTGGGGGAAGTGACTTTCTTATTTATCTTCCCAATGTCTACAATGCTAAATAAAGGTTTCCTGGCTTTACTACACGTATTTTTTTTTTTAATTTTAGGGGCAAAAACCATTTATGATTATAACGTCATCATGATGCATTGGCCCTTGCCGAAATGTCCTGTTTTCTTGAGTAGTAATAATTCATGTCCTCAAGTCTACTCTGCCGCTGTCAATATGGCCATACCCACGTTCTCACGCTGAGTGTTTCCATGATATGTTTATATATTTTCCCTATCCTTTTACTTTCAGACTGTTTGTGTCTGTAGTTAAAGTTTGTTTCTTGTAGCTAGTGTATAGTTGGGTCTTAGTTTTATATCCAATTTGATCACCTCTTTCTTTTTTTAATCCTCATCTGAGGATATACTTATTGATTTTAGAGGGGAAAGTAGGGAGAAGGGGCAAAGGGAGGGAGGGAGGGAGAGAGACAGAGACAGAGACAGAGAGAGAAAGAAACATTGATGTGAGAAACATCAATTGGTTGCCTCCACCAGGGACCGAACCTGCAACTGAGGTATGTGCCCTGACTGGGGATCAAACCCTCAACATTCTGGTGTGTGGGATGATGCTCCAACCAACTGAGCCACCTGGCCAGGACTCATCTCTGCCTTTTTAATTTGTGTTTAGTTCATTCATATTTAATGATTCAGTTTAAGTATACTATTTGCTATTTGTTTTCTATTTCTATCTGTTATATAACCTTTATTCCTACCTTAGTAGAAAGACAGGATGCAGTGAAGAAAGGAGTCTCTTCCCCTGTGGTAGATGCAGATTCCAGAACACATCATTCATACCCTGTTGTTTGAGAAGCGCGCTCCTGGAGCACAGTTCCAGTACACCATTCCTGAGCCACCCCAGAGTTACGCCTCACCAACCTGCTTGCCTTTCACTGGACCTTGTAGCGAAGGCCACTGTTGCCTGTCCTCCTCAGGTTTCATTCAGCCAGAGTTCTTGGCCTACCTGAGAAATACATGAATGGCTTTAAATACGTGGCTCCAGCTGAAGAGCTTAGGGTTATGGCAGTTTCTTAATTTGAGGATCACGACCATTACCCACAGTCCTGCACATGGAGTAGGGACCAGTTTGTTCCCGCTCATTCACGGCTCTTTACTCCACCTGTGTTCCCCAGTCCATAGCATGGATCGATGTTCTCATTTGGGTTTCTCCTCCTGACTGTCCACCTGTGTGCATGCTACCCAGTATCCTAGGCCCCACCCAGGACTGGAGCACTGTCCTGTACTCCCAGTGTGTCACCAGGTGGCCATCGGGCCCGTGCTCCTGCCCAACCTCTCTTATGAGCATAGCACCTCAAATACCCTAGTACACCTGCAGATGTTCCCTCTGCAGCCCAGTAAAGCCTTCTGCGGCCTGCCCTACCCTAGTAAGAGTTGGCCTTAGAGGACTCTCCTCCATTCTCCTTCTTGCCTCATACATAAGGTTTGAGCTTTAACAGTCCTGATTAGACCAACCCTAGAGCACAGTGCTCAGCTCCAGGAACTACACGAGAATGATGGATTGGAGGATTCCAGATCTTGAAGATGGGAGAGGTCAGATCATGGAGGGTCTTGAAAAATGTGACGTGAAAAATGATCCGGGGAACTGAAATGTTTACCCTGAGATAGAGAAGGTGTGGAGGAGATATGACGCTGTGTACAACCCTTCAGCATGCTGCCCCGGAAAAGAGGAAATGGATTTATTCTGAGTGATTCCAGGAGGAGGAGCTAAAACCGTTTATTCTGTATTTTGTTATAAGGTACATAGTTATACCTACCTTTGGAATAGGTAGTTGTCACAGGAGAAAACACAACAAAACTGGGCTGCACGCCAGGCATGGGCAGAGTAGCTTGCCATGGAGGCGGGCTGGCCAGTTGTCAGAGTTGTGTCGTAAGCTACGCTGTGTGGCAAGGTGGTTTAAAGACAGAGTTAGAAATATGGGATGTCCAGCTCTTTGACTTCCTGACAGCTTTTTGGGAGATTGAGAAGGGCTCTAAAGACTCAGGGCTTCACCTGAAGGTTGCATAGCCAGAGCTAATGACGCCAGATGCCTCAAGCAGAAACTGAGACTGTAGCAATTTTATAGCCTCTGAGACCAGTCTCCTTCAAGGCACAACACTGAGCACACAAATGAATCCCACCACAGATTTAGTGTTTCTTCAGTCTCTCAGAGGGAGGACATTCTGCTCTCCCTGCAAAGGGCAGCTGTTCCAGGTTGGTGTTTGCATCGCTGAGTTCAGGCACCCTCACCAATGTTTGCAAAGATACATGTGGCAGAGGAGGTTGTGTCCACAGACTGTGTGTGCAGGGTCAATAGACTTGTGAAGCTTAACAGGCAAGTGCTTACTGAGTACCCAGCAAGTTCCAGGCATAGAGAGAGGGTGGCGAGTGATGGAGACCAGGGGCAGACACACCTGTGGCCTTCAAACAGCTCATCATCTTGCAGAGAGGTGAAGACAAGTATGTATATGACTGTGATGTATAACCCAAAGTCATGTGAACTTTATAACAAAATATAACATAATTGGTTTTCATTTTTGCCTCTGTGAGATAAATGCAAAAAGAGAGGTTCCAGGTACCATGGGCGTCCAGAGAGGGGGTGGATTCTATTCAGGTGAGGGATCTGGGACAAGCTCAGTGAAGGTGGTATCAGAGATTGGCCTTGGAGAGCCTGCTGTTTAAGGTGTGATGGTGGGAGACACGCCAGGTGGAGGAAGCATCAGGAGCAAAGACTCAGATGTGATGCTTGGGGTATGTTTAGGGAACAGCGAGACTAGTTCAGGGTGCCTGTAATTTAGTGCTTCTGAAAGAGTAATGATGTCCCATCAGGAAGTGAAGTGAGGACTGTCCCCTGAGGCTCCGGTTGCCTTTGAAGGTTTCTGAGCAGAGAAATGACATAATGCAAGTATGTTGGCCGGCACATATTCCCTGGCGCTGAGGGGAAGTGGATTCCACTCCCACCTATATTGCCGCCATCTTCCAAATCGCATATTCCCCAAGTAAGGAGGCTGTCACCCAGAGAGACCTTAGCCTTCTAGAAAATTAAACTTACAGATAGGGGGCCCATGGGACATCTGTTGAAGGCCACTCTAATGTGGCTTTGTCTACTCAGTTTTTCCCCTGTGTTCTCAGGTTTTCAAAGCCTCCATCCAGATGGGCTCCTTCCTCTGACTGACTTTTAAAAATAAGTGATTTATTCTTCAAACCCTGTCAAGGGATTGTCTTTCTTATCTCATCAAGGGGGAAGGCCAGGAAAGGATATCATATGTTTGTCGAACATTTGGCAAGTATTGGAACAAGAGCCTTTTTTCACGACTCTGGGCTTCCCTTCGAGGCTGTAAACTGGCTTTTGGCGAATCATCCTCCATATACTCCACACTCTGAGACATGACCCCCGAGTGGGCATTTTCTGCCAGATTCAGCCAAAGGGGAGAAGGGAAAAATGCAAGCTCATTGGGGCTCAGGCAACAGAGAGTCAGACCGCTAGTTTCTACCACCTCCTGGGATAACATAAACTTTCTGGGTTCCCATGGAAGGCAGAGAATGAGGTGGGGGTGGAGGAGGGTGTTGTGGGAAGAAGGAAACAAGGGAGAAGGAAAGTGATGGAGGGAGGGGACACTGGAGAGGGATCAGCAGGTCAGGACAGACTTATAAGCAGAGTGTGACAGTTAGGGTATGACATGGACTTCCAGGCACCAGGCCCTTGACGAGTCTCATTTCCAGTCCTCACAACCACCCTGGCAGTTTGATTCCATGGCCTAATTTTGGGGAGGGTGAATAGGCTCCCCGAAGTTTGGTCAACTGCTTAGGGCCACATAGCTGCTGAGGAGGTGCCATGTGGTAACCCAGGGTGTGTGGCTCCTGGCATGGAGGAGCCTGAGGAGGGGAGAGGTTGGAGGGGGTCCTGGCCAGGAGGAGGCTCTGGAGTTAGGACCTGCGGCCGATCCTGAGCCCTCTGGACAGGAGGTCCGGCCAGGCCTGGTAGGAGGCCTGGGAAGCCCGTGGAGCAGGGACCCCTCAGGAGTCTGTGCAGGGTGGTCACGCTGCAGGCTTTATGCACAAACACTGCAGCTCTGGAGAAAGCAGAAGGCCATGTGGAGAGTGGACATCAGTTTGTAAGGGCAGAAGTAGAACGGCCGGGAGAAGTTAGGGTGGGGAGGAAGTACTTCGGGAGTCCAGAGGTGAGGCCTGGCAGTGGGTGGGGCGGTGACGGCTGCGCAATGGTGTGAATGTGCTGAATGGCACAGAACTGTGCACGTAAAAATGGTTAATTTTATGTTCAGTGTATTTTACCACAATAAAAAGTCATTAAAAAAATAAATAAGGCCTGGCTTTCCCACCCGTCAGTGAAGTCTGTTAGTGACAGGGCTAAGAAGCTGTAAGTGAAGTCTGTTAGTGACAGGGCTGTAAGTTTGAGTCAGTCAGAGGACCCTGCTGGGGCAAATGGGGGGGGGGGCCAGCCTCCCTCTCTGGGCCAGCCTCACAAGCAGACTAGCACAGCCCTGGGCCGGGATCGCGGGCACAGAGACGGCTCTGGCCGCAGAGGATGCATAAAGTTCAGGAGTCCAAAGGGCACCTTCTCAGGGACAGAGTGGAATTTGATGTTCATTAACTGTGAGTTTTTAAAGGCTGGGGCTGCCATTCTTCCTCACTTAAGTTGCTTCCTTAATTCATTTTAAATTGAATATCCAGATTGCTCACAAGCAGGATTATGGACGAGGATGAGAAGGCAGTCATCTGGAATGGTGGTTTTAAGTTTTATTTTTTGGTAACCAAAACCACCATGTCCCAGACGAATAGTATCATGTGTGGTTTGCCTGGGGTTTTCTCTCGAGCTGGAAGGCGGCTGTGCTGTGGGGAGCACGCCCTGCCTGTGCTGCCAGGGGTCAGGGAGAGCTGAGAGGAGGGCTGAGGCTCCTGAAACCGCCACGGAGCTTCTGGTTTGCAAATGAAAGCTGGTTTGAAGACCTCAGGAGTCTATCACAGAGCTTCAGAGCATTGGGGAACAACCTTTTAAGGTAGATGGTCTGATTTCAAGTTCAAGCTCTATCACAGACCATGGGGCCTTAGGCAAGTGACTTCAGCTCTCTGAGCTTTATTTGAATCTGAAATGGGGAAGTAGTACAACCTACTGCGTCGGTTGAATGTCACAATTTAATAAGAGAATGTGTCCAAAATACCTAGTGCAGGGCCCAGCACATAGTAAGTTCTCAGTCAATGGTAGTTACTGTTGTTCTTTCTCCGATGACAGAATGTAGTGAAGATCAAACCCCAAGTCTGAGGATCTTAGTTCCCCGGGTAAGTGACTACTCCCTCCCATAGCCGTGAACCAGCTCTGAGGGCCTTGTCTACATTTAACGTCCCCAGGCAGTTAGCAGGCCTAGCAACTGCTCCTTCGGGAGGCTGGGTTTGGAAGCCCAGCTTCTGCTTGCATCTGCGGTAAGTCAGTGCCAGTTCGTGGTGGAGCCCTCACTCTTTCCCAAGCTGGGCTTTTCTTACCTAAAATGGCATCTGTAAGTCCTTGTGGCTCCTGCAGGGCTAGGACTTAGTCACTGCACATCTCCCTGGGGGCCGAGTGCCCCTCTCTGCTGCAGGGTGCTGACCACTCATGTGCTCTGTGGGGACTGAGTCTGTGCTGAGCACCTGCAGAAGGGACCGTGTGGCACCAAGGTGCACGCAAGAGGAGTGCACCCCCTGATAATCGCTTTAAAGAGAATGGCTTTTAAACTATTTACTAATTTCTAATTGCATGAGAAAGACAGGTGTGGAAATACTATCTGTGCAAAACAGTAAGCATTACAAATGAAAACACAGCTTCCTTCACACACAGTCTCAGGCCCCTCCCCAGACATAATCATGCTGACGGTAAAGATGAGTCCAAGTTCCAACCGGGGCTTTACATGCCACGTGTGAACCCTTAAAACATGGTTTTCTTTGAATGTAAATTGTGGTTTAAAAACGCTGACATGAAAAGGAAGATTAGTACAAAAAGATTGTCATTTACTTTCAAATCCAATGGCTCATTTTTTTTTACTTTTATTTAAAAAATTATTTTATTGTTCAATTACACTTGTCTGTATTTACCCACCACCACAACCAAACCCACCTCCCTCCCTTGCTTCCAGTATCCCCCTCCCCGCCCTTGGTTTTGTCCATGTGTCCTTTATAGTTGTTCCTAAAAACCCTTCCTCCCATTGTCTCCTCCCACCTCCCCTCTGGTTACTGTCAGATTGTTCTTAATTTCAGTGTCTCTGGTTATATTTTGCTTGCTTTTTTCTTTTGTTGATTAGGTTCCTGTTAAAGGTGAGATCATATGGTATTTGTCCCTTACTGCTTGGCTTATTTCACTTAGCATAATGCTCTCAAGATCCATCCATGCTGTTGCAAAGGATAGGAGCTCCTTCTTTCTCTTTGCTGCATAGAATTCCACTGAGTAAATGTACCATGGTTTTTTGATCCACTCATTTGCTGATGAGCACTTAGGTTGCTTCCAGTACTTGGCTATTGTAAATTGTGCTGCTATGAACATTGGGGTGCAGAGGTTTTTTTGGATTGGTGTTTCAGGGTTCTTAGGGTATAATCCCAGCAGTGGAATTGCTGGATCAAAAGGCAGTTCCATTCTTAGTTTTCTGAGGAAATTCCATACTGCTTTCCATAGTGACTGCACCAGTCTGCATTCCCATCAACAGTGCACTAGGGTTCCCTTTTCTCTGTATCCTCTCCAACACTTGCTTGTTGATTTGTTTATAATGGCCCCAATGGCTCATTTTAAATGGAGCTCAGAAGTATTAGCCTTATAGTATTTGAATTTGGCAATAAAATACCTATCTTTAATGCTAAAAAATAGTGTTGTGGCATTTTTTTTCTTAAATGGTATCATACTATAGGAATGGTTCTAAAACTTGGTGGTTTGGTTTTTTTTTTCACTTGATATATTTACAATAGATCTTTTCCTTCATCTTTTAATTCTGCATGGTATTTCATAGGGTGGGTGGGTTGTAGTTTATTCTAACCATCCCCTTTTTAAATTCTAAATTTTTTATGTTATTTTTTATTTTTCAATTACAGTTTATATTCAATATTATTTTGTATTAGTTTCAGGTGTACAGCAGAGTGGTTAGAGAATCATATACTTTACAAGGTATTTCTCCCCAATATTTCCAGGACCCACCTGGCACGAGACAGTATCATTGACTGTATTCCCTGTGCTGTACTTTTTATCCCTGTGACTATTCTATAACAGCCAATCTGCACTTCTCACTCCCTTTACCTTTTCCACCCAGCCCCCAATCCTACCCTCCGCTCCAGCAACCCTTAGTCTGTTCTCGGTCTCTGAGTCTTGCTGTTCCCTTTGTTCACTTGTGTTGTTCTTTAGATTCCACATGTGAGTGAAATCGCATGGTATTTGCCTTTCTCTGTCTGACTTATTTTACTCAGCATAATACCCTCTAGGTCCATTCATGCTGTCACAAAATGAAAGATTTCCTTCTTCTTTATTAGCCATTCCCTTCTTGACAGGAATGAGAGTTGCTTCTACGTTTTCCATCTGACAAACAAATCTGCAGTTCCGCAGTGAACATCCTTGTTTGTCCCCGTTAGGGACATCTGTGCGTATTTTCATAGACGGGTAATGAGAAGAGCAGCAAATACAACTTTTATAGGTTAAGTGAAGAATGAAACATAAAATGTTATGGCTTTATTCCCTGACTAGGAATAAGACATAGATAGAATCTAGAGTGTATCTAAGAAAAAGGAATGGGCAGGGAGACAAATCAGAAAAGCATATACTCTAATTTTTAATATTTTCATTATCAAATATTAATCTGTAGTTTTTGATTCATTCAAAATATGTATGGGGCTGCATAGTTTCCATACTATAATTTTATTATAGAATCCTGGGTTTTGAAAAGTTTGGCCAAAAATTTTTGAAAAAGAGGAATATCCTATTGCATATTCAAACTAACTTAATAAAAGCCACATGGGACTGATACTTGAACACACAGCTAAACAGGATGAAGGAGGTCCAGTCAGGCCTTAGACAGCAAGTCAGAAGTCTACGGAGGGGGTTATGTGATCTGCGGATAAGGGAGGGGTATTCAGTAAAATGTGGGGGAATGAATGGATTTGCTCTTTAGAAAAAATGTATATACTATTATCATACCATGTTCACAAATAAGTTCTAGTAAATTACAGAAATAAACATGAAAATTAAACCTTAAATTAGTATAATACTTTTAAAAAACAGTTTGGTAACATAAAGCAAAATTCTTAGAAATGTTTAGTACTTCTAATCTAATAATCTAATAATTTCACTTCCGAGTGTCAACCCTAAAGAAATAATGCAGATAAAGAATAAACACAGTGTCTTATTTTCTTTAACGTTATTTAAAATAGTACAACACTTTGGTACAGCCTGTGTGCCCAGCAAAAGTGTAGCTAAGTAAATGAAAGCGTAAAATAGTTGCAGCCATTAGAATAATGAAACTCTTGGATTATAAGGTTTTTGTGAAATGTAAGTTTAAAAGAAAGCAAATTTGAAAACTGTGTTTATAACCAGGTTAAAACAATCATGCCAGTAAAAAAACAAATGAAGGTGGTCTTTCAGCAGTGAAATGATAAGTGAATTTTTTTATTGTCTACTTCTCAGTAGTCCAATGTTTCAAACAGCCGGCGTGTGTCGTTCTAGACCCTGTTGTTTCACTCCAGTCACGCCTTTGAGCGCTCACAGTGTGCCAGGCACTTTGTCAGGCAGCAGGCCTGTCATCACTGGCTTGTGGTGGAAGAAAGACACCGTTTACCATTACTGGGTAAACCTGATCACCGAGGCCATTCGGGCCACAAGCAGGGTGCTGAGATAGAGTCACCGGGGGAGGCCATGCACAGGGAGGTGGGGAAAGATATCTGAGGAGGTGACAGGAAACAGGATGAGAATGAGCCTGCCATGCAGCATCACAGAACAGTACCCCGGAAAGATGGAACAGCAACTTGTTGAAGAGGTTGCTAGGAATAATTTAGACCTGTTTGCAGAGTGGAACAACAATTAAGGCATGCTTATAACGTCTCGTGGCTAATGTCCATTTTTCATCTGTCACAGAGTCTGGTCACAACCTTGCACTGGGTAGGGTTCTGTGACCTCATGCCTTTCACATGTCAATTCTGCCCTGACCGTGTTATTGAAACTTTCAGGTTTGCAAGGACTTGTGCCAGATACCAAGCCAGAAAGGAAGCCTTTGAAAGTCAGCAGAAACATGTCGCTTAAGTGCTTTAGTATCTGCTTGTCATCTGTTGTTTCAAGATTTTCCAATAATATTGTCCCTCATAAAATATTAACTGCGAATGATTTTGCACAGGAGGTTATTGATAGCCCAGCAGCCTGTAAGAATAACAGTTCACACTGAGTGGCTTTAAGGTCTACTGAGTGAATCTATGCACGTTCTGAACAATTTATCAGTGTCTCCACTTCGTGAAAGAAGGAAAACACTGCCAAGCCAGCAAGTGGCCGAGCCAGGTTTGAAGTGAGGCCCCACTAAATCCCTCCCCCAGCTCTTTTTCAAAACTTAAGTTTATTGGGGTAACATTGGCTAATAGCATTATGTAAGTTCCAGGTGTGCAGTCCTACACTACAACATCTGTATATTGTAGTGCACTCACCACCCAAAGCCTAGTCTCCTCCTGTCACCATTTACTTGGCCCCTTACCCTCCCTTCCTCCTCCCCTCCCGTCCCCTTTGGTAACCACCATCCTGTTGTCTGTGTCTATGAGTTCGTTTTGTGTGCTTATTTGTTGCTTTCTGTTTTTTATCCCACCTATGAGTGAAATCATATGGTTCTCGTCCTTTTTTGTCTGACTTATTTTGCTTAGCATGATATTCTCAAGATTCATCCATGTTGTCCCAGATGGCAGTATTTCGTCCTTTCTTACAGCTGAGCAGTATCCCATCGTGTATACGGACCACATCTTCTTTATCCTCTCATCCATTGGAGGACACTTAGATTGTTTCCATGTCTTGACTACTGTGAATAAGGCTGCAATGAGCATAAGGGTGGACATATCTTTATTATAAGTATTTTCAAAATTTTCAGGTAGACACCCAGAAGAAGGGTTGCCGGGTCACATGGTAGTGCTAGTCTTAATTTTTTGAGGAACTCCAGCTGTTTTCCATCATGTCAGCCCCAGTCTACATTCCCACCAGCAGCGAATGAGGCTTCCTTTTCCTCCACATCCTTGCCAACACTTTTATTACCTGTCTTGTTGAGAATGGCCATTCTGACAGGTGTGAGGTGGCATCTCATTGTGGTTTTGATTTGCGTTTCCCTTATATCTAGTGAAGTTGAGTATCTTTTCTTACGTCTCTTGGCCATTTGTATATCTTTTTGGGAGAAGTATCTGTTCAGCCTCTGCCCATTTTTTAATAGGATTTTTGTTGTTGTTGAGTTATATGCATTCTTTGTATCTTAGATGTTATCGCATTATCAGAGGTGGTATTCGCTAATGTCTTCTCCTGTCCTATTGGCTGCCTTTTTGTTTTGTTGACGGTTTCTTTTGCCATGAAGCTTTTTAGTGAATGCAGCTTTTAGTTCCATTCATTTAGTTTTGCTTTTACTTCCCTTGCTTTTGGGGTCAAGTTCACAAAAGCCTCTCTGGAGACCAAGGTCCACAAGTTTAGTATCTATGTTTTGTTCTACGTATTTTGTTGTTTCAGGTCTTCTATTTAAGCCTTCAGTGCATTTGCAGTTAGTTTTTGTGCATGGTGTCAAACAGCAGTCTTGTTTCATTCTTTTGCATCTGCAGGGCCACCTGTCCTGATTCAGTAGCAGAAAAGCCAGTATCTGGGTTTGAAACTCTACCAAGCAGACTTTCAGCTGAGTCAGGCCCTGGATGTGGCCACGTGGACAAGTTGTCAGTCTGTCAGTCCCTGAGAAGTAAACAGGATTGCGCTCACAGCTCGTAAATCTTCATCACATTCCCCAGCAGGGCGGGTGGCAGGAGCCCTTTAGGGTTTTCAGCCAGGGGTGAGGATGCCAGGAAAACACACCAACCATCGAGAGAAAAAGTAGGGCCTGGTCCTTAGTTGCCCTTTGCAGGAGGACAGCTGGAGACTGAACCCAAATACTTAGAACCTAGGACTATGAAAGTCCCCAGTGAAACGGACATCAGATCAGAGAGGGGTCAAGCCAACAGTTCTATTGGAGAGAGAGCAGGCTAGCGTTTGCTCTGGGCCAGTTTTCCTCTAGGTTTCCCCACCTTGGTGGACCCCAGTGGTCCACGTCCAAGCTTCCCAGTCTCAGCAGCCTCACTAGTAGGCACTGAGATCAGAGGGGACTGCCGTGTGTACCTAGACTAAATTCAGAGGTCCACAGGGGGACATGGAAGCTTTGACTTGGTTAGTGACCTACTACTGTTCCCTGGGGCAACAGCAATGACCCGAGGCATGATGCTTAAAAAGCCAATCAGTGGCTCAGTGCACCTCACTCAGCAGTGGTCGGCACACTCAGGGCTGGGGTAGGAGTGACCTTGGCTCCCATCCCCAGTGGTAGCACATCTGTCAACTGCTGGGTTTGGAGGAGGCAGCTACATCATCAGCCCTTTCATACTCCCTCTCCCATAGCTCAAGGTACCCTGGAGACTGAGCACGCACACATCAGAAGGCCAGTGGGCAGATCTTCACAAAACCCTGAGATTCCAATGGGCACAGACAATACGCAGTCCTCCCAAGGGAAAGCAAGTCTGTGGTGGGCCTGTTTCCTGCCGGCTGTTTTCATGGGAAGGAATCCCAGCCGTGGCCGTGACTGGCCAGCTGGGGACTGAGATGCCCACAGAAGCTTTGAGCACACCTGTGGGGGTATCAGAGGTGGGAAGATGACTTTCAGAGGCTGTGACTGAGGTTCAGAAAGGACCACGCATGATTCAGCAAGGTCACATTCATCAGTGGCCGAATCGGGACCAGATGGAGGTGCCCCTCTGCGGTGATACTGATTTTCTGGGGCCCTAAAAAGTAAAATACCCTCCTGCTCACTTTACCTGGAAGCTTTTTCTCCAGTGCACCCCGGAAAGTGTTGGGCGCTGAATGAGCCCTAGCAGCCTGCTTACCCGAATATCTGTGTTTCGTCCCCTTGGTAGGTCCAGAAAAGCATTGTAGGTGGAATCAGTATTCCATAGCCTAGAACTTCCTAGTCTTCTTTACATCATAAATAACAGAAAATTATGTTTGCAAAATTTCCCGGGTGAGATAGCAATTCACCCACAAGAAGCTTAGAACGTAAGACTGAAATGCCGCAGAATGGGACAAGCTCAGCCCCGCCAGTGAGGCCCACATGCGTACAGTTGAGTGGTACTATATAGCGTGCGAGCGAGCAGTGGAATGCAATGAGAAAGTCATTGATTTCCTTTAGACCAGTGGTAATTAAAATATCTTCAAATTAACTTATATTAAAAGCTACTGGACTCCTAGACCCATTATGCCGTTTTCAACGATAACAAGAGCATTTTTGTTATGGGCATTGAAAAAAATCCCCTAGGGAAAATGCAGCGGGCTGCCTGGAGCTAAATGGATTGGCAGGGGGCTCTGGGCGCCTTCAGGACCAAGAGGATTGAAATCTCTGCAGCTTGCGGTCCATTCTTGTTGTCTGTTGGAGGGCTCTGCCCTGGGCATGTGAGATCTGGGATCAAACGGAGTCATAGAGGTTGATGTAATCCAGGACCAATGTATGCAGCCTTTCTCAACTTCGTTTGACCAGGAAAACCTGTTCATTCCCACATGAGCATCGCATGAGCTAAGCACTATGCAGACCCCACTTTGGGCAGCACTTTGGAGGGAATTTATCTAAAGGTACAAATGTATTTCTCTGTAACTGAACTTTACCAATAAACTTTCTTTCCACGATGGCAGGAATGGACCCGAGGCAGTGAAGTCTTTCCTGGTTTTAATCACCATCAATTCACAATGAAAGCTTGGGCTGTCTAAGACCCATCCCCTTCCACCCTCCCCTCTGCGGGCAGCCTCTCAACTGTGACCCTGTCCCCTAAGTTTTCTGCAGTCTGGCATCTCCCCTCTAAAGTCCCCTGTCTTTTCTCATCTCCACCATGACCTGCAACTTTTGTGGAGTTTGGTATAGTTATATAAACTAGCCCAGTCAGGGGTGTGGGGAGAATATCGGGGCGGGGGTGGGGTGGGAGGAAGATGCACTAATCTCAGCGATCTTTAAGGCCAGCTCCTAATCTTCCCAGAACAGGCAGTCAAAACCGACTTTCTTCTTGGGAAACAAGACTTCACAAGGATCATGGTGAGCCCAGCACCCACTTTGCAAAGGTAGCTCCTGCTTCTCCATTTGTTGCCCATTTTTAAGTCATTGAACTTATTTCTGTTTCCATCCGCATTCCTCCCTTCATTTATTAAGTTCTTGCTGTGTGTTAGGCGCTGGATACAAAGAGGGAAAGATGGAACCCTTGTAAAGATGGGCCCATGGTCTGAGAGAGAGAGAGACTTGCTAACAGAGCGTGATATCGTGAACTCGCCGGTGGGATCAGGGAACAGTTAACAATGGCTCTGCCTGGAGGAATCCGGGCAGGCTGGATAAAAGTGTGAGGAGCGTGGATTGGTGGAGATTTTCTAAGCAGGACCTAACTACATGTGCAAACGTGCAGCCACTTGTGAGAGCCTAGTGTGGTCAGGGAGTAACAATGTCATCAAAAACGCTCAAACTCAGGATGAATAATACTAAAAACTCCGTTTATTGTTCACTCCATGCCAGGTGCTAGGTCAAATGCATTACATATATTATCTGGTTTAATCTTCAAAGCACACCTTTGACAGAGGCATTATTCCTGTTGTATAAAAGAAGACTTAGCAAAGGCAGCTTCATTCACTCAAGCAAGGCCCCACTGCCAGGTGGTCGGGCAGCCAGGATAGAAACTCACTGCCTGATTCTGAACAGTTCTGCATGTTCCCACCCAGGATACTAGATAGTCCCCTGCTCGCAGGGCGAGTGGTTGAGGGGAGCTCTGGAGTCTGCTGCGGTGGGAAGGGCGCCCCGCCCACCTCCCTCCTGACCCCAGGCCCTGCGTTCCTGTTGTCACTCCCCTCACCTTCCAGCCACAGCCTGCCTGGGGCCCTTGCTTCCCCTTCTGCGTGGCTCCTGGCACTGCGAGACACCTCTTTCAGACTTTGGGTGGAGCAGAGAATTAGCTGCCAAGTCAAATACAGTCCCAGGAATCTCAGGTTGTGCCTCGAGTCCTCAGAGGAACTGCCCCGTTGTCACCTCTGTGGTTGGGAAGCTTTTTCAGTACCTCTGGGTGTCATCCAGCTTGTTAGTGTTGAACCAGCAGAACACCATTCTGCACTAACTTGATTCTGCTGCCCCTCCTCACACATCTCTGTGCCCCAGGGGTCGAAGACAACAGTGCAATGAAGAGAACCGCAGAGCACCTGGGCTGAGGCCTGCGCACTCTCCATCACCCCCGAATCCCCGAAGCACACGGACAAGACGAATCTTGGTTCTGCCCTCAGCTGGGTCAGAAAACACAGCGCAATGCAAGTGTTTTGGATGTGACAAATTGCGTGTCTAGAGTCCCCTGATCTCCACATTGATCACTGAGGTGCAGGGCTCATGCACATTTGTAGGTTCCAGTAAGCTTATCTTTGCTGGGGAGGTATTTTAGAAACAGTTGCTAGTCATTCTGGAAAGAGCTGTCTTGTTAATTGAGGGCTGAAATTGGCAGCAGTCTGCTGGGATGGAGTCAGAAGGATCCTTGCTGACAGGCATGACTGAGGACTGAGCTAAGACCTGGAAGCCAGAAGCAGTCGTCGCCAGCCACTGTTTTCAAAGCCGTGTGAAGAGGTGCGGTGGGGCCGGGGAGGGCCCTGGGACACTCTGGTGACCAGGTGTTTTCCTGCCCCTTTACCCTCCTTTCGTTCTTTGGCTATTTCCCTCTGAGCTCATCCGGTGGTCAGCTGTTGCCCGCCTTTGCTTTGAGCCCCTCTCAAGGTTAGGGGTTGGGATGTTTATCCTGTAAAGTGTCAGAGAGAAAGTAGTTCAGGCTTTTTTGACCAGACTGTGTCACAGCTAAACTCTGCCACTGTGGCATGGAAGTAGCCATGACAACGTGTAAACAAATGAGCGTGGCTGTGTTCCAATAAAACTTTATTTGCAAAAGCTGGTGGTAGGCCGCACTTGGCCGTGGTCGGCTAACCCCTGCTCTAGATTTAAACTCTCTCCTTTTTTCCTTCCTTCTTTTTTTGAATCTGAAGAACAGGAACAAAGTGTTGAAAAGGCAAGCTGTTTGCCTGTGATGTTGCTTTTGGACTTTCCTCCTCTCATTTTTAACATTTTAGAAAGTACACTTTGTCTTGTCTTAATAGGTGGTTATTTAAATCCAAAGCAGCCGTGAAGGCAAGAATCCTCTCAGTGAGCGTTTGGTAGGTCTGCTGTCGTGAAGGTGCAATAGTCATTTTTCATACTTTTTGTTTAGCTAGATGCAGAGAGTACTGGCATATTGCAGACTAATTCAGGAAGACTTGCTGCGCCACACAGTGCTGTGCATGGAATAACGAGTGCTCCGTGCTGGAATGAACGAACATGTGGAAGCTGAAACTGTTTAGAGACGATTTCTTCTCAAATCAGTTAGCGGTGACGGTATGTGGCAGCACACGCACAGTTCCGTCAGCTTCCATGATCTGGATTGTGCAGGGGCCCCACAGCACCCGAGCCTCCTGGGAGACCAGAGCACACAAGGAAGGTTTCAGGTAAAGGTACAGGCGAGATACTCTCCAGCGGTTTGTCCTGTCCTTGGGACCAGTGACCCCCCACAAAAGGTCACACTGAAGTCACTCAGCCTCACAGATGCAAAAACGCCCAGCTCAGCATCCTTCCCCATGGGCCAGTGTTCATAGAGAGCGAGCAGGATTCACAACTGGGATGCGGCCTTGCAGTTCGTGGCAGCGAGGCACAGCCCCGACTTGGCCTCCCCCGGCCTCCAAGGAAATGCTCAGGGGACGTACACAAACCGGAGTTCAGGAAACAGTCACGATGAAATGCCGAAGGGATCGCGGTAGATGAGAAAACGGAATGATGGTGTGATTCTAGTTTTGTTTAAAACACTATCTCTACTCTACGCCTAAAGACAATTCTAGGAAGGGTATATTAAAATGTCAGCAGTACCTCTGTACAATAGAATTAGATGACTTCAATTGTTCTTCTTTGATCCCATAATTAAAAAAAAGTTTTCTACAATAAACGAGTTGCTTACATAGTTTTAAAAGGTATTATTTTAAAAAAGAAAAAGAATGGGTTTCCCAGTCTACCTTTTGCCTTCTTAAGAACAGGAGAGCCAGCCCCCTGTGACCACCCACTCCTCCGCCCTGTGTGCGGCAGGCATCCGGTTGGCTGTGCGGAGATTTCAGGGGAGAGACAAACCGCTGCGGGCGATTGCTGGGCGTGCTCACACCCCTGCCCGGGGTGCCTTCTCCTCCTTAGCCCGGCAGAGTCCGTCTGCTGTGGGCCTGAGGGAGGGGTGTGCCCTCGGAACTTGTTGCTCTGGGCCAGGATGCTAGATCATCTGTTCTTCTTCAGAGAAAATGTGGCAGTACCTGTGCCAGCCTGGCCGGGCCTTTCCCCCTCCTCTTCTCGGCTTAGGAAAAATACCACAAAGCTAAATGAGCAAATAATATGTCTTGACATTTTACATATTTTTTAAAAGCAGTTTTCTAAAGACATTGGTGCCATTTGGAAACCATTCCAGAGAAAGGACAGTTTCTTAAAGACACACACATATCTGAAAGCACAGCTCTTGTGCAGAAATTCCTGCTTTCTTGAGGAAAAGGAATTTTCTTTTGAGGTGGTGACCAGGATTCAGGGGGCCTCTGTGAGATACTGTTGGCAGTGGTTTCATCATATCATGGGGGCTAGGGTCTCCCTACTTGGTGACATAGCCCACTTTTCTGCAGGGATCAAGACCTTGTGCCAGTTAAGGGTCCTTGGGTCACAGATTACTGTTGGTGATGTTGGGCAAATTACTAAGAGTCCTTCTGTGTCTTTCTGCTGCTATTCAAACATTACCCACATCACAGAGAGGCTGTGGGGGTCAAGAATGACAACCTCACCAAGACTTATCGTCCTCCTACCCATCCCGCATTAATAACTACAGCCCCGCGGCCACCCAGCATTCCCCCGCCCCCCCCCCCCCCCACCCCGCACACTTACAGGCATCAATTTCTTCCTCCCCGGGTTTCTCAAGGCCATCATTAAGGTGGTCTTCCTCTCGCTTCACCAGACTAGGGAATAGCTGGCCCCTTGGAATCTAAGGGATGCTATGAAAAGTGTTGAAGTCTCAGAAGTGACCGCTAATGTCCCACCAAGTGTACAGCTCTTGTCGCATCTCACTCTTTGCTTGTATATTATTTAAAAATGCAGCCTTCAGAGGACACTATAAACCATGACTTAAACCTCTCTTTGGTGTATGTTCCAGCATACTGGGTTCTGTCTGTTCAAACTTTGAACTAACAGCCATGAGAAAACCCGGTCCTCTTGTTTAACTGGACCTTACTTGTACTTTCATCCTGTTTTCGATAGAAGAATCTTCTGTAACTCTTAAAAAGACTGTGACTTAATGAGAGAGTGGATATAAAGTGCTTGGCCTGGTACTTGGCCATGTTAAACCCTCAGTTACATAGATAAACACAGCTGAGCCTTGAACAGCATGGGTTTGAACTGCACCGGTCCATTTATATGCAGATTTTAAGTTAATAAACACCTGTGCTATTTGGGTCTGTGTTTGGGAAACCACAGGTGTGGAGGGCCCACTGTGCGCATTGTTCCCTGCCGTTTTATCTAGGGACTTGGGATACCAAGACACAACTAAGTTTGGGGGGAGTCAAAAGTTATATGCAGATTTTCAGCTGCAGGGGAGTTGGTGGTCCTAACTACTGTGCTGTTCAGGGGTCAACTTAATGAGTTCTCCAGGGTCTCCCCACCCACCTCTTCTTTTTGAGGGGACTCTTTGGCCAGAAGAGGGCAGTGTTGCGCACGTGGTCTCCCCCAGAACAGTGGCGGCCCCAGGAGGCCAAAGCTCTTTATTAAATGACAGGTATTTTTGGAACACTTAACTTGATTCAGATTTTGTCTTGTATGCCTAAAGCGACCAGGGCAACGAGGCTACAAAGAGCAAGGTGGAGCCGGCCCTCAGGAGTCTGCAAGCTGACAGGGCAGTGAGTGCACGCCAGTGCTGGGTGGGCTTGGGACGCGCTGCACGGACAGCTACGGGGGCACTAAGGAGACACGGGAGCAGGAATCGCGATGTACAGCTGAAGGCCCTGTGGGAAGTGGCACGGAGGGTACCCGCAGCACAGTGGTGGCATTGTCAGACGGAGGTGAGGGAGACAGTCCTCCAGGAGGGAGGAGGGGTGTGGCGGAGGCCCAGGCTGGGGAAGAACAGGATGTGCTGGGGGACAGCCAGGAGACAGGTTGCCTTGCGCATAAAGTGGGGAACAAAGGATGGAAAATAAGACTGGAGGTGCAGGCCAGGTCTGATCACAAAGGTTAAGGGTTGTAGAAGATTCCATACTAATTAATAACTAACACCTGACAATCATTTACTGTGTCTTAGTCCATTCAACAATTCCACAGGTTGAGTGGCTTATGAACAGAATGTATTTTTTCACAGAGCTAGAGGCTCGAAGTCCAAGGTCCGGGTGCCAGCATGGTGGATAAGGGCCTTCTTCAGGGTCTCAGAATTCTTACCTTTGTGTGGCAGAGGAGCAAGGGAGCGCTGTGGGCTCTCTTTCACAGGGACATCAATCTCACTTGTGAGGGTTCTGCCCTCAAGACCTAACAACTCTTGAAGGCCCACCTCCAAATGCCATCACGTTCGACATTAGGATTTCAGTGTAGGAATTTTGGAGAGACACATTCAAACAACACAGGGTACGGTTCCGAGCATCACCACTTAAACTCATTAAATCCTCAACACACCCCTCTAAGAGGGTGCCACGATTCTCCCATTGCACAGGTGAGGACCGTGAGTGCCGGCTGGGTTCTCTAGGACACAGACTGAGCTGAGTGGGACATAGGAGGTTTTTGTCTTTTTATTGAGGGCTCCTGGGGTCAGCACCCAAGGGCGAGAATGAAGGAGAGGGAAGAGCGGGACTGCACAGAGGGAGAAGCTGGACTGCGATGCGGTCTCACGAAATGCAGTCTCAGGAAGGCCATACCTACCCCAGGTGTGCTCGGAGGCTGGGAGTGCCCTGGTGTTCATATCCTTGTGTGAACCAACCAGTCAGTGGATGTGGGCACCCTGGCAAGGAGGAGTGACAGGAGTGAGGCAGCTCTCTTGAGTCAGGGGCAGGTTTTGGAGAGAGACTCAGCTGAGGGCTGTCAACAGTGCAAGAATCTGGGGGAACAACTCCTTCAGTCCCTGGTGGGGGGGGTCTGGCAGGTGCAGCAGAGACCCCACTATTGGGAGCTTAAGGACGGGAAACCAGTGCAGGAGACTTGTCACCACTGCACTGCATTGCAGGGTACATGTTGGGGGCCGATGGATAGCTCTAAGCAGAGGTGACTGGCAGCTCAAGCCTTACTTTAGAAACCGTATTCTTGATGGTAGCATGTAGGATGGGTAGGAGAAGGGAGTTGGGAGATGAGAATATTTTTAAAAAATAAACATATAGTACGTAATTCAGAAATTATGAAAGGGTACACAGTAAAAATAAATCTGCTCACCCCTGTCTTCTCTGCCCTCTGGACACCGCCATCCTTCCCAGTTTTGTAATATATTTTTCCAAAGATAGTTTATGCATATGGAATCCACATGTTACATTCTCGTGTCTCACAGTCCACACTGTTCTGTGCCTTGATTTCATATTAACAACCTAACCGAGGTATTGCTGCAGTGCCATTCACAGCAAACTGCCTCGCTCTTTTAAAGATGGCAGGTGTTTTATTGTATGGATTTACTGTGATTTGTTGAACCAGACCTCTCTTGATGAGCATTTTTAGGTTGTTTTCATTTTCCCCCCAGCTTAACTGAGCTATAATTGACATATAACTGTGTTTAAGTTCAAGGTGTACAATGTGTTGATTTGTACATATTACACAATGATGACCACTGAGCATTAGCTAACACCTCCCTCCTGCCACATAGTTGCCATTTCCCTTTTGTGGCGAGAACATTGACGACTTACTGTCTTAAAAATACTCAAGTATATAATACAGTGTTGTTAACTATAATCACCATGCTGTAGCAGGGGTGTCCAACTTTTTGGCGTCTCTGGGCCACACCGGAAGAAGAAGAGTTGTCTTGGGCCACACGTTAAATACATTGTGACATGTCACCACAAAAGAAATCATAACATTTAAGTAAATTTACGATTTTGTGTTGGGCCATGTTCACAGCCACCCTGAGCCGCATGCGGCCCGCGGGTTGGACACCCTGCATGTTATTAGATCCCCAGAACTTTTCATCTGATACTCAAAGTTTGCAACTTCAACCAACATCTCCCCACTTCCCCAACCTCTGTTAACCATTATTCTAATTCCTATGAGTTTGGCTTTTTAAAGATTCTACATATAAATGATATAATACGGTACTTGTCCTTCTCTGCCTGACTTATTTCACTTAACATAATGCCCTAAAGGTCCACTTATGTTGTTGCAAACTCCAACTACAGGATTCGCCTCTTTCCCATGGCTGAATAATACTACCTTACATGTATGTACACACACACAAATACATACACACACCGTTATCCATTCATCTGTTGACAGGCAGGTTGTTTACACATCTTGGCAATTGTGACCAATGCAATGAACTTGAGAATGCAGATGTCTTTGCGGTCCTGTTTTCATTTCCTTTTCTTAAAGATTTTATTTATTAGAGAAAGGGAAGGAGAAAGAGAGGAAGCGAAACATCAAAATGTCGTTGCCTCTCGTGTACCCCCTACTGGGGACCTGGCCCACAACCCAGGCATGTGCCCTGACTGGGAATTGAACCAATGACCCCTGGCTGGTGTGGCTCAATCCACTGAGCCACACCAGCCAGGGTCTGTTTTCATTTCTTTTTGGATAAGTACCCAGAAGTGAGATCACTGGATCATATGGTATTTCTATTTCTAATATTTTGAGAAACTTCCATACTGTTTTGCATCGTGGCTGGACAAATTTATATTCCCACCAATAGTGCACAAAGGTGTCCTTTCCTACACATCTTTACCAAAATTTATCTCGTGTCTTTTTGATAATAGCCATTCTAAAGGGTGTGAGGTGATATCTCATTGTGGTTTAATTTGCATTTCTCTAATGGCTAGTGATGTTGAGCATCTTTTTATGTACTTGTTGATTTTAGTATATCTTTATAGAGATGTCTATTCAGGTCCTATGCCCATTTTTAATTGGATTATTTGTTTTGTTTTTGCTATTGAGTTGTAGGAGCTCTTTATAGGTTTTAAATATTAAGCTTATCAGATATGTGGTTTACAAAAATACTTTCCCATTCCATACACCATTTTGTTCCTTTGTTGATGGTTTCTTTTGCTGCACGGTTTTAGCTTGGTGTAGTCCAAATGCTGGTTTCTTTTCTCACTTTGCCAAATTCAAACAATTATCACCAAGGCTGATGTCAAGGAACTTACTGCCTATGTTTTATTTTAGGATGTGGCTTCATGTTGTACATTCAAGTCTTTAATCCACCTTGAGTTGAGTCTTGTGCATAGTGTCAGATAGTGGTCCAGTTTTCCCACCTTTTTTTTTTTTTTTGAAGAGACTGTCCTTCCCTATTGTATATTCTTGGCTCCTTTGTCATAAATTATTTGACCTTAAATGTGTGGGTTTATTTCTGGCCTCTCTATTCTGTTCCATTGATCTATGTGTCTGTGTTTATGCCAATACCATACTGTTTTGATTTCTGTAGCTTTATAATATATTTTGAAATTTGGGCGTGTGAGGCCTCCAACTTTGTTCTTGTTCAAGATTACTTTGGATATTTAGGGTTTTTTGTGGTTCTGTACAAATTTTAGGATTGCTCGTTCTAGCTTTGTGAAAAAATACCATTGGAATTTTGATAGGAATTGCTTTGAATCTGTAGATCACTTTGAGTAGTGTGGCTATTTAAACAATTTCTCCCATCCGTGAGCATGAAGTAGCCTTCCACTTATTTGTCTTCAATTGCTTTAATCAATGTGTTATAGTTTTTAGTGTCGAGATCTTTAACCTCCTTGGTTTGTATTCTGCAACTTTACTGAATTTATTAATTTTAACAGTTTTTGATGGAATCTTTAGGGTTTTCTCTATCTACTATCATGTCATCTGTAAATAGTCACAGTCTTATTTCTTCCTTTTGAATTTGAATGCCTTTTATATTTCTTTTTCTTTCCTAATTGCTCTCTGGCTAGGACTCCAGTGCTATGTTGAATAAAAGTGGCAAGAGAGGGCATCCTTGCCTTGTTCCTGATTAGAGGAAAAGCTTTCAGCTTCTCACCAGTGAGTATGATGTTAGCTCTGGTCTCGTTATATATGGCCCTTACTATTAATATGTTGAGGTATATTCATTCCCTCTACTCATTTGGTTGACAATTTTTATCATAAATGGATGTTCAGTTTTGTCAAATGCTTATTCTACAACTATTCAGGTGATCATTTTGCTTATGTGTTGTATGTATCACATTGATTGAATTGCAGAGATTGAAACATTGCTGTATCCCTGGAATAAACCCTACTTGATCAGGGTGTATGAGCCTTTTCATGAATTGCTGAATTCAGTTTGCTAACATTTTGTAGAGGATTTTTACATCTATGTTCATCAGGGATATTAGCCTGTAATTTTCTTTTCTTGTGTCATTTTTGTCTAGTATCAGGGTAATGCTGGTTTTGTATGAGGCAGGCCCCCCCCCCAAAACCCATAATTATCTTCTGGAGAATGGGCCTTTTGTGGTACAGGCTTCCCCTGCTAGTTGAGTGTTTTGGAACCCATCTGTATCACTGTACCAGCTGGCGTTGTTGTGAGAGGCTGAATTTGGCTTCAATGAATTTATTTGAAGACCCTTTCAACGTGTTTGCCCATTTCATGGTGGGTGATTTATGAGTGCACCTGTCTACACCATGCTGAGTGTTCAGCAGTTTTTGACCAAAAAGGCATGACCCCTATGCCCCACCTTCCCTATTCACCCGACCTCACCCTGAGTAAAATTTTTTTGTTTCCCTAGATGAAAAAAGTCCTCAAAGGGAAATATTTTGTTGAAGAGGTGAAAGAGGTGAAGAGGTGGAAGAGGTGAAACAAAAAACAGCAGAAGGACTTCAAAGCACCAAAACAGAAGGGTTCAAAACTGTTTTGAACAGTGGAAAAGTGTCTTGATAGGTGTATTGCATCAAATGGAGAGTACTTTGCAGGTGACTGAAGTTGGAACATCTAAGAATGAATACACAATTCTTTATAAATAAATTCCAGGATTTTTGGGTCCCCCCTTGTAAATGAGCCTGGAAGTGTTCCCTCCTCCTCTTCTTCTTTTTTTTTTTGGAAGAGTTTAAGGAGGACTGGTATTACTTCTTCTTTAAATGTTTTGTAGAATCCACCAGTGAAGCTGTCTGGTGATAGACTTTTATTGCTTGGGAAGTTTTTGATTTCTGTTTTAATCTCCTTACTAGTAATTGGTCTATTTAGATTTTTACTTCTTCATGATTCAGTCTTTGTATGTTGTATATTTAGGAATCTGCCCATTTCTTCTAGGTTGTCCCATTTGTTTGCATGTAATTGTTCATAGTAATATTCTAGGATCCGTTGTATCTCTGTGGTGTGAATTATAACATCTCCTCTTCATTTCTGATTTTATTTTTTTGAGTCTTCTCTCCTTTGCTTTTGTTAACTCTAGGTAAAGGTTTTTCTTTTCAAAAAGCCAGCTCTTAGTTTTACTGATCTTTTCTATTGTTTAAGTCCATTTCATTTATTTCTTTTCTGATCTTTATTTTTCCTTTCTTCTACTAACTTTGGGCTTAGTTTGTCCTTCTACTTCTAGTTTCTTGACATGTGAAGTTAGGGTATTTATATGAGATATTTCTTGTTCTTGATGTAGGTATGTTTCACTAGGAACTCCTCTCAGAGCTGCCTTTGCTGCATTCCGTAAGTGTAGGTTTACTGTGCTCCCTCTTTTGCAGTGGTCTCAAGGTATATTTTAGTTTCTCTTCGGATTTATTCTTTGACCCATTGGTTAATCATTAGCATGTTGTTTAATCATCTCCTATTTGTGAATTTTCCAGTTTTCTTCTTCTAGTTAATTTCTAATAGTTCCATATCATCGTGGGTGGGAAAGATGCTTGATACGAGTCCAATCTGCTTAAATTTATTAAGACTTGTTTTGTGGCCCACCATATGACCTGTTTTGGAGAATGTTCCATGTGTACTTAGGAAGAATGTGTGTGCTCTGGCTTTGGAAGGGAATATTTAAGATATATCATTTAAGTCCATCTAGTCTAATGTCAAGACCAATGTTTACTTATAGATCTTTTGTCTGGATGACTTATACATTGACCAATGCAGGGTATTAAACTCCCCTACTATCCTTATATTTCTATCTGTCCCTGCGCTATACAGGGGTGGGCAAAAGCAGGTTTGCAGTGATGACCTCATGAAGCACAGAGTTTATCTTGTATTATTTATTAGTATTACAACTTTAAACCTACTATTGCCCACTCCTGTGTCTCTATGTGTTGCCTTGTTGCATGCATGTATTTACAAAGGTTATATCCTATTGTTGGATCGATCTCTTTACATTATTTAACGCTCTTCTTTGTTTTTGTTGGAAAGTCTATTTTGTCTGCTGTAAGTATACCTATGTCAGCTTTATTTTGGTTTCTATTTGCATGGAATGTCTTCCCATTCCCTCATGTTCAGTCTGTGTGTCCTTAAAGTTCATCCGCATTTGCCCGTAGCCAGCATATAGTCGGGTCTCTTTTTTTTTTTTTTAAATCCACTCAGTCATTTAGTGTCCTTTGGAGAATTAACTTCATTTACACTCCAAGTAGTTACTGATAGGTATGTACATATTGCCATCTTGTTAATTGTTTTCTGGCTGTTTTGTAACTTCTCTGTTGTATGTATTGTGTTTTTTAAATCACAGTTTACATCTGTGTAGCCTGGTATCCATTAACACGCTATTGTAGATATAGCCATTTTTACTGCTTTTATCTTTTAACCTTCAGGATGGCTTTACGTGTGGTTAAGTTACCACCTTACTACTGTCGGGCATCACTTGAGGACAGGGATGCGTCCTTCGAGACGTGTCACTAGGCGATTTTGTCACTGTGCACACATCATAGAGGGCACCGACACAGGCCTAGGTGGTGCAGCCTACACCACACACCTGGGTCTGTTGCTTCTGCAGCTCCAAGCCCGTGCAGCATGTTCATGCATTGAATACCGTAGACAACTGTAGCACAGTTCTAAATATTTGTGTGTCTGCACACATCTACACACAGAGAGGTACAGTAAAATACAGTATAAAAGAAAAAATGGCACGCCTGCATAGCACACTGACCACGGCTGGGGCTTGCAGGATGGTAACTTTTCTACTTTATAAACTTTAATTTTTTTACTTGACTCATGTATTAACACTTAGCTTAAAACAAAGACACTGTACAGCTCTACACAATATTTTCTTTGTATCTTTATTCTATAAGCTTCTTCCTATGAAAACATTTTTGTCAAGACCTAAGACACAAATGCACGTTAGCCATGGCCTGCATGGGGCCAGGGGCTTCAGTGTCACTCACTGGCTCCCACACTCATGTCTTGTCCCCCTGGGAGGGCGCTGGGTGCAGTAACATCCTGCAAGCTGTCATCTCCTTTGACAGCAGGGCCTCCTTCTGGAACAGCTGCTGAAGGACCTGCCCGCGGCTCTACTGGAGGATCAGTCACTCTTTTCAGAAATAGGTCCATGGTGGTTTGCTTGGTTTCTTTTTTTCACTGTGGATTTTCATCATGCATAATGCAACATGGGCAGTCCTCTCCGTTAATGAAAACCTTTTGGTGTTGGGGGGGGTGTGTTTTCAAACTTTTTAAGGCGCTTCTTTGAGGTCTACAAAAGCTTCTGCTAAGCTGTTCACTGTGAGTTTTCTTGGAAGTGGTTCCTTTTCTTCTCTTGCAGTTTCCTTTCCTCTTGCCTTTCCTTCAGTTATGTGTTCCTATTCCAACACTTTCTCATTAGTTAATTCCTCAGGAACCAGCCCTCGGGCTCCTTGATGTCATCCTCACTCATAGCCTTGTTGACTTTTACAGCCTCCTCCTCCTTGGCAAATCCTTTGAGGTTGTGGAGGAACCTCAGATGCCATTCATACACTCTTTGGTCACATCACCTCGAGCCCAAGCGGGGGTCTTCAATCAGTTACAGAGGTTGTGATCCTTCCAGAACTGCAACTGTGTCTTCCTGTTGCAGCACTGGCCTGGGCAAAGGTCCTCCTCAGTAGCCGGGCTTAAACACTGCTGCAACTCCTTGCTCCCTTGTTTGGATCAAAGAGAAGCTGTGCGTGAAGGGAGAAACACCACTTTGATACTGGGATGAAGAGTGGAAAAAGGAAGATGTCCGTCAGCATTACTAACAACAAACAACATCTGGCCCTGGCCGGGTAGTGCAGTGGGTTAGAGTGTCGTCCCGATACACCAAGGTTGCTGGTTCGATCCCTGGTCAGGGCACTACAAGAAGCAACCAATGAGTGCATCAATAACTGGAACAACAAATCAATGTTTCCTTCTCTAAAATCAATTTAAAAAAATAAAATATTGAAAGGTCTGTTATTCTCTCCATAGTAATTTTCCATTTTGCTGGCATACCAATTCAGGAGGGCATCCTGGAAAAGAAGCTGGGTCACCCGTGACTTCTTAATATGTGTGCTTCTGGATATGCTCGAAGGCCCTGGGGTTCTCCCTGTGCCAGATCACAGGCAATTTCAATTTCTGGCTGCAGCATCGCCCCCACTGTGCCTTAGCTGGTTAAGACTGTTTCTCTATTTTTTATAGTCCTATGGGATCTACAGCAGTGAGCCCTGCTGGCCCCAGAACCAAGTGATCAGAGGGTGTCACCTGGGCACAGTCACAACCACTGGGGCACCAGGTGTGTGCTCAAGCTCCTTTCTGGGTGGTACCTGGAGCGAGGCAGAGGCTGAGTCTACAGGGTTTGCAGAATAGGGCAGTAGGCCTCTAGACGTGCACTTAATTAGTCTCTCAGGCTGAAGATTTACAAGCAAATAGGCCTCGTCACAGAAAGACTGGGTGCTTTTCAGTCTGCTGCCTCTGTGCTGGGCCCTGGGCTGGAGGACCCCATGGGTGAGTCCTGGAGGAACCGTTTCTCAGTTTGCTGTAGCCTTGTGGACACAGCTCCACTGGCTTTCTGTGGGGATCCATGTCTCAGGTGTAGGTCTTAAAAGGTGGAGTGGCCAGCACGTGGTCAAACCCTTTGCTCCTCAGGCAGAAGCTGGGAGCTGGGAGTCCCCGCCTGCCTGTGGGTCACACCAGGGCTTTATGACAAGCTTGTGTCTCAGCTTTCCTTCCCGTTTCCATAGGGTTTTTTTTCTCATTTGCCCAGTGTGTGGGAGTCACTCACGTGGTGACTGGGTTTCCTTCATGGGAAACTGTTCTGTGTGACATGCAGCTGCAGATTCGGTGAGTCCACGGAAGGCGGTGCGTTCGGGATCTGCCTATGTCACCATCCCATACCCTAACCCTACCTCTTATCTTTGTGATGACAGCCATTCTAATGGGTAAGGTGCAACTCACTGTGGTTTTGATGTGCGTTTCCTTGGTGATTGGCAATATACCTGTTGGCTATTTGTATATCTACTTTGAGGCCCTTTGCCTAAGAGGGGCTGGAGCCAGTACTGGGACTGCTGCAGGCCGCACACTGGGACCGCGGTCTGGCTGATGCGTGGGGGGCAAGACTCTTCCTGGGTCCCTGGGTGTATGGTCACTGACTCCCACAGCTCCCACAAACACACTTTTGCTCATGGATGGATGCCAAATTTTTGTTTTTGGAGGGTGGACGACAAGAAAATCAAGGGGACGTTAGGCCACCAGGATGCCAATGTCACTTCTCAATCTTCTTACACCTACAACAAGCAGTACTGCCCTACATTCTGCATGTGGCAGTTCGTGCACACGGGAGTGTTCCTATGAGAAAAAGCCCAGAATCATAGATCAAAGGGTCTGTGACGCTTTTGTTCGATAGATGTAGCCGGACTGCTTTTTACAGCGGCTCATACTAACCCTCTGGTGTCTGAGAGTGTCTGTCCCCACACCCGGGCTCGGTCTGTGGGAAACAGCAATTTACTGAGGCTGTGATTGGCATTTATCTTACTAGGAGCTGGGATGCTGTTCCTTCGTTTGAGAGGTTTATAATACCTTTCCTGTGAACTATCCACATTCTTTGTGCATTTTTCTGTCTCAGGTTTTGGTCTTTTACTTCTTGATTTGCTGAAGCTCTTTCCTTTTTGATAGGAGTGACAAATATTTAGAATATTTTTTTAAAACAAGGTTATCCAAGGACCCCAAACATGGAAAGCAAAACCAAGGCTCGGTCCGAGGTCCGGGCAGGAGCCCGTGTGAGAAAGGGGCCATGAGGGGTGGTGCCTTTGTCCCGGAGTCCGGGCTGTGGGTGGCACTAGGGTTTGGGATGCCGACCGGGGCCGACTTCCTGAAACTCACCTGCCTCTCCCTGCACGGCATTTGTGTCCCCAGCTCATGTGTTCGTCCGTGCAGAAGGCCCTGTTTGAGGAGGAGGACCATGTCAAGAAACTGCAGCAGAAGGTGGCCACCCTGGAGAAGCGGAACAGGCAGCTCCGGGACCGGGTGAAGAAGGTCAAGAGGTCGCTGCGGCAGGCGCGGAAGAACAGCCGCCACCTGGAACTGGTCAACCAGAAGCTCAGTGAGAAGCTGGCGGCCACGGCGGGAGGCATCCCACACATCAATGCCCTGGGGCGGGAGCCCGCACGCCGCACCTACCTGCGGGGATAGTGGGGGACCCCACGGTGCCGCAGCCAGCACTGCTGGGGTGCCTTCTTGCCAGGGCATGGAAAATGATGGTGGTGTTGGGCATGCACGTATTTCAGACCTTGTAGAAGATACTTTTTAGTCTGCATTGGGTAGTGTCTAGTTGGTTAAAGGGCAAGTCCTGCTGCCCCTACCTGGCCTGGCCCCACACTCGGTGCTTGAAGTCCAGAGGCAGCAGGACCAAGCAAGCTGTGTGCGTGCCTGGGGCCTGTCCTCCGCTTCTGGGAGCAGCCTGCAAAGTGCAAATACTGGGGAGAGGACACTTTAGACTCTAGATATATGACGCTGCAAGGAAGTTGGCCTTTGTTTCAGAAGAGGCGGCAGTGTGGCCTCAACTCTGAGCTCCAGAACAACTAGTTTTGAGGAGTGACCTGAATCCAGTCATGGAACGGCCCGGTGTCTCATTTTCCAGACCTTTGGAAGGAGGACAGTGGCCTTGCAAAGCTCCCAAGGGTGCCTATACGTAGCACGTGCAGGGTGTCCCTACTCCGTCCAGCATTTTCTCACAGCTGAGACCTGTGAAGACTTAATGAGCTCGGCACAGGTAAGGGAACTGAGTTGGGCAGCAGGCCACTAAAAAGATACATTATACCTGATTTCCAATACCAGCTGCCTGGAGCTGAAGGTGACAGCTTGGGGTCACTTAAATCAAGAGGGATATGGCCTCATGGGCCTGCCATGTTTCATCACTCCATGTTCCTAAGGGAAAACCCTGAGCAGTATCTCAGCCCTTTCTAAATTTTCATTTATTGTTTGCTCAGTAATTTCTTCCCACTTTTCCAAATTCAGGGTGAGTTGCCCCGATACTCTGGACTTCTGTAAAAACACCTCCTTACCTATTGGGATCAGGTGACCTTACCTTGTTCCCCGGGCAGGCCTTGTTCCAGGTGTTCCCATCTGCTTCTTTATGCAGACGCTTCCTGCCCACCAGGACAGACCTTGCCCTGGAGGAACGTTTGTACATCAGTCCGCCCGTCACCAGTCTGCCCATCGGGACTGCACCTGTACCCAATCAAAACACTTCATTCCCCTTGGGAAAGAAACCTTTACAGACAGCCCTGCAAGACAAGAGCAGCATGTTCACTATACCCGACACTCTTGACTTCGGCACATGTGATCAGGCCCCAGTTGTGTTAGTAAGAAGTCAGTGGAGTGTCCTGTCGGTTATCTTCTAATAATGGTAGAAGATAACGACCTTTCCCTTCCCTGCTTGTCCAGATAGAAGCTTCTGGCCCTTCACTGGGGGGTCTGCTACCCACAGACCACCCAAGACACGATGGGGCCCAATTGTTCTGTCTTCTCCATTAGAAGTGGCAGTTACTGTCAGATTTCCATTCCACTGGCAGCCGGTCTGAGGGTTGGATCTTCTGTCACTTGAGTCTCGGTGGCAGGCTCCTGCCTCAGGGGCGAACTCTGTCGTGGACTGAGTGGCATTGGAACTTTTGGCTCAAGGGCAATTCCTTCCCAAGCTTCTGCCTGCACTTTATTAGCTTATGCTTCAGTGGGGTACAGTGGAAGGGGCGTCGTCCACGTTACTCTTCCTGGGACATTCCCTTAGAGTGGTTGTGCTTTTGGTGAAGGGAACGACAAGCCCAAGGGTGATTTACAGTCAGTGTTGGAAGAATGTGGGAGCTGGGTCTCTACAGCTGCACTATGTCTCTCTTTTCAATAAATATGAGCAATATTTCAGCCACAACAGCAAAGAGATGTGTTTCTTTTGTGTCAGGGAGATTTCAATATGAGACCTGAAAAGGCATTTTGGATCCTCTGGAGTGGTGTGTGTGAGTAACTCCTGGGCATTCAGGACACTGAGCTCAGGCTCCTCTGCCTTCCTTGTGGGGACACGACCTAACCCTGCCTCTCTCCATCTCTCAACACACCTGCAGAGCAGTGCTATCCTGGCATGCTCCGCACGAAGGTCAGCAGCTTCATCAATCAATGTCATCCAACGCACCCTCGGATCAGTTGCCAAAGGGAACTCCCTCCCCGGGTCCCTGTTATCTGCTGTGTTGCCATCTTAACCACAGTCCTTGCCACTTGTTTATTGCACCAGTAGGAACTTTTTCATACAAGAATATTCCAGCTATAAACACTCACCAGAACGTGACATATGTCAGCCAACCTCTCCTAGCACTAGCTCTGAGTCGCAGGCCATGGTTTAGTCCACTTTGTGGTTCGAGGAGGCCAAAGTCATATAATAAACGAGAGGCAGATATAGTCTAGAATCTTTCAATAGAGTCCCCAAGAGTCACAAGCTGGTAGCATGTGGGCCACACCTAGTGTGGGGAAGAGGTTTCTTGGGCCTCACATGGTGTGTGAATGTGAACACCTTTGGTGGCTTCAGTTCAGGCCGAGGTCTCCAGTGCTGTAGCTCCTGTGTTCATTTTGCAGCACTAGGCTGTGTCGAGCTCTGGCACCTGCCTGGAAACTGAAGTTGACAGGGATCCTGCTCCTGCGTGCAGGGCCCCGCCTTCCTTTGGTGGGGGTGGGGAGAGACACAAACTCAGATCACGAAGACTGAACCAACCGTGGCCTGGCGTCAGTCCACATTCCCAGCTGCTTTAAAAACAATCGAGCGCCCAGCTTGTATGAGGCTCTTTCATGCATATCTCATTTAGGGTTCCTAACAATTCTATAAAATAGTGGCGCTGATCCCCATCCTCCAAGAGGAATCTGGGGCTTCAGAGATTAGGTAAATCGTCCAGTGCACACAACTAGTGCAGGTGGCCAGTCAAGGTTCAACACCAGCTTCATTTCTCTCCTTATACTTGCTCATCTGTGAAATGGGGATACTAATCACACCCACCTCAAAGACGTAAGAATATTGAAATTATTCAGTATTCGTAGCAGGGTGCCTGACGCTCCACGAGCACTCGATAGATGTACTGACAATAACTTTGATCATAAATGCTCACCAGGAAGGTCCAACACATATCAAATAAAAATATTTGGTGGGACTCTATAATTTTCTTATTAATCTTTACCTTAAACTTCAGCCTCTTTTCCAATTGCTTCTCATTTTCTTTATTTCTGAGCCACCTCCTTTTCTTTCACAATCAGTAGATCATTTTTCCTCCAAATTTATTGAGAAAATATAGTCCATCAGAAATGTGTTTCCTCAGCATGTCACTCACACTTCTCTCCTTTCTCCCACCTCAGAGGAAGGCTCTCGCTACTGCCCACATCCAGGGTCAGTCCCTCTCTCTGGTACCTTGAGTTCATATTGCTTCTCTCCAAACCGGGCTCCATCAGTGTTCCCCTCTCCTAACATAAGTCTTTTCCTCATTGGGGACTCCGGCCATTACCCTCCAGCCAAGCCCAGATCTGCTCATCCATGGACCAAAAAACATAATTTGGAAAGTATTGAGGTGGTCTTCACAGATGGTGACATAGAAGGCTCCTGAATTCCACCCCTTCCACAGACACACCTGAATGGACAGCTGCACAGGGAGCAATTTTCTCTGACAGAAATTCAGAAACTAGCTGAGTGCCTCTCATCTGTTGGGGGCACAAGAAAATACCCGCATCGAAATGAGAAGGAAAGACTGAGATACACTCTGGCCATAAGTACCACACACCTAGCACCCAACTTTTTAAACTTTCACCCAAAGTATGGGCCCCAAAACACCTAACCCTGGAAGCCAATGAGGTTTGCATCCATGAGACCACAAGACTAGAGCAAACTACCCAGAGGCAGTTGTTAATGGGCACGAGCAGTCACTGCAGCTGTCACCCCAGGATCAGTGTGCAAGAGCAGACAAAACACACCCATTTCTGTCTTTTCCTGTATTCACACACTTTGACAGCTGCTGCCCGAGGGCCAGCCCAGGCTTCTAACTTAGCACACCTCTAGGACTTGCTGAAGTCTTCCCGGGACCTTTGCTGCCCTCTCCCTCTAGACTGCTCCAAGCCACCAGTATTTCCCTGGAAGGGACTTGTACACTCATCTGTGACTCAGACAGGTCTCCAGATCACATGGCTCTGGTAGCCAGTGGGGCTTCCATTCAGGAGTCCCACAAAACCACACCAAACAAAGAAGTTCTTTCCAGCTATTCCCCCCCCCCCCCGCCCCCAGGGCTCAGTGTACAGGGGTCAGATTGAAATGCTCATCTCCCAGTCTTTCCCTGAAGAGGTCTATTTGTATAGTTCAGCTGCAGGCTTCTCATTCAGCAGGCACCTGGAGTCTGACCGCATCCTTCCCAAAGGTCTGGGAAACCGGCACAAACCTCCTCTGCCCTTCCCCTCCAACCCACTCGAGTCTCACCAGTTTCTCCCTGAGAGGAGCCTACGCACAGGCCTGTTGCCCAGCTTTGGTGGCTGTCACCTGAAGGACAGGCCTCTGAACTGCCTGACTCTGGTAGTTAATGGGGCTTGCATTCACGAGTCCCACAGGACTTCAGCAAATGAAGAAACAGTTCTTAGCAGGCTCAGGAACACCATTTGCACCTTCATACCAAGGCCCAGTACAGAGGGGAGCAGGCAAAAATTCCCACCTTCCCTAGAGATCCCTATTTATTGGGTTGGCCAAAAAGTCTAGTTTAGCTTTTTCCCATAAAATAAAAGATACATTTTTCATTTTCACCAATGACTGTATTGATTGGGATACTTTGAGTATGTCATCTATCTCCCATATGGTATAATGTTGATTGTTCTCAATTAATGTCTTGATTTGATCACTATCAACTTCAACTGGTCTACCCGACCACAGAGCATCATCCAGTGAGAAATCGCCAGCACGAAACTTCACAAACCACTTCTGACACGTCTGATCAGTCACAGCGCCTTCACACACTACGCAAAGCTTTTTGTGTGTGTTTTTACCTTTCTTGAAATAATAAAGCATAATATGCCAAAAATGTTGCTTATTCTCCTCAATCTTCAATATTAAAATGGTTACACAAGCCCTGGCTGGTGTAGCTCAGTGGATTGAGCACTGGCCTACAAACCAAAAGGTCACTGGTTCAATTCCCAGTCAGGGCACATGTCTGGGTTGTGGGCCAGGTCCCTGGCTGGGGGGCATGCGAGAAGCAACTGATTGTTTTTCTCACACATCTATGTTTCTTTCTGTCTCCCTCCCCACTTCTCTTCCCTCTAAAAGTAAAAAAAAAACAAAAACAAAAACAAAAAAACCCCAAAACAACAACAACAACAAAACAATAAATAAAATGGCTACACAAAAATCCACCAGTTTTTGATAAGATTTTGTTAAATGCACACTGACATGACAGCTGTCACAATACAATCTAACATAATTGTTCTGAGTGAAGTTAAAAACAACTAAGCACTACTGGAGCCATCTTACAGAAAAAAACCAAAAAAACTCTTTGGCCAACCTAATACTTACTTTCCCAGCTAGTGCCTTAAGATTAAGCTTCCAACAGGCCTGCCTGTAGCTGCTGACCGAGATCCTCCCCTTTGGGACACTGACAGGTCTTGGCACACTCAACTATTGGGAGCCATTAGTCACAAAGGTCAGAGACACACCAGGAGCATAAGCCAGGCTGGTAGATGATGATGCTTATCTTCTGCACAACCCCAATCTGTCAGATTGGAAGAGGTGGCTGTTTTATTTAATGCACAGAAACCAGCACAGAGTCAAGAAAAATGAAGAAATAAAAATATGACCTAACCAAAGAACAAGATGAAACTGCAGAAACGGATCTCAATGAAACAGATACGAGTTACCTAATAGGGAGTTCAAAATAATGGACATAAAGATGGAGAGCATGCATGAACAAAGTGAGGGTTTCAACACAGAGCTAGAAAGTATAAAAAAGTACCAAACAGGTCACAGGGCTCAAGAATACAATAACTGGAGTAAAAAATTCAATACAGAGGTTCAACATCAGACTAGATCAATCATGGGAAAAAAATCAGCGAACTCAATAAGGTAGTAGAACCATCCAACCAAAGCGAAAGACAAAAGATGGAAGACAGCTTCAGGGACGTGTGGGACACCATTAAAGTTACCAAAATACACGTTTAAAGGAGTTCAGAAGGGGAAGAGAGAGAAAGCTAATTCAAAGAAATAATGTTTGAAATCTTCTCTAACCTGGGGAGCATAGATTCCCAAAAACAATGAATGTAAAGAGACCCATAGTGAGACACATTATAATTAAATTGTCAAAATTAAAGACAAGAAGAAAATCTTAAAAGCAGCAAGAGAAAACCAACTTGTTACTGCAGGGAACCCCCATAAGATTATCAGTGATTGTTAGATTTTTAAAAAAGATTCTACTTAATTTTAGAGAGACAGAAAGGGAGAGAAATATGATGTGCGAGAGAGACATCGATCAGTTGTCTCTTGCACACCCCCAACCAGGGACCTGGCCTGAAACCCAGTCATGTGCCCTGACTGGGAATCAAACCAGCGACCTTTTGGTTTGTGAGCTGGCACTCAAGCCACTGAGCCATACCAGCCAAGGCAGATTGTTAGATTTTTTTTAAAATAGAAACTTTGAAGAGACTGGGGTGATGTATTCAGTGTGCTGAAAGAACAAAACTACCAATCAAGAATACTCCACCCAGCAAAGATGTCCTTCAGAACTGAAGGACAACATGATATTAAATATAGAAAACCATAAAGATGTCACCCCCCCAAAAAAAAACCCCCCAGAATAAGTAAATTCAGCAAAGTTGCAGGATACGAAATCAACATACAAAAATCAGTTCCACGTAAGTTATGCTTCAGAAATAAAGAAGAAAGAATTTTCCAGTTAAGCAAAAGTAAACATATTTCAGCACCACTACACCAGCCTTACAAGAAATGTTAAAGAGACTTCTTTAAGTTGTAAAAAAAAAAGGTTGCTAATAAATACAAGGAAAACATATCAAAGTAGAAATCTCAAGGATGAAGGTAAATATATAGATAAAATTAGAATAATTTAGTGTTGTAATGGTGGTGGGTTAATCACTTTTAAAGGTAGTATGAAGGTTAAAAGACCAAAGTAGTGAAAATAACTAACTACAATAATTTGGTAATGGATACAAAAGATAAAAAGATTTATAGTGTGACATCAAAAACATAAAATGCAGGGCAGGAGAGAAAAATGTAGAGCTGCAGAGTGTGTTCAAACTTAACTCGTTAGCACCGAAAAATAGATTGTTAGAGCTCTAAGAAGTTTTATGTAAACCTCAATGTAATCACAAAGCAAAATCCTATAGTGGATACACAAAAGATAAAAAGTAATAAATGTAAGCACACCTCCACAAAAAATCATTAAACCAAAAAAGAAGAGAGCCAGGCAAGAAGAAAGAAACAGGAATTACAAAACAGCCAAAACACAATGAACAAAATGTCAATCAGTCCATACCTATAAATATTGACTTTAATTATAAATGGACTAAATTCTCCAATAAAAAGACATAGAGTGGCTGAATGGATTAAAAAACAAAATTCATTTATATTCTGCCTATAAGAAACTCACTTCAGCTTCAAGGACACACACAGATTAGCAGTGGAGGGACAAAGATGTTCCATTATGCCTATCAGACACAATACACTTTAAGACAAAAACCGTAGTGAGAGTCAAAGAATATCATTATATAATGAGAAAGGGGTCAGTCCAACAATAGGATATGACATTTGTAAACATATATGTATCCTACATAGGAGGGCCTAATTCTGTAAAACAAATATTAACAGACCTAAAGGGAGAAATGCAATACAATAATAGTAGCCGACTTTAGTACCCCACTTTCATCAATGAATACATCTCCAGAGAGAAAATCAATAAGGAAACTTTGGACTTAAATAACACAAGACCAGATATACTTAACATGCATTCACCAAACATTTCATCCACAGCAGCAGAATACACACTCTTCTCAAAGGCAAAGGGAACATTCTCCAGGAGGCATCACATGCTAGGCCACAAAACAAGTCTTAGTAAATTTAAGAAGACAAATTATGTCAAGCATCTTTCTGACCACAATGTTACAAAACTAGAAATCCATTACAAGAAGAAAATTGGAAAATTCACAACCATGTAGAGATTAAACGTGTTATTGAACAACCAATGGGTCAAACAAAATTAAGAAAAATCAAAAAAATAACTCGAGACAAATGAAAATAGAAATGTAACATACCAAAACTAAGGGGATTCAGCAAAAGCAGTTCTAAGAGGGAAGTTCATACTAATAAATAACCTACATTAAGAAACAAGAAATATCTCAAAAAACCTAACTTTACATTTTAAGGAACTAGAAAAAGAAGAACAAAGTCCAAATTTAGCATGAGGAAAGAAAAAAAAAAGATCAAAGTTGAAATAAAGAAAATAGAGATTAAGAATATACTAGAAAAGATCAATGAAACTAAGAACTAGTTTTCTGAAAAGATGAACAAAATAGATCTTTAGCTGGATGAGGGGGGTGGGGAATGAATCAGAAATGAAAGAGGGGATATTACAGCTGATATCACAGAAATACAAAGGATCGTAAGAGACTACTATGAACAATTATATGTGGTCAAATTGGACAACCTAGAAGAAATAAATTCCTAGATATAAAAACTATAAAGACTGATGCATGAAGAAATAGAGAATCTGAACACACCAATTATACAAGGAGACTGAATCAAAAGACCTCCCAACACACAAAAGTTCAGGACCAGATGGCTTCACTGGTAAGTGTCTACCAAATATTTAAAATAGAATTAATCCTATTCGTTCTCAAACTCTTTCAAAAAACAAAAGAGGAAAGAACAGTTTAAACTCATTTTATGAGGCCAGCATTACTCTGATAAAACCAGAAAACTATAAGAAATTATAAGCCAATATTCTTGATAAAAACATGCAAAATCCTCAACAAAATATTAAAACTGATTATATTAAAACCAAATATTATATTAAAAACAAACTGAATTCAACAATATATTAAAAGGATTATATACCATGATCAAGTGGAATTTATTCTGAAGATGCAAAGATGGTTTGACATCCTCAAATCAATCAACATGATACATTGCATTAACAAATGAAGGGAAAAAAATCATATAATTATCTCAATAGATATAGAAAAGCATTTAATGAAATTCAGCATCCATTCATGATAAAAACTCCAAACAAAGTGGATATAGAGGGAAACACCTCAACATAATGAAGGCCATATGTGACAAGCCCACAGCTAATATCATACTCAATGATGAAAAACCAAAAGCTTTTCCTTTAAGATGAGAAAAGAGACAATGGTACCCACTCTCACCACTCTTATTCAACAGAGTACTGGCAGTCCTGGCCATAGCAATGAGGCCATAAGAAGAAACCAAAGGCATCCAAGTTGGTAAGAAAGATGTAAAACTTTCTCTATTTGGAGATGACATAATATTATATATAGAAAACACTAAAAAGACTTTCCCCCCCAAAATGTTAGAACAAACAAATTCAGTAAAGTTGCAGGATACAAAATCAATATACAAAAATCAATTGTGTTTGTATTAAAAATAATGAACTATCAGAAATAGAAATTAAGAAGAGAATCCTATTATTATTCACTATTATAATCCTATTATGCACTATATACATAAAATACCTAGGAGTAAGTTTAACCAAGGAGGTGAAAGATCTATATGCTGAAAAACTTAAGACATTGATGAAAACAAACAGATAAATGGAAGGATATTTGTGCTCATGGATTGGAAGAATTAATATTGATTTAATGTCCATACTACCCCAAACAATCTACAGATTTAATGCAATCCCCATCAAAATTCCAATAGTATTTTTCACAGAAGTAGAACAAACAATCCTCAAATTGTATGGAACTACAAAAGATCCTAAATATCCAAAGTAATTTTGAGCAAGAAGAACAAAGTTGGAGGCATCATGCTCCTTGATTTCAAACTATATTACAATGCTATAGTAATCAAAACAGTATGGTATACTGACATAAAAACAGACACACAGATCAATGGAATAAACAGCTGAGAGATAAACCCATACATTTAAGGTCAAAAATTTATAAGAAAGGAGCCAACAATATACAATGGAGAAAGTACAGTCTTTTCAATAAATGGTGGGAAAACTGGACAGCCATATGCAAAAACAAAAAAAATTAACCACTATCTTACACCATACACAAAATTAACTGAAAATGGGTTAAAGACTTGAATGAAAGATCTGAAATCATTAAACTCCTAGAAAAAAAATATAAGGGGAGCTCCTTAACATTGGTCTTGGCAATTTTTTTTTTAATTTGACACTAAAAGCAAAAGTAAACAAGAGGTACTAAGTCAAATAAAAGCTTCTGTACAGTCATGGACACCATCAACAAAATTAAAAGCCTACCTATGGAATGGGAAAAAATATTTGCAAATCATATGTCTGATTAGGTGTTAATATCCAAAATAATAAAGAACTCATATAACTCAATAGCCAAAACACAAAAAACAAACAAAACCCAAATAATTAAAAAATGGGCAGAGTAGCTGAATAGATACTTTTCAAAAAAAAACATACAGATGGCCAACAGGTATATGAAAAGATACTAAATATCACTGATTGTCACGAAATGCAAATCAAAACCTTACACCTGTTAGAATAGCTATTCTCAAAAAGAAGGAATAATAAGTGACAAGAAGAATATGAAGAAATGGGAAATTATGCACTGTTGGTGGGAAGGTAGTTTGGTGCAGTCACAATGGAAAATAGTATGCAGGTTCCTCAAAATGTTAAAAATCAAAATACCATATGATCCAGCAATTCCACTTCTGGGTATTATCCAAAGGAAATGAAATCACTATCTCAAAAAGATAAATGCACGCCCATGTTTACTGACTATTATTTACAACAGCCAAGACATAGAAACAACCTAAGTGTCCACTCACAGCTGAATGGATAAAGAAGATGAACAGAGCCCTGGCCAGTGTGGCTCAGGTGGAGCACTGCTCCATAACCACAAGGCCGCTGGTTTGATTCTCAGTCAGGGCACATACATGCCTAGGTTGTGGGTTTGATTCCCCATTTGGGGTGTTGGAGGCAACAGATCGATGTTTCTCTCTCACATCAATGTCTCCCTCTCTCCCTTTCCTTCTCTCTTGAATGAGAATAAAATAAACCTTTAAAAAATGAATGAATATACACATATGTATATGTGTATATGTGTGTTTATAGAGATATATAAATAAATATAAAAATAATGTCATTCACCCATAAAAAAAAAGTAACCCCTGCCACTTGGGACAACATGGATTAATGCTGAGGCCGTTACGCTAAATGGAGTTAGAGAGAGACAGATACCGTATGATGTTATTTATATGTGGCATCTAAAAAAGTGAAGCTCACAGAAACAGAGTCTAGGATGGTGGTTGTCAGGGGCTGGAGAGAGGAGAGATGGGGAGGTGTTGGTCAAAGCTTACAAACTTCCAGTTATAAGATGAATGAGCTCTGGGGATCTGATGTACAGCATGGTGATTATAGTTAATAACATTATATTATATATGTGAAAGTAGTTATGAGAGTAAATCTTAATATCCTCACCACAAAAAGTAATGGTATTCATGTGAGCTGATGGAAGTGTTAGCCACACTATGGTAATAATCACTCTGCAATATGTAAGTGTATGAAATCAACACATTGTACATCTTATACAATGTTATATGTCAATTATATCTCAATAAAACTGGAAAAAAATAAAAAAGAAATTACGGAGTGCCACCATCCTTGAAAGTGGAGGTGGGCTTCCTCTGCGGGTCAGAGACGAACATGGAGGATACTGCCACTGAAATGTATTCCTGACTCACCGTGGGAGGTGGACCTGAGGTCCAAAGATCAATACAGCAGTGCTCACCTTCCAGAGACCACGCGGGTCTTTAACTAACAGAAAATATGCCCAAGGAGGCCACCCAAATGACTGATCAAAATTGATGGACCTCCTACCATACATTAATATACATATATATACACATACAAATGTATATACTTGTATATATGGGATCTGGCACAAATAATGCCCCTTTTTATTACAAAATCTTTTATTACAAAATCATAAGCATGTAATTCTGTAACATAATATCATACTCCACACCTTATGTAATTTTAGGTAAAACGTTCAAATTAACACTATAAATTATTACACCGATATATTATTACCTTACCAACTATACTCAAGCAGGTGTTACTTCTTCCAGAATATACATATTTATAAATATATAAGTATAAATAGCTATATATTTATTTTTATATATAAATGTAGACAGCTATATATTTACTTATAAATATATAAACTTGTATATATTTTAAACTTATGCGTAAGTTTATATATAAATTTATATGTATACATAAATAATATTTATTTATAAACAAATTATACACAAATATATATTTATAAATAACATACAATTATATATAAATACACACACACATGAGGTTGGCCTGGAAAAAGTCTAGCCATTGTTAGTATAATGAGAACAGTTTGCATGGCTTTAATATAATCTGGTAGCCAAGGACAGCAGATTGGAATGCACATGCGTGAACAATGATAGCTTCACTGTACTAGTCAGTGGGGTTGGCAGACGCCATTGTGTACTATGTGGTTGTTGCATTCAAAATGACTGAGCAAGCAGAACAATGAATCTGCATCAAATTTTGTATTAAGCTTGAACATTACTCTGCAGAAACTATTTGGATGATTCACAAGTCTGCAGCTATGGGCAACTGGTGGTTGGCAGCTTCATCACCACAACATGCCTGCTCATGCATCATGTCTCATGCAGAGTTTTTTGGCAAAACATCAAATCACCCAGGTGACTCAGCCCCACTACAGCCCAGATTTGGTGCCCTGTGACTTCTGGCTTTTCCCAAAACTCAAATCATCATTGAAAGGGAACGATTTCAGACTGTCAATGAGATTCAGGAAAACACAATGGGGCAGCTGATGGTGATTGGGAGAACTGTGTGAGGTCCCAAGGTGCCTACTTTAAAGGGGACTGGGGTGTCATTGTCCTGTGTACAATGTTTCTTGTAACTTGTATGTTCTTAAGTAACGTGTCTGTTTTTCATATTACATGGCTGGATACTTTCTAGACGGATCATATACACACACAGACACACACCAAGGGCCTGGCTTGAGCCTCAACTTGTGGGAAAGTCATAGCCCCTCAACCTGAGACAGTTCATAGAGCTCCTTGATTTAAGGAGAGGTCAGGAACCCTTGAAGAAAGACTTTGTGGTAACATTACATAATACTATTCATCTTCCTCGTTGCCTACCAAGAACCTGTAGGTGTGCACCACTTTAAATGTGCACCAGAGAAAGGGAAATTCTAAAATCTTCCTGGGATTGGGTAATAGTGCTAGGCTGCCTCTGAGCCAACAGTCAGAGGCCATGCTAATGGGGTTCGAGAGTAAAGGATGTTTTGGTCAAGTCCATGCCACGGTAAGTCTCACGGTCTGTGAGACCATTCTGAATTAATCCCCCAGCTCCTGAACATGTGGACACTTTTGGGGTCTGCAGACGCCCACAGTGGATCCCTGACCATGGGATTAAGACTCTTACTGCAGGAAGGTCAAGGGAAAACCCTGAAGTTTCTCTTCTTTAGTAATGTTGAAGTGTATGAATAGTGAACAAAATGGAATCCATGAGAACAGCATCTCGCCAAATAGGGAGTATTAATAAAAGACAGAAATTACAAAAAGGAACCAAATGAGAATTCTGGAGTTGAAAAGTACAATTGAAATGGAAAAAAAAATTTCACTAGAGGGGGTCAACAGCAGATTTGAATGGGCAGAACACACAATCAGTGAACTTAAAGATAGGTCCATTGAGAATCTCCAGTCTGAGAAATAGAAATAATGAAGAATGAACAAAAGTGAGCAGAACATAGGAGGCCTGCAGGACTCCATACACTAGCCAGCATATGCTTAATAGGGGTTCCAGAAGGAGAAGAGAAAAAGAAAGCGGCAGAAAGTAGATGAATGGTTCCCAGGTACAGGGGGTGAATAGGGGAGTGGGGTGATAAAATGTTCTGGAATGAGATAGTGGTGATGTTTGAAAACTGTTTAATTGTGTACCTTACAATGGTTAAATAAGGAGTTTCTGTTAGACAAACTTTATATCAATAAAAAGAAATCATTATCTCAGTTCCCCCTGGTTTTCCTCCCTCATTATGCCTCCTGACCCTAAGCCACAACGGATGTGATTCGCTCAGCACCAAAGGTCCTTGCTCCTACCACTGCCCTGCCTTTCGCTTTGGTCTTTGTCCCTTTGTCTCAGAAAGTCTTATCCAGGTTTCAAAATCTGCTCAAAGGCGGTCATGACTCTCATTCCCCGCAGCGACTGTTGTAATTCTTCCAAGTCTTATAGTCTGGAAACTAGGTAACTATTGAAAAGCCTTGGGTTATCCAGGCTAATCTCAACTGGAAAGTTTTGTGAAGAATCATTTTTTAAAGTTTGGTAAAAATCAAATATCATAAAATTTACTATCTTAGTCATTTTAAGTGTATATCTCAGTAGTGCAAGGTATATTCACACTGTGCAACAACCAAGTTCAATTATACCCTGATTTGTGAAGCCTTTCCTAACTGGAATCAATTCCTCCTTCTTCCGTGATCCTATAGCATTTTGGGCACCCTCCCATTCTAGCCATTGACCACATTTCTTTCTGGTTAGTCTTTGTGTCTGTCCCCATCGCTCATTTGTGAGCTCCCTGATGGCCAGGTTTGAGGCTAATTCATCTCTAAATTCTCTGGCCAGCACAACGTGATACTAACTAAATGCTTGTTGAGGAAGGAATGAAGGGGTAAAGAAGGCAGTAGTGTCATGGAAGACTTGGAGACATATAAGGGGAAAGGCAAAGAATCACACACATTTCCTCCTCTTCCTCTACATAAGTCTTCCTGACTTATCTTGCCTCATCCTTGGCCAAGTGCAAGGGCCAGGGGTATTGCTCAGTATGTTCCAGGGTCCTGTCAGCTCCTGGCCTCGAGGAAGTTCCTACCTCCAGAACTGTATCTTCCCTGGCTAATGCCCTACAGCAGCTGAGTTGCCCTATCCAAAGATTGCTCTGTTTATAAAGATTCAAGTTCTTTTTAGCTTCCAACTCTCCTGGACTATAGGACCACAACCTTGAAAAATACCATCTGCTTGCCATCTTTACAACGAACAAAGAAAATATGTGGCAAAATCACTTTTTGGTTATTCAGACACTATTCCTCACAGGAAGTGACTAAAAATCCCCTTGATTTGCTCCCCCCTCCTCACCCCTGAGGCCACCCCTGCTCTCTGTAGGACTTGCTGGCTTTGGCACTAGAGGCTGTGAACATAGTAAAAGGTAAAACTCCAATGAGTTCGTCAGCTGCTTTCTTCAACTTTTGCTAAAGGGTCAGGGAGGAGGCTCAAAAAGGAAGTGAGTGAAACTTTTTGATTATCTGTGTTTTTGCAATTAATCCTGTTCCCCATTAAAGAGTCATAGGAGATGAATGTCCATTTGCCAGATGGCTGGCATGAACTGGATGGCCTGGCATTTCATTCCTTCCTGTCCAATAAAACAGGAAAATTCAAAGCAGACACTGAAATGTCCTTTTCTTTTATTAAAAACAGTTTTTAATTGTGTAGCTGGGTTCTCTGAAAGTGAACTTCAATATGTCTGCACCTTTGAATGGTAGAAACAGGGACAAAACTGCCATTCTAACGGTGCTGGACAGTTACATACCGTGACTCTGACCTAGTGGGCATCAACCCCCAGCTGCCCGTCAGGAAGGAGAGGGGGCTGTAAACAAGGTGCCCCCTCTGACCTGAAAGGGGCTTCTGCATCAGCATTAAACACGAAACAAAACCCCTTCCATGATGCTAACCAGTAGCCAGAACTAAGAAATCACTGATATGAGGGTAACACAGGTCATTTATCTTCAGAATAAACACTTATTCTGGGAGAAATTACTTTGGGAAACCCCCTCGATAAAAAGATATAAATCAAGGTACTAGCAGTCGCTCTGAACATTGGCAAACAGATCCCAATGCAAACACCAGGCTGATACGTTAGCTATCTATGACTGTGTAATAGATGACCGCAAACTTAGTAATAACTGTGTGATTACTGACAACTCAGTAAAACTGTGAGATAATAGACACATCTTTGCCACTGTCTCTACCATTTCCACAGCTGGGTACTTTTAGCAAGGAGAGACAATGGGCGACCCTGGAGGTAGCTGAAAATCACAGAAGCACTGGTAAGTTACCTATTGTCTCCTTCTCCAACACCTAACAAAGAGTCTAGGAGAGTCGATTAAAAGCATACAGAAATCCAGGGTGAAAGGGACCCTGAGGATTCTGCAGGCCAAGGTCAACGCAGGCTCAGATCCCTCTGTCAGCTCTCTTAGTTACTACAGCACAATGCCCCAGACTGGGTGGCTTGAACAACAAACATCTATTTTTCACAGATCTGGAAGCTGGGAAGTCCAAGAATGAGGAGTCAGCAGATCTGGTGTCCGTGAGAGCCCTTTCCTGGTTACAGATGGCTGTCTTCTCCCTGTGTCCTCCCAGGAAGGAGAGCAGAGAGGAAGCAGCTCTCTGTCTCTCTTCTAAGGGCACCGCACCATCCCATTCCTGAGGGCTCCACCCTCATGGCCTAATTGCCTCCCAAAAGCCTCACCTCCAAAACCATCACACTGGGGACTGGAGTTCCAACCTATGAATTCTGGGGGGACACAAACATTCAGTCTATAACACCCTCTTTCAGAGGGCTCAAGGACCATGGGGAAACTTCCCACGATGGAGAATGGTTCCTGTGTGGAAGGCCGTCGTTGTCAGAGGCCAACACTCAGGGCTGAGTTCTACTCTTGTTCCTTGGATGCGTTTTCTCTGTGATGCAGAGATGATTTAGCTTCTCTGTACTAGCTTTCCATCAGTAAATTTAAAGTCAATCAATGCATTTGTCAATCATCTTTAAATCTGTTTGCTTTCCAACCCAGCCCCTGAAAACGGAATTAAACAGAATTGATTTTCTTATCTTCCTAAAAATCAAAAGGACTGACTTTTTATTTTATTTTATTATTTTTTTACAGTTGCTCAAGTGCCTGGATCTTTTGCAAAGAGCAGCTTTACCTCCACCCCACTTGTTATCTGCAGGCAGTGTCTAAAATTCATTTTCTTTGTTCAGTTAGATTTTGCTTTGGATTCCTCAGGGCAGTCTGTTTACTTGGAGTTAATAGCTCAGACCCAAGTGTTTAGTTTGGAAGAGGGAGGCTGTTGCAAACCTCTGGGTTACCCAATCCAAGGCCAAGTGGAAACTTTTCCTAAGCATCTGCTGGAGGGAGGGGCCTGCCCAGCCCTTCCACTGCTCTCCCCCAGGTAGCCCCTGTCAATGTCCCAGAGGGCAAGCCTTGCAGATCCACCCAGTCTGCCTGCTTGCCAAGAACTACATACCCTGGGGACTTCAGAGATGAAAGAAATACAATCATTTGAGAGACATTTTTAAAAAATTTCCATGATTTTTTTCTTGTTTTGATTATGAGCATCAGTGATGATGAGTGGAAATTTGTCTCGCCACCACTACAGAATTTGCGTCCCACCATCATTCACTCCAGCAGGCAGCATGAGGCTGTCCCTCCTCATCTGCACACCACGAGGGTGGCACACCCTGGCATGCAGCAGGTCACGTTGGGGGCGAGAGGCATCGCGGGTGGGGAAGCTGCCGCTGGCCTTCAGCTCAGGAAGGGCAGGAAAGAATGGGAGAACTGCTGTTGCGCAGTCCAACCCCTATCCCACAGAAACTGTTTCTGCTTTAAAAATCACATGCCAGTCAGGGTTACACATTTTCAATCCGTGCCATCGGTCACTTGTTCATTTTACTTTTGTACTGGGATTCTCAAGGAGTGGATTCTTGGTCTTTAACTTTTGGAGAATGGTGATGGTAAAAATGAGCATCACTGTATAATCCACAAAGCAGAATGCACAAAAAGTTAACTACGTAGCATTTTGCAAAGAGCTATTCTTATATATCTGGGGATATAAAAATGTTTACCTTTTTGCCCTGGCTGGTATGGCTCAGTGGATTGAGTACCAGCCTGCCAACCAGAGGTTCTTGGGTTCCGTTCCTGGTTGGGGCACATGCTTGGGTTGTGGGCTGGGTCTCTGGCTGGGGGAGTACACATCCATCTTTCACTCCCTCTCTTTCTCTCTCCCTTCCCTTCTCTCTAAAAATAAATAAATAAAATCTTTAAAAAAAAAGAATGTTCACCATGCTGGTATCAGACACCAAGTGCCAGCAAGCCAACAGGTTGGCTGGGTCAAGTGCTTCCCACTTCCGGCCGTCAGGCGTCGGCAAGGTTTTGGCCAGGAGGGTCATCAGCACCTCTTTCCTGGCAACTCAGGCTGTAAAGATAAGCCGTCCCTGTCCCTTCCCAAGTACTGTGATTGATAGAGACAGATGTTTCCAGAACTTTATCACACTAACTGTTTAGTGAGGAAGAGACAGCTTTTTTCATCAGACTAAAAACAGGTATAAACAATATTTCAAAAGAAAAATTCTATCATCTCCCTGCATATGTCAGATTTCTCTCACCACATGAACTTTGACCTCCTTGCTCTAGAATAATGGAAATTTTACCAGGTTTTCCCTTGGCTTTTATGCCTCCCTATTGGCTAATTCACATGCATAAATTAATACTCTTGCGAACAGTATGAGAGCCACAGTTCAGATTAACCAAAGTCTGCACCATTTCAACCCCTCTTTACAACTTTTCTGCTACTTCACTGTCTACTTCCTTAACTGGACCCACGGGCCACTTTCTCCCACTCAGTAGAGCTGGTGGATGGTCCTGAGAATCAGAGGCGCCTGTGGTATCTGCAGCTTCCTCCTCCGGGGCAGAGCTGGCACCTCGCTTCTCATTCTAGTCCTGGAGAAGCCAGATGCGTGCTTTATTCCCAGAACTTCCCAGTGTGTTGGGATGGAATATGAAACTAGCCTTCTCCCCTGCAGAGGACAATATCCTGATTAGAAATCTTAAAATACTTTCTCAATTTCTTTTTCCATAAGAGGCTAGATTTTCGACCAGGCAGTTGGCAAAGAGCCACCCGGCTTTTTCAGTTTGCTGGCCCTGACATCTCATGAGAACAACTCAAAAAGCTTACAAAACTCTTTTGCTTCACGAGCTTAGCGGGCAGTTGGAGTGGATCCATCCATCCCTGGGCCGTGATCCTGCTTCTAACAGGGGGCACGCGCCACGGTGCTCAGCAAAGGATGCAAAGGGCGGCTGTGCCTGCGGCTCTGGGAAATCCGCTGTGTTGTTTGCCTTTACATTCCCTGATAATTACTCCCTGTGCAGTCTTTAAAAGCCGGTTCCTTAGACCTTATCCGTCTTGCATAACTGAAAGTTTATACTCATTGAATAGCAACTCCCCCGTTCCCCCTCACCCCTGCCCCTGACAACTACCATTCTACTCTTTGCTTCTATGACTTTGACCATTTCCTTAAGTGGGTAGATCTCCTGTTAAATGGTTTCACCACAACAAGCAAAGCAAAACAAAACCAAACCCATTCCTTGTTTTGAGCCGAGAGCGTGGTGATCTGGAATAAGGCCACTCCGGCCCATGTGTAGAGTGCCAATGACATCTCAGGCAGGGGCAGCTCATCCACCTCTTCAACAAAATATTTATTGTGGACCTACTGTGTGCCAGGCATTGTGTTAGTTCTGGCTGACCAAGACAGGCAGGATTCAACCAGGCAGTCTAATTCTCTCTCCAACAGAGGAAACTAAAACCCATAAACTAATAACTCTAAACAAATGATTTGAGTGAAATCGAGTGTGTTGAATGAGGTAATGCTGCAGTGGAGGGGGGGGGGAATCTTTTAGGCAGGGTGGTTAGAGAAGGTGACCTTCAACATGAGACCGGAACCACGAGGAGTCAGAAGCAGTCTGCAAATATATATGATCCCTTAGCAAAGGGAAGTATTTTTTGGCATGTGATGATTGGCTGTCAGTGTCTGCTGAGAACAACCTCTGACCTAGTGTCCCCTTCCTTCCCCCTTGCTCCTGCTCCCGGTAGGCATCTAGGGAGACTGAACTATACCTCACGGAGAGACAGGAGGAATGGCACCCCCTGCAATTGCTAGGAGCAGTAAGGACAGCACACTTTACACTGCTATGGACATCTCTTTATATCTTTAGTCTTGATCTTGCCCCTGAGCTCCAGAGTGTCATATCCAGTTGCATACATGACATCTCCATATGGTTGCCTAACATACACCTCCAAGTTATCAGGTCTAAAACAGAACTTCAGTTTTCTGCCTGAGACTCCCTTACCTCAGCAAATGGCACTGGCGTGTACCCAGTTACACAAGCCAAAGACATCCACGCATCCCTTGATTCTTTTCTTTTTCTCATCCACGCATGCAATAATACATCAGCAAGACATACTGACTCTATCACCAAAATACGTCCAGAATCCACCTCCTTCTCTCCCTCTGCAAGGCCACCGCCATGGTCCGAGGAGCCCCCAGTGTCCATAATGCTGCAATAGCCTCCTACAAGCTTCCGGGCTTCTCTAATTGTCTCCTCTACAAATAACTTTTCACAGCATAGCCAAAGTGATTGTTGTAACAAAATCAGATCTTGTTGATCCCTTTGTAAACTTCCAAGGGCTTTTCCTTGCCTTCATGACCCCCAAAAAGCCACTGATCCATGCACCCCACCCCACCTATCTCAGACCATACTCCTTGCTCCTGCCTCTCAGCTGTACTCACTACTCTCCAGTCACACTGGGCTTTTTATTCCTTGACTGTCAAAAGTCCTCCCAGCCTCAAGGCCTTTGCACACACTATTCTTTCCGCCTACAGCCTTCATCTTTCAGATCTTTGCACTGTCTCCTCCTTTAAAATTGGATTCAGTTTCCTCCTCAGGAGGTCTTTCCCAGAGCATGCTAATATATCCTTTGGGCGACTGCATTACTTTGTTTAATCTCATTTATAGCATAAACTTCCATCTGCAATTATCTTTTTTGGGGGGGGGGCTGTGGTATCCTCCACCCTCATTAGAAAATTAGCTCCATGGTGACCTGTCCTGTGTACCGCTACACTGTCCATCCTTCCTACCTAGGATGGTAGCTGACACACAGTAGGTGTTCATTATGAGTTTATTGGGTGAATACATAAATGAACAGAATCTAGTATAAAAGACTTTTATGACAGTCTTAAAATATATATTAAGAGAACCTTCTTGTCCCCACTTTACAGATGAGGAACTGGAGGCTGAGAGACCTAGAAAGATTAAGTAACTTGATTAAAATCACAGTTAATTTGTAAGGAAGCCAGGATTCGGACCCAGTGGTGTGACTCCAGTTATATATATTTCTTTTTAACGGCAAGAATGTTTTATTTTTCTTTAAAAATTTTAATCATCTTTATTGAGACATAAATTACATATAATAAAATGTACCCATTTTAAGCATATAGTTCAGTAAGTTTTGACAAATATTTACAAGATCTGTCTGGAAAAAGTCCAGATGTTGTTAATATAATGAAAACGGTCTGCGTGACATCGATGTAACCTGGCAGCCAAGGAGAGTGGACTGGAATGCGCATGTGTGAGCAATGATGACTTCACTGTACTAGTCAGTGGGGGCAGTAGATGCCATTGAGTGAGCATGTGTACTGTGTGGCCGTCACATTCAAAATGACTGAGCGAGTAGAGCAATGAATCTGCATCAAATTTTGCATTAAGTTTGAACGTTCCTCCATGGAAACTATTTGGATGACTCAGAAGGCTACAGCTACGGGCAACTGTTGATTGGCAGCTTCATCACAACAATGCTCCTGCTCATGTATCATGTCTTGTGCAGAGTTTCTTTGTGAAACGTCAAATCACCCAGATGACTCAGCCCCCCTGCAGCCCAGATTTGGTGCCCTGTGACTTCTGGCTTTTCCTAAAACTCAAATCATGTTAGAGAGGGAAGAGATTTCAGACCGTTGATAAAATTCAGGAAAATATGACAGGGCAGCCGATGGCGATTGGGAGAACTGTGTGAGGTCCCAAGGTGCCTAATTTGAAGGGGACTGAGGCATCATAGTCCTATGTAGAATGTTCCTTGTATCTTATATCTTCTCCAATAAATGTCTCCTTTTCATATTATGTGGCTGGATACTTCCTAGAAAGACCTTGTATACTCATGGAACCATGCTATGAAACGAGATATGGAATTAACTCTATCACCTCCCCCAAGTTTCCCTGTTCCCCTTTTTTAGTCAAATCCCACTGTCCTGGCATTAGCCAACTACCGATCTTCTTTCTGTTGGCACCTGTATTTATGCCTTGACTACTTTTCACTGCTAAGGTAATGACCTCTCCAAGCTTCAGGCTTCCCATCTATATTATATGTAGATGAGGATAGTGTAGCTTCTCCCTCACAGGTGTATACATTAGAATAGTTAATATATACAGGGTCTAGCACATATAATGCTCCTTGTTTCTTTATTACAAAATCTTTTATCACAAAATCATAAGCATGTACTTCTGTAACATAACAATATCACACTCAAGCACACCATGACAGTTTAGGTGAAATGTTCAAATTAAAACTATAAATTATTGCACCCATATTATTACCTTACCAACCACACTCAAGCAGGCGTTACTTCTGCCAGACCCTGTATAAAGTGCTTATAGTCACCTTAGTTATTGCGTTTGTCTGCTTGGGCTGACATAAAATAACGTAGACTGGGTGACTAATACAACAGAAATTTATTTTCTCACAGTTCAGGAAGCTGCAAGTTCCATATCAAGGTGCCAAAGGATTCGTTTCCTGGTGCAGACGGCTTCCTTCTCACTTTGTCCTCACATGGCCTTTCCTCTGCACAGGTACAGAGAGAGGGAGAGCTCTCTCGTGTCTCCTCATCTTCATATAAGCACACCAATCCCGTTGGATCAAGTCCCCATCCTTATGAACTCATCTGACCCTAAATGCTTCCCAATGACCCTATGTGGAAATATGATTACATTGGGAGTCAGGGGTCTAATATGTGGCGTTAGGGAAACACAATTCATAACATTCCCTCCCTTGGGCCCCCCAAATTCATGTCCTTCTCACATGCAGAATATGTTCATTCCATCCTAACAGCCCCCAAAGTCTTAACTCATTCCAACATCAATTTCAAGTCCAAAGTCTCATCTAAATATGTAAATCAGGTACAGAGGAAATTAGAGGTTAAGTTTCATCCTGAGGTACAATTCCTCTCTAGTTATGAACCTGTAAAACTAGACAGGTTATGTGCTTCTAGAATGCAATGGTGGGACAGGCATAAGATAGACATTTCTATTCCAAAAGGGAGAAACTGGAAAGAAGGAAGGGGTAACAGGTCCTAATCAAGCCCAGAATCTAGCCAGACAAATTCCATTAGACCCCATTGCTCAAGAATGATCCTCTATTACTGGATGCTCTGCTCTCCAGGCCTGCTGGGGTACAGCGTCACCCCTGTGGCCCTAGGCATCAGCCCCTTGGCCCCAGCTCTTTGTGGTGGCCTTGCCCCTGAGGGGGTGGGCAGGGGAAACTGAGGAGGGGGCCTGTCCTTGGAAACCTGTGAAACTAAGGAGGAAATAGCCTTGCATACTGGGCCTGTGGTGGGAACGGCAGCCTCGGTGATCTCTGGATCATCTTTGGGTCATTCTTCCCTTTCTTGAAAGATAAAATATGTTCATAGTTTAATAGCTCTATTGTCCTATTGTCCAAATTGGCAGTGTCTCTGCTGGTATAACCCCATCTCTGTTCCTGGGTTCTGCTGAGATGGCTGATTAAATCCATCGTTCACATTCATAATCACTTTATCAAGTGACTTTCCACCCATATCTTTGGTGTTCTCTTCATAGTGCGTACATGCTCACTCTTGTTCTCTCTCTCTCTTTCTGTCCCTGAATAGGCTGATTTTCCCGATCTTGAACTTCTGAGTCCTTATTTCTTAAATTCCTTCAATTTATCTCTCTTCTCTCACATTTTCTGATAAGGGATAGGGAAAGACTAAGCCACTGCTTGAACACTTTGCTTAAGAATCTCCTCACCTATTTTGGTTATATACCTCAGTAAAGCTGTCATTAAAAAGGAAATTGCCTAAGTAAATATCCAATTTCTTTCTCCTTCCTTCCTTCCTTCCTTCCTTCCTTCCTTCCTTCCTTCCTCCCTTCCTCCCTTCCTCCCTTCCTCCCTTCCTCCCTTCCTCCCTTCCTCCCTTCCTCCCTTTCTCTCTTTCTCTCTTTCTTTCTCTTCCTCTCTCTCTCTCACTCTCTCTCTTTTGTTAGGGGACAGCACGAACACAGCCCCCCACAACCACAAATTATGCAGTCCAGTTTCCCACATTTGGGGAAATCGTAGGGGCCAGCGCATCCAGAGTGCAAGTGATAAGCCTCGCCCTGGGAAAACCACCTTCACGATCATGGTATCTCCCCTGCCAGGTAAGTATAAAATATCCAATTTCTTTACTCTCAAGTTCTACCTTCCACAAAACACTAGAACATAATTCAGTCAAATTTTTGCCACCTTATCACAAGACTCACCTTTCCTCCAGCTTTTAATGCCCTGTTCTTAACTTCCATCTGAGACATCACCAGAATCACCTTTAATGTTCATTTTTCTATCAATAGTCTCTTCAAAGCAATCCAGTCTCTACCAGTTACCCAGTTCCAAAGCTACTTTCACATTTTTAGGTTTATGTGACAGCAGCACCCCACTTTTCAGTACCAAATTCTGTATTGGTCAGCTTGGGTTATCATGACAAAGTATCACAGACTGGGTGCTTAACAGCAGAAATTCATTTTCTCATAGCTCTGGACATTACAAGTCCAAGATCAAGGTGCACAAAGGCCTCATCTCCAAATACCATCACATGGGGGATTAGAGCTTCAACGTGTGAGTTACAGGGGGCAAAATTCAGTCCATCGCAGCTATTATTTTCATGAAGTTCTACAACTAGAGAATTTCAGAGCTAAGAACTGCCCCTAGGGCCCCTAGGAGCTTTCTTATTCTATTACTCTAATCTTCCTCCCTTTTTACTAAAGCTATTGGGATGTTACTAGGGCTAATGGGAAGATGTATGATCTTTCCTTCCAGAAGTGGGACTTTCCTACTATCCCTGCATGGTGTCTGTCTCATCTCAATTCCAGAGGGGAGGCAGACTATAGTAGTAGAAGGGGCAAAACTTTCAGATCAGACACACCCTGGAACAACATCTATGAAATACAGATACTGACAGCTGCCCCTAGCAGTGCATCAAGGGCCCAGGAGGTCATGTAGGTAAAGAACCTCCCATGTGCCTGCTTTTTTAAAAAAATATTTTTTATTTATTGATGAGAGAGAGAGAAAGAAAGAGAGAGGGAGGGAGATCACTTTGTTGTTCTACTCATTTATGCATTCACTGGTTGTTTCTTACATGTGCCCTGACTGGGGATCAAACCCACAACCTCTGGGGATCAGGATAACATTCTTACCAACTGAGCTAGCCAGCCAGGGCTTTCCTGCCTGCTTTTCAGTAGGCACTCAGCTCGTGGTTTGAATGTATTCAGTGATACATTTAAAAAATCGCTCAGCACAATCAGCAGCACTTATTCCAGAGATGTAAGGATGGCACAACACCTGCAAATTTATCAACGTGATACACCACATTCACAAAATGAAGGATAAAAATCATATGATCATCTCAAGATATGGAAAAAGCATTTGACAAAATTTAACATTTGTTCACAATAAAAACTTCCAACAGTGTGCGTATAGAGGGAATGTACCTCAACATAACAAAGGCCATTTTTGACAAGTCCAGAACTAACATTACTCTCAATGATGAAAAGCTGAAAGTTTTCCCTCTGAGATCAGAAATGAGACAAGGCTGTCTGTGCTCATCACCTGTATTCACCATGGTACTGGAAGTCCTAGGCATTAAGCAGGAAAATATAAAAGGCATCCAAACAGAAAATGATGAAGTAAAATAGTCTGTTTGGAGATGACATAATCTTATACATAGCAAACCCTAAAGGCTCCACAAAAACTGTTAGAACTCTTAATGATTTCAATAAATTTGTGCAAGATACAAAATCAATATTAAATATCAGTTGTATTTCTATACATGAACACAGACTATCTGAAAAAATTTTAAAAATCCCATTCATAATAGCATCAACAATTGTAAAATATTTAGGAATAAATTTAACTGAGGAGATGAAAGACCTGTACACTGAACATTGTAAGACATTGAAATCGTAAGAAGTTGAAAAAACCCCAATGAAATGGAAAGGTATCTCATGCTTATGTACTGGAAGAATCAGTATTGATAAAATAGCCATACTACCCGAAGCGATCTATGGTTTCAGTATAATCCCTATCAAAATTTCAGTGGCATTCTTCTTGGTAATAAAAATAATCATAAAATTTGTATGCAACTACAAAAAATCCTGAATCACAAAAGCAATCTTAAGAAAGAACATGATTTCTTAGCACCAACTTTATAGACCAGAAGGTACTTAAAGTGCTAAAATAAAAGAACTGACAACCTAGAATAATTTACCAAGCAAGGGTATCATTCAGAATTAAAGGAGACAGTTTCCTAGACAAGGGAACACTAAAGGACTTTATCATCATTAAACCAGTTTTACACAAAATGTTAAAGGGTCTTTAAGCAAAAAAGTTAAGAACATAACGAGAAATAAGAAAAGAGAAAGGAAAAAAATCTCACAGGTAAAGCCAAATATTTAATAAATTCAGTGAATCACACATTTAAAAAAATTACTGCAAGATCAAAAGAAAAATTATCAATCTCAACTCAAACTACAAGAAGTTAGGAGATACACAACACAAAAATATCTAAAACATGACATCGATAACAAAGCATGCAGCAGGGAGTGAAAGTGTCACCTGTATAGAATATATTTGACTTAAAAAATTTCAACTTAAAATAGACTGCTATGGTTATAGAATGATGTACATAAATCTTATGGTAACAACAAACCAAAAACCTACAAAATATTTACAAAGAATAAAGAGGAAATAAGACAAACAAAACACTAAGGAAAACCAGCAAACTGCAAGGGAAGAGATCAAAAGAAAAAGAAACAGGAGAACTATAAAAACAACCAAAAACAATGAGCAAAATGGCAATAAGTACATTCTTATCAACAATTACTTTAAATACAAATCATTAAATACTCCAATAAAAATACAAAAGGTGGCTGAATGGATTATAAAACATGACCCATCTATATGATGCTTACAAGACACTCGCTTAAAATTGAAAGACAAATATAGACTAAAAGCAAAGAAATGGAAAAGATATTCCATGCAAGTAGAAATAAAACGAAAGCTGGGGTAGCAATACTATATCAGACAAGTAGACTTTAAAACAAAGTACATAAAAGAAAAAAAAAAGAAAAAGGAAACATAATTATAAAGGGGTCAAAGAAGAGGATATAGAAATTGCAAATATCTATGTACCCAATATAGGAGCCCCCTAATATATAAAGAAATTAATAATTGACATAAATGTAGAAACCCACAGTAATACAATAATAGTAGGGGATTTTGATACCCCACTCACATCAATGCATCATCCAGGCAAAAAATTAATCAGGAAAATAATAGCCTTAAAAGTCACATTAGACTAGATTGACATAGGACATTTTTAGAACATTTCATCCAAAACTGCAGAATCTACATTTTTTTTCCAAGTACACATGGGACATTCTCCACGACAGATCACATATTAGGCCACAAAATAAGCCTCAATAAATTCAAGAACACTGAAATCATATCAAGCACCTTTTTTGACAATGGCATGAAACTAGAAATCAACTACAGGAAGAAAACTGAGAAAAACACAAATATGTATACTAAACAACATGCTATTAAACAAGTAATGGATCAAGGAGGAAATCAAAGAGGAAATTAAAACTATTTTGAAACAAATAAAAATAAAAACACAACTTTTCAAAATTTATTGATGCAGCAAAACAGTTCTAAGAGGGAAGTTCTTAGCTATACCAGACTATGTCAGCAAACAAAAATCCCAAATAAATATTCTAACACTATACCCAGAAAAACTAGAAAAAGAAAAACAAACAAAACTCAAATATAAGGAAGGAAACAGTTAAGATCACAGCAGAAACAAACAAATAGTAGAAAAGATCAATGGAGCCAAGAGCTGGTTCTTTGAAAAAAATAAACAAATGTGACAAACCTTTAGCCAAACGAGAAAAAAAGAGAGTGTGAATGAATAAAATCATAAATGAAAGAAGAGTTACAACTGACATTACTGAAATATAAGGTAGTTTAGTGTTCATTAAAGAATACTATAAACAATTATATGCCAACAAATTTGGCAATCTAGAAGAAATGGATACATTTCTAGACATATATAGTCTTCCAAGACTGAACCAGGAAGACATACAAAATCTAAATAGACTAATTACTAGCAATGAAATTGAAGCAGTAATCAAAAAACTCCCCAACAAGTAAAATTCTAGAACTAGACCGCTTCACAGGTGAATTCAACCAAACATTTAAAAAGTATTAACATCTATCCTTCTTAAACTATTCCAAAAAATTGAAGAGGAAGGAATGTTTCCAAACTCATTCTATGAAGCCAGTATTACCCTGATATCAAAAGAAGACAAACACATTACATAAAAAGAAAATTAAAGAACAATGTTCTTGGTAAACATAGATGCAAAAATTCTCAACAAAATATTAGCAAACTGGATTCAATAACATATTAAAAGGATTATACACTATAACAAGCAGTATTCCTTCCACGGATTAAAGAATGTTTCAACATCAGTAAACAATAAACCAATCAACACGACACATATTAACAAAATAAAGGATAAAAACCATATGATATTTCAGTCAATGCAGAAAAAGCATTTGATAAAAGAAATTCAACATTCTTTTATGATAAAAATTCTCAACAAAATTGTATAAAAGGAACATATCTCAACATAATAAAGGCCATATATGACAAATCCATGGCTAATATCAAACTCAAAGATGAAAAGTTAAAATCTTTTTTTCTAAGGTCAGAACCAAGACAAGGATGCCTACTATCACTTCTGTTTAACATGACATTTGAAGTCGTAGCCACGGTAATCAGAAAAAATAAATAAGTAAAAGGCATCCAAATTGAAAAGGAATAGTAAAACTCTCCTATTTGCAGATAAAAAGATATTACACATAGAATATCCTGGAACTTCTGGTGAAGATGGAGGCATAGGTAGATATACTTTGCTTCCATGAACAACCAAAACAAGGACAACAACAAATTTAAAAACAAAAAATAAAAAGAACTGCCAGAAAATCAAACTGTATGGAAGTGCAACAACCAAGGAGTTAAAGAAACATTTATCCAGACTGGTAGGAGGGGCAGAGATGGGAAGCCAGGGCAGAGAGGATGCGCAGGAAGGTGGCAGCTGGCAGACCAGGCAGTCCCACATTCGCATGTGGGTAAGCCAGGAGGAACTGGGGAGCAAGACAGACTACTAAACCCAGGGTCCAGTGCAGGGAAATAAAGCCTCAGAATCTCTGACTGTAAAAACCTGTGGGGGTTGTGACAGCAGAATAAACTCCCAGCCTCACAGGAGAGTTCACTGGAAAAACCCAAAGGGTCCTAGAATGTACACAAACCCACCCACCTGGGAATCAGCACCAGAAGAGCCCAATTTGCTTGAGGGTAGCAGGGGAAGTGACTGAAAACTGGCAGAGAGCCAAGCAAGTGGCATTGTTTCCTCTCAGACCTCTCCCCCACCTACACACCTACAGCACCAAAACACAGTGAAGAGGGTTGCACCACCCTGGAAAATACCTAAGATTCTGCCCTTTACTACATAACAGGCCGGCCCAGACAAAATAAAATATGGCCCAAATGAAAGAACAGATCAAAGCTCCAAAAACAGAACTAAGTGATGAAGAGATAGCCAACCTTCCAGATACAGAGTTCAAAACACTGGTTATCAGGATGCTCACAGAAATGGTTGAGTATGGTCACAAAATAGAGGAAAAAATGAAGGCTATGCTAACTGAATAAATAAAAATGTACAGGGAACCAACAGTGAAAGGAAGGAAACTGGGACTCAAATCAACGATTTGGAGCAGAAGGAAGAAATAAACATTCAACTACAACAGAATGAAGAAACAAGAATTCAGGAGAAGAGGAAGAGCAAGAAATGGAAAACTTATTTGAAAAAATAATGAAGAAAAACTTCCCCAATTTGGCAAAGGAAATAGACTTCTAGGAAGTCCAGGAAGCCCAGAGAGTCCCAAAGAAGTTGGACGCAAGGAAGCATACACCAAGGCACATCATAATTACATTACCCAAGATTAAAGATAAGGGGAGAATCTTAACAGCAGCAAGAGAAAAGGAGACAGTTACCTACAAAGGTGTTCCCATAAGACTATCAGCTGGTTTCTCAAAAACAAAACAAAAGAAAATAAAAAACACCTTACAGGCAAAGAAGGGGCTGGAAAGAAGCATTGAATGTCATGCAAGGCAAGGACCTACATCCAAGATTACTGTACCCAGCAAAGCTATCATTTAGAATGGGAGGGCAGATAAAGTGCTTCCCTGATGAGGTCAAGTTAAAGGAGTTCATCATCACCAAACCCTTATCATATGAAATGTTACAGGGATTTACTAAGAAAAAGAAAATCAAAACTACGAACATTAAAATGACAACAAACTCACAGCTATCAACAACTGAACCAAAAAAGCAAAAACAAAAATAAACTAAGCAAACAACTAGAACAGGAACAGAATCACAGAAATGGAGATCACATGGAGGGTTATCATTGGGGAGAGGGAGGGGGGAAAATGGGGGAAAGCTACAGGGGATGAGAAGCATGAATGGTAGGTACAAAATAGACAGGGGGAGGTTAAGAACAGTATAGGAAATGGAGAAGCCAAAGAACTTATATGTACGACCCATGGACATGAACTAAGGGGAGTGGGGGGAATGCTGACGGAAATATAGGAGTACAGAGTGGAGCAGGATAAAGGGGAGGAAAAAATGGGACAATATAATAGTATAATCAATAAAACATACTTAAAAAGAAAAGAAAATCTTAAGGACTTCACCAAAAACTAATAGAATTAAAAAATGAATTCAGTAAAATTGTAGGATCCAGAATTAATATACAGAAACCTGTTGCATTTCTACACACCAGTAACAATCAGAAGGAGAATTTCAAAAAACAATCTCATTTTCAATCTCACTAAAAAAACCTAAAAAAAAAAAAATTTAATCAAAGAGATGAAAGACCAGTACTCTGAAAACTATAGGTCACTGAAGAAAGAATTGGACAAGATACAAATAAATGGAAGCATATCTCTTGTTCATAGATTGGAATAATATTGTTAAAACATCCTTATTACCTAAAGCAATACACAGATTCAATGCAATCTTAATTAAAATACTAATGTCATTCTTCTCAGAATTAGAACTAATCCTACAATTTATATGGAACCACAAAGACTCTGAATAGTGAAAGAAATTTTGGGAAGAACAGAGTGGGAGGTATAATACTCCCTGATATCAAACTATACTATAGCTACAATAATCAAAATAGTATGGTACTGGTATGAAAACTAATATGTGGATTAGTGGAATAGAATGGAGAGCCCAGAAATAAATGATCACTTATATGGTCAATTAATCTACAACAAACAAGGCAAAGATATACAACGGGGTAAAGATAGTCTCTTTAATAAATGTGGTGTGTTGGCAAAACTGGACAGATACATGCAAAAAATGTAATTGGACAACCTTCTTACACCATATACAAAAATAAACTAAAACTGGATTATAGACTTAAATGTAACACCTAAGACCATAAAACTCCTAGAAGAAAACATAGGTACTGAATTATTTGACGTCACTCTTAGCAATACAGTGTGTTTTTGAATATGTATCCTCAGGCAAGGGAAACAAAAGAAAAAAATAAACAAATGAACTACATCAACTAAAAAGTTTTTACATAGCAAAGGAAAACATCAAAAAAGTGAAAAGACAATCTACTGAATGAAAGAAGATATTTGCCAATGATACATCCCATAAGGGGTTAACATCCAAAATATATAAGGAATGCATACAACTGAACACTAAAAAAAACCAATCTAATTAAAAAGTGGGCAGAGAACCTGAATAGACATTTCTTCAAAGAGTTCATACAGATGGCCAACAGACATGAAAAGATGCTCAACATCACTAATCATCAGAGAGACGCAAATTGAAACCATCTGTTAGACTAGCTATCATCAATAAATCAACAAATAACAAGTCCTGGCAGGGAAGTGGAGAAAGAGAACTCTCCTGAACTGTTGGAAGGATTGTAAATTAGTGTAGCCACTATGGAAAACAGTATAGAGTTTCCTGAAAAAAATTTAAAATACAGCTGCCATATTCTCTAGCAATTCCAATTCTGGGTATTTATCCAGAGAAAACAAAAACAATAATTTGAAAAGATATATGCACCTTTATGGTCACTTCAGCATTGCTAGTAATAGCCAAAATATGCAAGCAACCTAGATTTCCATCTCCATCTATCTAGAGACACACACACATAATGGAATATTATTCAGCAATAAAAAGGGATGAGATCATGCCATTTGTGACAAAATAAAGGGACCCAGAGGGTATTATGCTAAGTAAAATCAGTTAAAGAAAGATAAATACCACAAATACCATATGATTTCACTTACATGTGGAATCAAAAGAAAAAAACCCAAAACAAATGAATAAACAAAACAAAATGGAAACAGATACATAGATACAGAGAACAAGCTAATGGTTGCCCAAGGGGAGGAGGTGGAGGATAGAAATACAAAAATTTTAAAGAAAAAAAATGTTAATGTATGAAAAAATAAAGTTAATTGAAATTCAAAATAAAATAAATTGAGTTGAATGAGTGGTGCTGAACAGGCACCAGCAGACAAAGCCAGCTAGAAAGATAAACCCTTAGAGCTCATGATTTGGAGAATTTCACCTCTGGAGGAAGCACAGACCCAAAACTCAGGGCTCAGAGGCTTCCCATACCTCAGTCAGTTTTCACTACTTAGTGCTCAAGCAGTGTTGTGGCCCTGGAAATCTAGGGAAAAAAAAAAAGAAAAGAACAAAGTCGGAGGCATCACTCTTCCTGATTTCAAACTATAGTATAGAGCTATAGTAATCAAAACAGTTTGGTATTGGCATAAAGACTGACACAGAGATCAACAGAACAGAACACAAATCTCAGACATAAACCCACTCATACACAGCCAATTAATTTACAACAAAGAAGCTGAGTATTGTACATACAATGGTCAAAGGACAGTCTCTTCAATAAATGGCTTTGAGAAAACTAAACAGCCAAATGCAAAACAATGAAACTGGATCACTCTCTTACCAACATACATAAAACCAACTCAAAATAAAATCAAAGACCTCAACATAAAACCTGAAATCACAAAACTCCCAGAAGAAAACATAGGGAGTAAGCTCCTTGACATCAGTCTTGGCAATGATTATTATTATTATTATTATTATTTTGGTTTTGACACCTAAAGCAAAGGGAACAAAAGCAGTGAGATTACATCAAACTAAAATGCTGAAGTACAGAAAAGGAAACCATCAACAAAGTAAAAAGGTAATCTACTGAATATTTACAAATTATAAATTTGATAACAGTTTAGTATCCAAACTACATAAAGAACTCAACTCAGTAAATTACCTAAGGAAAACAGTATGGAGGTTCCTCTAAAGGATTAAAAATAGAACTACCACATGATTCATCAATTCCACTTCTGGGCATTTATCCAAAAAACCAAATCACTGTGTTGAAAGGATACCTGCACCCCATGTTCACTGCAGCATTGTTCACAACGGAAATTACCTAAGTGTCCATCGATTAACAAATGGATAAAAAAAGGGCTACACACACACACACACACACACACACACACTGGAATATTATTCAACCGTAAAAAGTAGGAAATCCTGCCATTTTGCAACAACATGAGTGGACCTTGAGGGCATTATACCATGTAAAATAAATCAGAGAAAGAGAAATACAGTTATGCAGCACGTAACATTTCAGCCAACAACGGACCTCATATAAATGGTGGCCCCATAAGCTTATAATGGGGCTGAAAAATTCCTATGGTATAGAGGTGCCAAAGCCATTTTAGCACCACAGTGCAATGCGTTACCATGATCTACAGTAATGGGCTGTACAGATCTGTAGCCTGGGAGCAACAGGCTACACCAGGTAGCCTGGCAGTGTGGTAGCTGTACCATCCAGGTTTGTGTAACACCCTCTATGATGTTTGCACAATGACAAAGCTGTCCAATGACACATTTCTTAGAAGATGTCCCTCTCATTAAGTGATGCATAAATGTACTGGAAGATCTCACTTATATGTGGATTCTAAAAACAATCCTGAACTTACAGACACCCAGGACAGATTGGTGGTAACCAGAGGCAGGTGATGGGTGGGCACAAATGGGTGAAGGTGATTGAAAGGTACAAACTCTCAGTGACAAGACAAATAAGTCACGGGAATGTGACGGGCAGCGTGGTGACATAGTTAACACCACTGTACTGGTGTACATATTCGGAAGCAGCTAAGACAGTAGATCTTAATAATTCTCATCACAATATAAAAAATCCGTGCCTGTGTAGTCTGAGTGCTAACTTACCGTGGTAATCATTCAAATAATTATGTTATACACCTAAATGAATACAGTGTTATATGTCAATTGTATCTCAATTTTAAAAAGGTATAGAAATCTCCTTTTTTACCATTGAAATAGAACTTAGATTTTAATTATTGAATCAAAAAATGAAATGCTTCATGAATAGGCAACCTCAGGGTATTCAGGGAACAAAATGGTACACTTTCCAAGGAAAAATACTTCTCCAGATATCAGAGAGCTCCTGGGAGACATTCAGTCCTTTATAATGTAGAACTAAATTAAATGTTGAATATCTTAATTTACAGAGGCCGGCCGGTTAGTTCTTTCCTGAAAAGGGTATTGTGAGATGGAGAAAGTGAAGCCTGGCATAAGCACAGCATGGTATTGAAAAGATGCTCAGCACCATCGAAGAGCTGCGCTCTGATTGGCAGACCACTGCTGCGTGAATACAGAACCATGCCTCAGGACCTGTGACCCACGCGCCGAGGCCTCACCTCTGCGTGAGGTGCGGCGCTGTCATTCCCTCCGCGGCAGGCTCTGCGTTAAGTGCTTCTCCTATGTTATATCACTGAGTCCATTCAACCATCTTGGAGCAAGGATCTTACAAATATAATATGGAACGCACTTTACAGATGAACAAAATAGGGCCAGAAAAGCTAACTTCTTCCCCCTCACACAGCCAGTAAGTGGTGGAGGGAGGCTTGTGAACTTGGAGCCTCTGACTCCCTGGGATTCTCCCAGCCATCCAGCCAACTGCAGAGCAGGGGCACTGTGGGGGGCTTGCATTCTGGGGGCCCTCAGCGGGTGCTATGGTACTGCAAGGCACCCTCTGGGTGGGCAGAGGTGCCCCTGTGTGAAAACTGTAGGAATGAAACACTTTGGGAAGTGGGCACTGCCATTGAGTGGAGTATGCCATTGAGGGGCATCCCCTGGGAAGGCTTCCCTTCCTAACTACTTTCCCCTTGGACAGCAAGGAAAGTCACATTTAGTACATAAGTAAGGTTCCCCACAATGAAATTCCATTTAATTCCCCAAACCCTTTAATAAAGGACCCCAGGGAGCAGGTGGAAGTACAGGGAAGTTAAGGAAGTGAAAAGAAATAACAGAATTTCATAAGTGAGAAACAGATCCTTGCCTCATTAATACAAACTAACTATGACCTCTTAGATGACCTCTAAGTCATCTAGAGACATTATTCAACGGAAATAAAATTATGTATTTCCCCTCATAAAACTCCCAGAATTGGAAAATTCTGTGAAAATCCATGAAATGGCACTCATTTTTCTAAGGATTCCCGAGGTCTGTGAATTGCTCTCACCTTCTGCTTTACTTTGGGGTCCCAGGGCAGCTTAGTAATGCTCGCACAGATGGTGACAACTCTGTGGCTCACGTCACCCCCGTCAACCCAGAGCCCCCTCCTTTGTCACACAAGGAAGGGTGTGGAGCAGGATGGGGCTCTCTGCTCCCTTTGCTTCCTCTCTCCACTGTATAGCCCTTTTCCGTGCATCCCTTCAAGGATCTCACCCCTGTCCATTGGGGTAGGGGGTCTTTCAGCACAGTAACACCCAGCATTATGCTATGTGAAGGAATCCACCTTGGTAGGTGGGAAGTCTGGGTCTTGAAGGTGTTCTTGACAGAGGCCTAGCCACACCCCTTGGAAGATGGAGGCAGGCATGGTTGGGGGCAGGGGGGCCAGACAGAGGAACAGAGAAAGGCTGGAGCAGGGAGCAGGTCAGGAGGAGAGAAGGGTCAAAGGAAGGAGAACCAGAGGGACACCAAGGAAGAAATGGTCTCCTGGGGTCCATCCAAGAGGACACTGTGCATATGGAAAGTGGCCTGAAAGGGCTGGCACTGGGGTGCCTGGTACTGTCCTCTGAACTCCTTGTGTGCCCCCACGACCAGCCCTCCCTCTTCCTGATGGGGATTCAGCAACCAGCTCTGATTCTAGCAGACTTCAAAACACAACTTTCTGCCCTCTGCCTGTTTATTTTGTAAGGTGAGGGATGCCTGAAGCAGCCAGACAGGCACACAAGACAGATGATTTAGAAATGGGAACCCCTCCAGGGTGTTTCCAAGTTCTTCAGTAAACCAGCCCCCAGTTCTTCATCTGTCCTCTGTTCCTTCCTGTTGGCAACAATATTAGGGTATTAGATTTGGTCCTGGGGATGAGAGAGGCTGTTCAAAAGAGAGAGCAGAGGGGACGCTATGACAGATGTGGCAACTGAAATAGGAATCGATTCACTGGTGTGCTTTTTATTCCCAGGAGGTTGCATTATCTCACAGGATTCTGCTTTCTGTCTTGTATTCTAAATGGTCTTTTAGGGAGCACAAACATTTACATACAGCTTCTTGGGCGAGGTGATTTACATCTGAATGCCAGAGTTGAGACATAGAGATGGGTCACTATGGTGGGTCACAGTGACCTTGTTGTCCCTGCCTACCAGCTTATGTAGTCGCATTTGCAAAACATGGGGTGTGTTGTGTTTATGGTCTACACCAGTGGATCTCAGCCTTGGTGTTACCTTGAAGCTCCCTGGGTGATTCTAATGTTGGCGGAGAACCAACCAATGTTCTACACCTTCTCTTGTAGGCAGGCTGGCCCCATCATCTTGTCTGTCTTGCCTTCTTCCAAGCAACTTCATGTTCCTAGGCCAAATTCAAATATCAAGAAAATGAAAACGAAAGTCCTGATTGCTCGTGATGCAACCAAAGGACTTAGGCTATAAAACACAATGGGTGGAGCCTGCCTCAAGGAGATTCCTAGGTTTTTACTGGTTTGTATTTTATAGAACCTCGAGAGATCTGAAAGAAGTTAAGTAAGCTACTTCTGAAAGCCTGAAAGCCCAAAGGCATAGCAGAACCTGAGGAGAGAAGAGCAGGTACAGAAAGGGAAGAAGAAAACTTATGGGGAAAGTGACATCAGTGATAGAGGCAGGAGGACGTCACTTCCTTGGTGATCTTTGAATATTGTCACCAGGTGGCCTGACTGAGGACCTGTGGAAAAGACTGTTACTTGACTCCCAACAGACTCTTCTCCCCTTCTTCCTTTGATTACTAGAGCTCAAGTTTTAGCTCCTCAGCTAAAGACTACAATTCCCAGCCTTCCTTGCAACTAGGTGGAAACATATGTCTAAGTTCTGTCCAATAGGATGAGTGCAAGTGATGTATGCAGTTCTGGTTGGGCACTTACATGGGAGATGCTTGCCCATCACTTTGTCTCTTCTCATTAGCTGGGGGTGGTGGGGTTGATCTCTTCCTGACCATGCAGGTAAAGAGAATGTTAGTGAGGTGATGGAGCAACAGGATTGGTACCCTTATAAAAGAGACCCTAGAGAGCTCTCTTGCTTCTTTTGCCATGTCAGTGTTAGGTGGGATAGATAGCAAACCAAGCCAGGGAGGAGGAGGGAGATATGGCTCATCCACACTGGCTCAGCAGTCCTGATCCTGGTCCAGTAATATTGCCAGGTATTCCAACATCACAAGAAACACCATGCTAACAGGGGAGGAGGGCAGTTCTTGAAATTCTATGTATGGTCTCCACTATCTGGGAAAGAAGGCCTTGAAACTGTGCTTTCATCCCAAGGCCTGAAAGGCAGGAGAGGGTCCACAGTGCCCAAAGGAAGAAGCCCATTAACACCTTTGGGTATTCACACCCCCCATTTCCACCCTCCACCGAAAGCTGGCCATCACATTTACCTGTCAATAAGTAACTTTCCCACCCCATCCTGCCAACTATATAAGTCCTCAGAACAAAGGACTTTTCAGCTTGGTGCTCTTGGCTCTCTGCCCACCCCACCCCTGCGCTTGCCACCTTGCCCTTGGGCCGCCCTTACTTTCTCCGCCCTTACCCTGCTTTGCCCTGAACCTATGCCTTTCACCCTCCCACCCCCGCCTGTTCTCTTTCATGAGAACGGATCACCAATAAACCCTGCTTGCACGCTAATAGACTTGCTGATCTATAATTCTTTACTGTGTTGGCAAGAAGAACCAAGTTTCTGGGAGTTTCTCCTGTAACTCCTACGAGGACATAGCAAGAAGACATCTGCTATGAAGTGGGCCCTCACTAGACATTGAAACTGCTGGTGCCTTGATCTTGGGTTTTCCAGCCTCCAGAACTGTGAGAAATAAATGCCTTTTACCAAGCCACCAAGCCTATAGTCTGTTATAGCATCTTGAATAGACTAAGACATATGTCTTAGTAATATGATACCCTTTTGCTTCTGTTTTTCCTTTTACTATTAGCATTCAGAAGATGTGGAAAGGCTTTTGAGACTTGCCATCTTCCAGGACACTGTGCTGGGTTGCAGGAAGTTCCCAGAATCCAAGACAACAAAATACACTGACTAGACCGAGTGGACCAGGACATTTAAAAGCATCAGAAACAGGAGAGTAGAACACAGGACCCCGCGCACAACCCCAGTAGAATTTTCCCTGTCCTCTCACTGCCTCTTTGAGCCTCAGAGAAATGACACGAATCTCTACACTCCAGCTTAAAATTACAGCTCAGGCTGAAGAGAAATGAAGTGATTCCAAGGAAGGTTAAAGAATCTCAAGCAAAATTCATGCACACTTCACAGTAAATAGAAAGTCAGTACAATCTGCCCATGTTAACCATAAATGAGATATTGATGCTAATGGCACAGCAACTAGGATAACAAACTTTCAGAGAAGGGATAAGAAAGAGGGAAATTTGTAGTATTAGATGCTTATATCAGAATATCCAGAATATATAAAGAAATCGGAAAAACCAATAACAGAAAGACAGTAAACAAGATAGGCAAAAGACTTGAACAAGTACTTTAAGAGGAAAAAATTCAAATGAGCCAAATAACATAAAGAAAGCTGATCGCCTCATGAGTAATCAGGACAATGCAACTCAGAACCATAATGATATGTAAATATACAACCATTATTTTGGCAAATTTTAAAAGTCTCACAATAGCAAGAGATAGCAAGGATATTAAGTAATAGGAATTCTCAAAGCCCCTGGGGTCCCATGTGCATTGGTACAAACACTTTGGAACATTATTTGACATTATTAACTAAATCTGAATACGTGTATACCCTATGACCTAACAATTTCCCTCCTGGGGGGGTACTCTAACCTTCAGAAATGTGAGCGCATAGCCACCAGTGCACATGTAAGAGAGTTTCATAGGCAAAAACTGGACACAAACCAAATACCCATTTCCTGTACACTGGATAGATTGTAACATGCAGTGGCACGCTGGCAGGTGTGTAACAACAGAGGGGGCGGAAGCCCTGATTTGTAGCACTTGCCAATTTCCACGATGTAAATACTCTCAGTATCGCTAATTTCTGGCTCCCAACATATCAACCAGCTTGCAAAATTCTGGAACATTTAACAATCAGCTTTTTTTGAGTCGATAGGAACTGGTCCCAGCACATCACTGAGTTGATTCCTACCCTGGAATACTACTCAGTGATAAAGATGAGTGAGCCATAGCAAAACACACTAACATGGGTGCATCTCCCAAATGTAATGTTGACCAAAATAAACATCACAAGAGTATGATTCCATTTATATAAAGTTCAAAATCGGCCAAGTTAACTCAGAATGTGTACGGATGCATACTTATGTGGTAAAAGTTTACCTAGCCGGGGAGAGGCTACCACAAAAGTGAGGATATGGGCAACTCTACTGGGAAGAAGATTGTTAGGTGGGAAAGAACATGTGACAAACTTCTGGGGGAGCCGGCAGTGTTCTACTTCCTGACCTTAGCGGAGTTATATGGGGACTCTCTTTGCAAGTATTCGTTGAATTACACATACAGGTTGTGTGCATCTCCGTGTGCATAGGCTATTATCAGCACTGTGCTGGAGCCTGCTGGCCCTGATCATGCCAGTGTGTGAGTGAGAGCTGGCTGTGCCATCTCTTCCCAGCTCCACAGTCAGTGACAGGTCGGCAGCTTGAAAGCAGCCCGGGTGGGAATGCTTACACCACTGTAATTGCCCACCACCACAAACCAGGCCTTTCTCTGTTTCTGGAGAGCTGGCTTAACAGCACACCACTGGTTGAATATAATAATCCATTTTTTAAAAAGTTGGCCTATTTCGGAGATTTTTTTTGCAAGGCTGAATACATTCAACAATTTCAAAGCAAACTGCATTCAGAAAAAAAATCTTGACAAGGACTCTGCAGTGAAAGAAGCAGTTAGATGAGGAGAAGGGGCTGGGAGAGCTATGGAATGTCTGGGGCTCTTAACTGCTTGGTAATAAAAATGTGATAAAAATTACTACACTGACGGTAAATGAAGGGCCCTATCTAAGGACTCTTCATCGTTCCTTACAGAAAACATTCTTGGTGAATATTTTGCATGACGGTAAAAGATAGAGTGGACCAAAACCAGTCCAGTCCACCATTTAACTTCACTCTCTCAGTAAACTTACACTAAAAGTGGCCTAAATTGTTATACTACACACTTCTCTGGCAATATCCCAGCTTTCCTTAGTAAGTAACAGTCATAACTTATAAAGCAGTAAAAAAAAAAAAAGAACACTGTTATCTTTATCTGCATATTCATATGAATCTATATTCTTAAAATTTTATAACTCTAATATAGGCTCATATGACAGCACTTTCATTTTAGCTTTCCTGATAGTGAATAATTTAAAAATCTTAATTTACATTAAAATAAGCCCAGACCTATTATGATCTGGAATAAGAAAAACTTCAGTAGTTTTCAAGGTAAGTCGTAAGTCTGCAGAGAAATATTGGGCTTGTAAGTGACTTCTTTAGACGATTATCTCAGATTCTGGAGGGGGTGGGGCATAAGTCATATTTCAATGGAAAGGTACCTTCTCTTACAGAAGAAACCCAATGGGGAAAATTTAATTATAAAGTATTTTCGTTTCAGTGCTGCCCAGTGTGGCTCAGTTGATTGGAGCATTGTCCTATAAGCTGAAAGAAAGGTCATGGGTTTGGTTCCCAGTCAGGGCACATGCCTAGGTTGCAGGTTTGGTCCTTGGTTGGGGACACTTACGAGAAGGCAACTGATCGACGTTTCTCTCTTGCATCGATGTTCTCTCCCTCTCTTCCTCCCTTCCCCTTTCTCAGAGATCAACAAGCATGTCCTCCAGTGAGGATAAAAAAATGTATTATTTCAGTTAAAATATGAATCTGAAAATAATGGGTTTGGTTGGATGTTAACATTCTCTTATATACACTACAATGTGGCAACTCAGCTGGACTGAAAAATATTGCTTTCACTCGGGGGAGGGGCTAGGGTAGGAGAGGTCCCTTCTCGGATGCTTTTGACTCACTTGTTTTCGTTTAAGATCTATGCACTGGGATATCACCGATTTTGTTATTTTCCCACTGGTTCTTGAGAGGAGTGGGTTACCTTGAGGTGAATGAGATGGGGTGGCTGGGGGTGGCAGGGATTTCCCACATGGGGAAGCTCTACGGGTACAGATAACGGGGACACTGGAATACATTCAGAGTCCACAGGTGGAATCCACATTACAGATGAGTCAGACCTCAGGTGGTGGGTCTCTCCTCCAAGCTCTCGCCCACCACTCTCCCATCCCGTTCCACCAGCCTGGCAATCCCACGCTGGTCCCTCTCACTGCTATTGCTTGGCTGCACGCCTCCCAGCTCCCAGTTGGCTTTGACATTATTGGACAGGATTTGATTCTGATTCATTGTAACATAAGGTAAAATAAACAGAGCACTCGATCATCACCGCACGTAATACCTGTGTTGCCAGTGGTGGTCTCACCCCGAGATGTCACGGGATTGCTGTCACAATGTGTTTTCCAGGAGCCAGAGGAGAAAGGACTGAGTTCCAGCCGCAAGAGCTGCCAGATCTACAACTAAGCCACCATAAGAAGAGGAACCACCTCCTGTAATTAAGGAACCTCTTTTTCTAGAAATCTCCTTTATATGAGTGCATGAAAGTACTTCTAAATAGAAGACTAGAATTGGTTAGCAGCATGCAACTTTAGGTTGGCTGACAATCTATTAAATTATTTCCAACAGAATTATGGTGTACCAAAGGGTGAGGATGTGCTGAAATCGAACCACAGGCATTGTTGCTCCAGACTTAGTTCTGATATTCCAAGCAATAAAACAGAATATTTCAGAACTATTTTTCAATTAAAGGTGGTTTGTAGGGTAAAAGAGAGTCTTTTTTCAGAATTATTGGTGGAGCCCATCAAAAACCAAAATACACATTTCAATCCAATCCTGCATCCCAATATTCTCAATCAGATTTCTTGAAGTATGAGAGAGAGTGATTTTGTTTTAAACACTTGATTCTGATACGCACTCCCTGGTAGAGAGTGGCATGTAAAGCATGCTGATTCACAAGACTGGGACAACAGAACAGTGGGGCCTTGTGTGCCATCCTTCTGGCACCATCATTCAGCAAAGCCCCCACGCAGGACCCCGTGAAGGCGCAGAGAATCGCTGCCTTCAAGATGCTTTTTCTCTGGTTTGATAGTCAAGAACTCAAACACGAGACTGTTTAAAAACTTCACAACATAAATTAGAATAGGGCAGCTGCTGTAGATCTACTCCTTCCGGAGCATAATTAGGCATGCACTCCGGGGCCAGAGAGTTTTTTTTAATCCTCACTTGAGAATATGTTTATTGATTTTTAGAGAGAGAGAGAGGAAGGGAGACAGAAAATTTGATAGGTTGCCTCCCGTATGCCCTGTGACCGGGGATTGAACCTGCAACTTTTGGTGTGCAGTGCGACACCCCAATCAGCTGAGCCACCAGCCAGGGCCGAGTGTTTTCAGGGATCATGACAGTGAGGTTACCAGGGCACAGAGCGTGACTTGAGAGTGTTGTGATGAGTCACTTGGGCATCGGAGGTGAGTGTCTTCATCCACAGGGTTCCCACTTTCACAGGCCTCAGAGGGGGTGCCCACTGCTGAAAGAAGGATGCCCCCCTCAGAGGGCAGCACTGGCCCTCCAGCCCCCTCTCCCCAAATGACACACTGAAGACCTTCATCTTGTACAGGCAGAAGCCCCAGCTGATGGCAGCGGGCTAGGTAAGGAGTTGTGTGCTGTTTTGCTAGAACTGCTGAGCAACCATGTGGTTCATTTAGAGACCTTTGGGAGTTGTCCACTGTTTCTGACCTCTCAGTCCTCCTAACTAATTTGGAGTTTCCCTTCCTTAGGCAGTATATGCTCACATTTGGGAGGAGCAAGAAACACATCTCCTCTTTGGATGGAATAGATGCACGGTTTGCTTAAAATCCTTTCCCTGGGAAAACTACCCACAACCCAGTCTATTGTAATACTGACGCATCCTTGGGATTCGGGTGGGGAGAGACCAGCCTTCTGGCCCCAGGGGTGGATGTTGATAAACACAACAGCACACCTAGTACTCAAGTTCCTTGGCAGCTCAAGCCAGAAAAATCATCCTTCCCTGTTTCTTGGAGCGCCAAGGAGAGACTTTTTCTCTCCCCCTAGGATCATAAGCTATTAGGACTATGTGAGGCCAGAGCCACTTTCTCTCTTTAGAATGTCCTGGGTGGAGAAAAGAAGAGCCAAGGACTATGGAGAGACAACCCTGAACACATCTAAATACAGCCCCAATACACGGGCTATTCAGTTGTGTAAACCCATTAGTTCCCCTTTTGTTGTTATTGCTGAATTAGTTCCAACTGTATTCTGTCATCCATAACAAAGAGTTCTGATTAATATGTCTATTATAGTTGCCAGATTTATCAAATAAAAATACAGATGCCCAGCTGAACTTGAATGTCAGTAGAAGTATATTCCAAATATTGCACAGCATATACTTATACTAAAAAATTCATTGTTCCCTGACATTCAGATTTAACTGGGCCTTCTGCATTTGATCTGTCAACTCTATCTGGGGCATAAAATGTGTCCAGAGTTTTTTAAATCTTTGCTCCAACGGGAAGAGATGAGTGACCTGGTGATTTGCTGGATACTCACAGTGGAACAGTCGAGAACTCAAACATGAGACATGAATAGAAAATTCACAACACAAAGCAGAATAGGGACAGCCCTATAGATCTTAAAGATCCTAAAGATGTTAAAGAATATGGAGAAAAGATGAGGAACGTTTCTACCAAAGCCACAGACAGAAGCATCCTAATAGAACCTTTCTTCTCTAAGTCATCCCTGCTTTGTACAAACCTGAAGAAGGTGGTGAGGAGCTCAAGGGCCAGCCTATTTCTTCCTCATCAGATCTAGAAATGCTTCAGCTGGGCCCTGAGTCCCACATTCCTCGTACACTAGGATCCTCTGAGGAAGCTTTAGACTCCCGCTGCACAGGTCACAGCTCAGACCAATTACATCACAACCAGCAAAGACTCACATGGGTGAGTTTGAGGTGCAGCCACAGTCGAGAGCCATTGAGCTAGAAGGCCCTGAAGATGATTCAGCCAAATTGCAGGAGTTCCAACAAGGAGTGAGAAAGGTCATCTCCAGGCACTCACACACCCTCTAAGTGGCTACTAGGAGAGTGAATCCCCCTCAGAAGGGAGTTAGCCTGCCACAGCCAACTGCTGGGACACCGTGGTGCTGGACCTTCACCTCAGGCTTGCCCATGCTTGGCCATGTGGCAGGCGGGTGTCCGGGCCTCAGGGAGGGGGACAGGGAGGCCCATCCTTGCTCCTAGTCCAGAATAAACAAAACATCTGGCAGAGAGAATAAGTGATTCATGCCTGCACCTTGCTTGAGCCAAGATAAATCCCATTAGTGAGCTGAGAGAGTGGGGAGGGTTGGGGGAGGCAGGGTGGGGGAAGGTGCGTTAGATGAGTTTCTGTGATTACCAAGAATGGCCTTTTTTCCTGCTCTCATTGTGTGCAGACAGCCCGACCCTTAGGTCTAGCTCTGCCAGAATCCCTGCCAGCTTCAGGTCCCATCATGACTTTCTACTCCTGGATCTCATTCCCAGAGGAGCAGACCTTCCTCAGAGCTTCAAAGTCAGCAACACAGCAACCTGGGATTTCCCACCCCGCCCCCACCCATTCTCCCTGCCAACACAATCCCTGACCCAGCCCACCTCTCGACCCTGAGGAAGAAAACATGTCTATTGACTAGTTTTAGGTTCACAACAAAACTGAGAGGAAGGTAAAGAGATTTCCCATACACCCTCCTGCCCCCACCACACACGCACAGCCTCCCCACTCATCAGCACCCCCCACTAGCATGGGCCATTTATTACAAGTCATGAACCCACATGACACGTCATCACCCAGAGTCCGCAGTTCACATTAGGGGTCACTCTTGGTTGTGCACTCTGTAGGTCTTCACGAATGTATAACAGGTACCCACCATCACAGTATCATGCAGAGTAGTTTCACTGCCCCCCAAAATCCTGTGCTCCACTATTTCTTCCTCCCTCTGCGCTGCCTAACCATGTGTTCTTGATTACACCCCCAAAGCTTCTGGTGCTCTCCTAGGCACCCTGAATTCATCAATACACACAGTCGGCCAACTGAAAGATGACATCTGGAACTGTCTCTGATTAAGCTGACTTGGAACACTGCCCCTTCCAGCTGTTATGAATATCACTGGTTAATCCTGAAGACTAGGTAACCATTTCCTAATATCCCCAGGTCAAACCTCTGTGCTGTACACCTGAAACTCAGACAGCGCTGTATGTCAGTCATATCTCGATAAAACTGGAAAACCCCTGAAGACTGGGTGAACATCCACCCTAGCAGTGGGATGACACTAAGCGGACACTAAAGTGGGGTCCAGGGCAGGCTGGTGGACTCGGGTCCCCAGGGTGCCACGTGGGCTCTGGCCATCTCCCACTGCTGCCCTTACCTGCTGGGCTGGGATGCTCAGTTCTGAACCAACACCTTTTCAAGTTTAAAAGCCCCTCTGCCTGGACACAAGAGGACAGACAAGCAAAGGAGATACGGCAGTAGAGGGAGGGTTTTGAACTCCATTCCAGTTGGGCTTCCAGTTAAGTGTGGTAAAGCCCTACCTGCTGGGAACCCCGCCTGTCTGTTGCCCACCAGCCTTAATGAAGACACAACGTGGCTGGTGACAGTGCTGGCTGAGGGCTCCAGGACAAGGCTTGCCCTACCAGCCCTCTGTAATGAGGGAAGCACAGCCAGGGCCCAGGCTGTTCCTAAGACGGCCCTGAGTGGAGCAGACTAAGGAATGGCAGGAGGGAGGGCAGAGCTTGGACAAGGGGAAAGGGAGCCCCCACAGCTGAGCCAGCTGAGCCCAAACGTGCTGCTGGGGAGAAGTGCCCCGCAGTGAGCCGCACGAAGCGATCACGTGTACTTACTTAACCGGGGCGGAGAGGCCCACCAGCTAAGAGCCACCGCAGCCGTTCCATTACTGACCCAGTAATTTGGCGATTCATTAATTCTTCCAACAAATAGCCATTTAGTGCTGACCAGTGTACAGGGATAGGAGGGGCAAATTGTCCCGGCGCTTGCCCTCTTGCCATTCATACTCACCCTCTACTATTTCCACCTGCAACAAAAATGCCAGGGGTGGGTGAGGGGTAGGGGGAGGCTGCTGCGGCTCTTCCTAAGCTGGGAAATCAACCCAGTAGCCGCCTAACGTGATTCACTAGCAAATCTGTTCAAAGTGGGAAGCTGTGGGTGGATGTTTTTAAGAGCATCACAAACGAATTCACAACCACTTTAGGAAACTTTTCAAAAACCATTTCATTTCCTCTTGGAAGAACAGGATTGCACACCTTTACTTTGGGGGTGGGGGATGCTCAGCCTGCCTCGGCTGCGACCAAGTCTAATAGCTTTTTTCTCCTGTCTTTTTGAGGACCACAGAAACTTCCAGGGTTCACAATATGTGGGCCAGGCGTCACCTTGGAATCACAGAGGGTGGCCTCGCTCAGAAAAGGCGACGTCGGGGCAGAGCCACAGTGGTCCCGAGAGGCAGAAAAGGCTGTCCCTGCAGCCGCAGGGTCTTACCTTCTGGGGGCGGGGATGTGGAGCCCCCCCGACCAGCGCTCCAGAGCCGCTTATTCCTGCCAGAGCTTTAACACTGGTGGCTCAGATCACGGGGGGACGCCAATAGCTCCAGCAGAAGGATTTGTGCTAAGAGCCTCGCAGAGAGGCGCGATGCTACTTCATCTACCTCGAGCCCTCATCTTCACCACTCAGCTGCCGCGTCTTCCTGAAAAAGCGTCTTGGCCCCCGTGGGAAGTCCCCCCAGAAAGCAGGGGGCGCTGTGGTGCCCACCAGCACCGCTCCTCCGGAGCTTGCCTGCTCCGTCCGCCCCTCGGAGGGGATGGCAGTTCAATGAAAAGAAGTTTAACCTAAAGGTACCATCCAATTTGGTTGGCAGTAATAGGAGTTGTTAGATGTCTGGGCAGCCAAGCTGCTAATAGTTACTACCTGTAGCTTCTGTGCTCTGTGTGGAGCTTACCAATGGCCGGCCTCGACCAGATTCCACTCCCGTTGGCTCCTGCCAGCAAATTGAAATAAGCTCAGGAAAGACTGGACTCCCCTGTTGAAGACATAAAAGCTAGGGGCTTATTATTCAGCGTATGGTCTTGGACCAGCAGCACCTGCGTCTCTTGGGAGCTTGTTAGAGCCGCAGAATCTCATCCCATCCCAGATTTATTGAATCGTAACGTGCAGTTTAACAAGATGGCCCGGTGTTTCACATGACTGTTTGAGTCTGAGAAGCACTGCACCAGCTGACGTCCTTGCATCTCAATTGTGCCTCCTATGGTTCCCATTCTGTGCAGGCATTCTATCTGCACCCCTCTCCATTTTCACCCTTCGTTTTACTTTTTGCTCCACAAGGTCACAGATGTCAATCGGCACACACGGAACTAGAAAAGGCCTTAAGATGCCTGCTGTACCATAAGCCCTTTGGTTAGTATAAGGTAGTCACAATGTAATAGGTTTGGGTTTTCTAGACAATCACTAGAGGTCCGGATACGTATTCCTAACCACTCTCCCTGCATCTTCCAGTTTGTGGTCAAGGACTGCAGACTGGTTGCAAGAGTTTCCTAATTCCTAAGGGTTCAAGTCTTGCCTGTAGGTCAATGAAGTGTGTCTTCTACACGTATTTACTATAGTACTCAATAGGCATAGATACCTCTTCGAGTAACACAAGTTATTTTTGATAGCTTTATTGAGGTGTAATGGATATATAGAACCACATTTTTTTAAATAAGAAATTTTTATTGTTTATTCAGCCACAGTTGTGTCTTCTTTTTCTCCCTTTCCCCTCCTCTACCCAGCCCCACCCTCTCCCCTCCCTAAGTCAGTCCCGTGTTGTTTGTGTCCATGGGTCATGCAGACACAGAACCGCGCATTTTTAATGTGTACAGTCCGATGAGTTTGCACATGCGCAAACACGGGTGATACCATCACCACAATCAAGTGAGAGGTATATCACCACCTCCCAAATTACCTTTTGTCCTTTTGGGTTTTTTTGTTTGTTTTGTTTTGTATTTTTTTACTATGAACCTTTAACATGAAATCTACCCTCTTAACACATTTTAAAGTGCATAAGATTATATTGTTAATACTGTATAGGCACTATGTTCTACAGCAGATGTCTAGAAATTATTCATGAAGCATAACTGAAACTTCATATTCACTGAATAGCAACTCTCAACTTCCCCCACCCCCGAGCCCCATCATGTTGTCTGCATCTACGAGTTTTGATCTTAGATACCTCCTATCAGTGGAATCATGGGATATCTGCCTGGCTTATTTTGCTTAGCATAGTGTCCTCCTGGTTCATCCATGTTGTCACAAATGGCAGGGTTTCCTTCCTTTTCTAAAAACGGAATAATATTTCATCAAATGTATATATCACACTTTCTTTACAAATTAATTTTTAAAAGCTTTTTGTGCTGTATCATTTCTTAATCAATTCTCTTTGGTGGCATGCTGGTTTCCAGGAAAAGGGGCCACATTCTTCAAGGGGTTGAGGACCATTGCTTTAGTGGCTTGAGCTCCAAGCTCTCTCTCGAGTTTCTTACCCCAAAAGGACGTTTGACATATTTCCATTCAGTTGTGAGCTTTCAAAAGAGTTAAGTGTTCATTAAGAGTTAAAATAAACATTGACCTATTGTTTTACTGAGAAATAGGGTTGTTGGGGACCTGTTTGTCCCCGGATTATAGTGGCATGTCTGTGAAACATGGTTGACAAGGGCGGAAGGATCCTTGGCTGGAGGGGCAGAAGAAAACGGCCTGTAATGTCGCCTCCTTCGGTCTTGTAGGAAGTTTCCAAAGTGCATTTGGTCCGTCCCAATCACAAGCACCCCCACGCTAGATTGTTTCCATTTAGATCTACATGTTTTTTGCATTGCAGCTTTTTCAGTTACAACAGTGCTGAGAAACCAAGAATTTAGATAAACTAGACTTGGAACCAGACATTCAAACTGCTCTACTTCAAAAATAACGTACTAAATCACATTAATGTTACAAAGATGAAAGCTTTGTTTTGATCTTGTCCTTTACATTTTCTCCCTTTGTGTATGTTTTATATGTTCATAGGTAAGTACAGCATGACATGCCTGTAATTTCCAAATATTTAAATATTCACATATGAAGGGTGCTCACACGTTCAAAAACATTTCATATAAGGGTGCATAACGAGAACTGTTTAGAGATTACCGAACTAGATTAATGACCTTTTACTGTCTTTTGTCAACAAACAGATCAGGAAAGTTCTTTTATTGCCATTATTTAGAGCCAGCAACATGCTACCACATGCTCTGGGCCTGAGTCATCCTTGTTAACATTCACATTTGAGCTTGTTAATTTAACACCAGACTTGGAAAGAAACAACAGGAAATGTGGGTTTCAGAACCACTCCACAACTCTACCTCATGCTCTTCCTTGCCTCTTCTCTGGGATTCATGTTTGGAAAAGCCAGAAAATCACAGGTTCAGCTGAGACCCTTCTCCTTGTTTCTCAGGAGGCAACTTGACATGGCCGCACCCTTCTCCAGGCAAAGAGCAAAACCCTAAGAGGCACTGGAACCCAGCAGTGGTGATAAGGGATTCGGTTCTGGATGAGTGCCAGAGAGGCCCTCAGGGATCTTCTTGTCAAATCCATCATTGTATCAGTGAGGACACTGAAGGCCAAATGACTCACTCAGGACGAAACAGCTCACTGTGGCACATCTGAGACCACCGCCAAGTCTTTGGACTCCACATGGGCTCCCAGACTCTCTGATGTCCCCTCAGGGCTGATGTGAGAGAGGGACATGGGGAATTGTTGGCTTATGATGAGACAAGGACACATAATGTCTGGTGCTCAGTGATCCCAGACAGTGTTTTAACAGAAATGCTCAAATGCACGCTGACTTGGTGCATCTGTGTGTGTGGGGGGTCCTTCACCAGGGGATCATGCATTCCCCGCCGTCTAGGAGAGGCTGCTCAGCACAGCCCTGCTCTGGAGAGTAGGAAGCGTGCTGCTTCTTCATCCCTGGATGATGGGCCCTCAGCTCCAGCTCTCAGGCTCGATTGCGCCTGCAGCTCCAGCACACAGAAGGGCTGAGGACACCGGAAATGCTCAGAAGGGGTGGATGGAACCTCAGCGAGGGCAGAGGTGTGTGTCGCTCACAGCCATGTACTGGGTACCTAGAATAGCACCTGGTACATAGGAGGCACTCATAACATATTTGTTGAATGAAAAGACCTCACCTGAGAAGGTGGAGGAGGATGAAGTTTTCAGCCCTGATCACACTGAGCTTGTGAGTGGCTACCAGCCCTGTAGCTGAGAGCTGAAAGCCCAACCAACAGAGTAGGTCAGGAAGGACCCGAGAGACATCCCAGCCAGCCCCGTCTGCTCTCACCAGCTTGTGGGCTGTGTCATACTCACTGCTGGCCCACGAGGCCTCAGTGCAAACTTGTATTTTTCTTCCAAACTCTGAACTGAGTCCACTTATTACCCTCCATGTAGCCGGGTGACAGCTGCCCCTTCCTGATATGCTCGGTGTGGGAGGGAGAGGCTGCACTGGGCTCAGGTGAGAGGGGTCTGCAGTGCAGGGCTGCCCATGTCTGGCCCTCAAACAAGTCACCTTTTCTTCTGAGACTCAGTTTCCTTGTGCACGAGGCGTAATGATGTGTGTCATTCCCACTTCCCTCATGAGCTGCTGGGAGGACTAAAGGACAATTCATGGTAACGTGCTTCAGACACAAAACCCCTCTGCACATGCAGGTTGGCAAGTAGAGGCCACAACTACTCAATCCTGTGTAAGTGTTGCCTGTGAGCTTATCCCTGTTCACCTTCAGGTAGAGAGGATCCACTATGACTGGTGCAGGAGCAAAGCTTTTTAAGCCAGTCTGTGTGTACATGTTTAATCTTAGTTATGCGACCAGACGCTGCAGGGCCTGATTTCGTCTCCCATCTCCACCTGTAGTACCAAACTCTGGTGATTTAAAAACAAAGGCGTTGACACCCTTTGGTAAACAGAGTGTGCCTGCGGATTTGAGGCATTTGGCCAAAGCTTATTTTTTCTCTGAGGAGTTAAAACGTCCTTCTCAGGACACAGAAGTACCGTGTCTTGAAGCTTAAGGCTTCCTCAGGGCAGTTTGCTCATGCTTTGGTATCTTGTGCTACATTCTTACAGCAAATAAAAGATTTTAAAGAGGTTAACTGAGTGTACGGAGTTTTGAGAACAGCTCAGTTCGTTCCAGTATCAGTGGGTCGGTGCCCACGCCGCCTCTCCCTCACCACTTGTCCTTGGACCACGAATCACAGCCCAGGTTCCACCCCCACCGGCCGATCAGCAAGGGTGGCTGAGTGGTCATGAGCACACTGGCAGAGAGGACAGTGTGGTAGCAGCTTCCTAGAGGGCCCCCAATGATGCCTGCTTCTGGTATCCACACCCATGGATAATCCTCACTTCTAACAAACAGAATATGGCAGAAGCAGTGCAGTGCCATTTGCAAGATGAGGTTATAGAAAAACTGTACCTCCCATCCTGACTTCTTTCACTGTGAGCTGCCATAAGAAGGGGCTGGCATATACAGCTAGGAATGAAGCCCTCTATCCAACTGTCCACAAGCAGCTCAGCCTGCCAACGACCACCTGAGTCAGTTGACAGCAGACCCTTTAGTCTAGCCTAGTCCTGAGATGCCCCAGCCCCAGCAGACAACAGTGGGGCACAACCTCACGAGCAACCTGGAGCCAGAGGCACCCAGTGAGGCCACACCCGGATTCCTGACCCACAGAAACTATGAGATGGTCAATGTTTGTTGTTTGAAATCTTAGTTTTAAGTATTTTGCTACACAGCCAACAGATAACTAATATAATGGAAAGAGACTAGAAAACGTGGAAACGATAGAGTTGGAGAGAATAAATGAGGGGAGAGGAACAGGGAGTGAAGGAAGAGATGAAGACTGGGTGCGTCTGAGCAGGACAGAACACCCCAACACCCACCAGAGCGGAGTGGTAGCAGCCTGGGCTCTGGCCCCAGACAGCCTGGGTTGGAATCCTGCCTCTGTCACTGTATCTATCAGTCTCTTTGGGTGCCGTAGCAGAGTACCACACTCGGCGCTTCAACAACAGAAACTCATTGTACCCCAGTTCTGGAGGTGAGAAGTGTGAGATTAAGGTGTTGGCAGGCTTGGGTCCTTCTGTGGGCTGGAGGTCGAGCATGGGTTTCGTGCCTCTGCCCCAGCTTCTGGGGGTTTTCTGGTGTCCTTGCCGTGGAGGTGTCTGTCTGCGTCACCACGGGGGTGTCTGTGTTCAAATCTTTCTCTCTCCCTTTTTTTCCTTCCCTGTCTTTCCTTCCCTCCCTTCCTTCCTTCCTTCCTTTCTCTTTCTTTTCTTTTTCCTTTCCTTTCCTTTCCTTTCCTTTCCTTTCCTTTCCTTTCCTTTCCTTTCCTTTCCTTTCCTTCCCTCCCTCCCATCCTTTCTTTTCTTTCTTTCTTTCTTTCTTTCCTTTCCCTCTCTTTCTCTCTTTTTCTTTCTTTTCTTTTTCTTTCTTTCTTTTTTCTTCTCTCTCTCTCTCTCTTTTCTTTCTCTTTCTTTCTTTCTTCTCCTGCCCCTCTCTCTTTCTTTCTTAGCACTCCAGTCATATTGGATTAAGGCCTACCCTAAAAAGGCTATTTCCAAAAAGGTCACATTTTGAGGTACTTCAACATACGAATCTGGGGGTGGGACATAATTCAACAATAACAAGCACCTATAGTGGTATGGCTGGAAGAAGTCACTTAACATCTCGGTGTCTCATTATCTTTATCTATAAAATTGAGGTATAATAGTATCTATGTAATAGCATTATTAAAAGGATCGAAGAACTTAATATTCAAAGAGTGTGAAACAGTGGCAGGCACTTAATTCTGTGGATGGAACATGAGTAAATCAGTCTCCGATAAAGCGTCTGCCCGCCGCAGCTCTAACACAGGGTGGTAGACACAAGCTGGGCGGGGCTGTCTGGTCTACAGGGAGTCCTTCACTGGCCAGGGCTGTGGGTCCTCCCTGCCCTGGGAAATGGCTCTCTTCCTCTCCACCCACACGTAGACTATGAGGGATTGCTGGTGAGAGTCAATGAGCTCCCAAATACACAGGGGGAGGGTTTAGGGGGTTTCAAAGGATAGATCAGTCAGATGAGAAGAGGCACCACAGACTTTCAGAGGAAGGCAGCAGGTGATCCCAGTTACTGAGCAGACTTGTCCTGTTAGAAGCCGTGGCATTTCTCAGCTCGAGGAGGTGTGATGGCTAGGCCGCCGTGGTTCTGCACTTGAGAATCACTGAGGGCATCTTTTCACCAGTGATCCTGGTTTTATTGGCCTGGGCCATAGCATTTTGGAACCGTTGCCAAGGTGATATGAATGTGCAGGTGGGAAGGAGAACCAGGGAGGCATGTCTTCGAGACCCTCGCTACCCAAGGGCGGTCCACAGCATTGGCACCACCTGCTGCATCAGAATCTGCATTTAGCAAGATTGCTGGGAGGAGGTGGGAAGCCCTGGGCTGCAGCTGTTTGAACGGTGGCAGCCTGGGGGTCTTCTGCCAGGAGCACAGTGAGGAGAGGTTCTCTGCTGCAGGGCAGTATGGGAAACTAAACCAGAGGCCATGCAAAGTCCTTCCCTGGCTGGCTCCTGAGACACCCATTCACTGTAGGGCACGGGAGGCAAACACAAGGCCTGTGGACCAAATCCAGCCCTCCACCTTGTTTTATCCAGCCTTGCACCTTGTTTCTACCCAGCAACAGCATTGAGCTCTTGCTTAACCATTAAGGAATAGTTATATTTATACAGTCCTAAAGTTACATTCGGCCCTTTGAAGGCAACTGCAAGGCTGATGTGGCCCCCAGTGAAAATGGGTTTGACACCCCTGCTGTAGGGATTACTGTCCAGATACAAGAAAATTAATTTTAAGGACTCACTCCTGAGCAAGTAAGCTTTCTCTTCTCCCCCAGGGGGGCTATGTGGCCAGCACCTTGGGCTAGCGGAGTGTGAAAGCCAGCTGCCTCCATGTTTTGCTGGGGAACGCTGGCCCTCACCATCAGGGCTGGTCTGAATGCTCTTCGGTGTGAGGACGGCCAGGCTGGGCTCCTGACTCAGCATCCCAAGTGAGCCTCTCTCCATGAGTTCATATAAACAGCCTATCCTAGTTAAGACCCATGGAAAGATATGTTGACATGCTCAAGAAAATGCAGTTTCAAGATAAACAAATGTTATAGGGAGGGGAAGAGATGGGCAAAGAAGTAGGCAAGAAAAGGGTTAATGAGTTGACCAAGAACTGCATTTTCCTGGCCAACTGTGTCTTTTGGGAAAGAGTCCGAGCTTCTTGATAGAAACATATTATGGAGATGAGCTCATGCCGAATACAGTTCCTCTCAGGGGAGGCTGGATGTAAACAAGAGATCTGAGGCACTTGCTTGAAAATCAGCTTTGAAGCCAGTTTGGAGGAGACTAGCAAATGACGGGAAGCCTGCATGTCAGGGATGAAACTCCGCGTGCGTGAACAGAACTTGCCAGAGACATTATTAATCAGAATGAGAGAATAAACTGACTGCAAAATAAACAAACAAAACCCCAGAAGTGACGTAATTATTTTCTCCATCTCCGATTCTAGATCAAATCCAGCTTCTGTGACATTTCTCCTGAGAACTAGAACAAAGGAACAGAAAACACGGCCTGGTTACACAAAAAGGCCTACACCTTCCGTGGTTCCTCGTTACTGGACTGAGTAGTCTGGCCTGAGCTCTCAAAGATAACTTCCCATTAGAGATGTAGAATGAACCCTAGTAAGGCTGATGTTCCAAAATGTTAACTTATTTGATTGTATTGTGTCACTCATCAAAATAATTGTCAGCGGCCCCTGGCTACCTACGAAATAAACAAAGTCCAGATTTCACATTTTAGAATTCAGTGACTAGACCAAATCATGCAAGGCGATACAGTAGAATGGCTTTTGGTGTCGGTCCAGGTTGAGTTTGGAAGTCTGCTGACCTCAAGTCAATCACTGAGCCTTTCCGGACCCATTTGGACAATAAGCGGAGCTGCCTCATCGGGCTAATGGTTAAATGAGATGTTGAATGAAATGCGCTCCACACGGTATGTAGGACACAGTACGTGGTCCATACACGGCATTATTATTACTTATTGTTGATAATAACAAAGCTCCTCCAGCCTGCCTCTCTCTCCCACCCTGGGGTTTGCCCACACCCTACTCTCCTGCCCGAGGAAATATGTCTGACTCCATCCACATAGTGTGTCCAACCTCCATGCTCTCTCACACTGTCCTTACGAATCCTTTCTGTCCAGATGCTACTCTTTCCCCCAGGCTCACCTGCGGGGCTCCCTGTTCTACGCAGCCTTTCAGAGTAGGGTGCAGGTCAGATCTACCTTGGTTTTCTCAGCATGAATGAAAACTGTGGATATGGTAGGTGCTCAAAAATTGTTGAATGAATAAATAAATGAAAGCGAGCTGGTGACAGGGTCCACCTGAAGGGCACTGATGGGCACTGGCAGGGGAACAGACCAGGGAGGGGCTGTGGGGTCTGTGGGCCCAGAGCTGTAATTTCACTGCTGCCAATGGACCCGAAACAAAGACAAATTCTCTTTGGGCTTCTTGTGTGTGACAACACATTTTTCTACCAAGAGTGGTCTGTAAAGTGCTTTTGTATGTACTGGCCCTTAGAGGTAGCCTCTTACAGGCTAATGCTCCTCTCCTCCTCTCACTTCCTTGAGGAAAACAGGTCCGATGAACTCCCTGTGGAGCCTGGCTGGGCCTTGATCTTGACCTCTCACTTAGCAGCTCTCTCCAGCCTTGAAAACCTGATAAAAGTTCCAGTTGTCACAGTCTAAAGCTGCAAGGTCCACTGGGCACACACAGCCAGCGGGTCCCCGTGTGGCAGCTTTGCATAAACACCCTTTCCCTTGCACGGGGCTGTGGCTCTGCCTGGAGGGCGTGGCCTGGAGAGCAGGTCCCACTGCCAGCCCCCTGGGCTGGAAGCCCTGGTGTGGCACAACCGTGGGTGCGCACACACAGACACGTGTAGCTTCCCTCTCTGTCACTTATAGAGAGATAATGTAATAGGGGTGCTCTTTTGGAGATTATACTTTCTAGGAGCTCAGTGCAGATTTTGCAACCCAATACATTTAAAAAATGGGGCTCAGCACAGCTCTTCTCCCTGGTCATTCTCAAATGGAAGAGCACCGGGGCTGCCAAATACACACACGCCCCGGAGAACACAACTGGTCCGGCTGAGCGGCCTGGCCTGCGCGTGGCTCAAAGACATTCTGATCTCAGAACCTTTCTCTGTGAACCAGAGTTGCCGTTGTCCTCCTTGGGGGCACGGAGGGCTGGGAGGGTTTGAGTGCGCATGGTAGGCACCCTTTTCAGCCGCCGAGCTCCTGCCTGCTGTGATCAGGTCCGGCTCTCTCCTGGAGGGACGATCCTGTAACTATGCACAAAGGCTTTCCTTTCCTTCTTATACTGTCAGCCTCTAAACCCATTACGGTCGATGGCAAATATGCACAAGAATGCATAAGACCAATTTTTACCTGAAGGTATAGAAAATTTGGGGTGAATTTTAGTGCCACAGAGAGGCTTGAGCAACAGGGAGGCTGAGTGAATGTTGGAGGGACAGGGGCGCTGGCCGGGTCAATGTGGCTGGAGCCTGGCAAAAAGTAAGTCTGACCTCACCCATTTCAACTCCAAGGACGAATAGACACCCACTTTCTATCTGAATCAGTTTTATACTATACAATGCATATGTGCATTTGCTGTGGCCAAATTTTCACTCATGGTTGGTGAGTCCTCTCTTCAATTAATCCTAAGTTATCAAAGACCCTTTTTTTCCCCGATAAAATCCACATTAACAATGTCACCTATGAACCCACTGAACAGCCTCTTTGTGCTGGCATACCTCCCAATCCGGGTCTGGGCTAAGAGAAAGCATAATCGACTGAAGGACTAGACACCAGATGGTGTATACTACACAGGCGGACCTTGGTGGTGTCACGGGTGCAGTTCCGGCCCCTGCAACAAAGCGAGTATCACGGTAGAGCGAGTCACATGAATGTCTGGTTTCCCAGTGCATGTAACAGTTAGGTTTACGTTATACTGTACCCTATTACACATGCAATGGTATTATGTCTAAAAAACAATGTACATGGGGTGGGGTGGAAGGATGGGGAGAAAAGGCATACAACTGTAATTGAATAACAATAAAAATTTTAAAAAATGTACATGTTTTAACTTAATATTTTATTGCTAAAAATGCTAACCATCAGTGAGTCATGATCTTTTTGCAGGTGGAGGGGCTTGGAAGAAATGCAGTACCTGTGAAGTGCAATACGATGAGGGGGGCCTGCGTTATTTTAGGGCTCATGCATTTCCACGAAGGCCCATGCTGTGGTCACTTGAGGCTGGCTGTGTGGGACGGAGCTCGTTCCGTTCCTGTAACACACGTCAATTCATTTTTCCCCTATACAGTCACTTACTATTTTGATTGGCAGAATTGACTGTCAGACCCAATCCCCCCCAAATACATAATGACCTGTGAACTAACTCTAAGTCCCCCCAAACGAAAAAGATAGCAGCCAGCCTTCTGCTCAGGGAAGAACCTTTCTTTGGACATCGAGAACCCAAGGCTGTGTTGAAAACATGGACATGTGTGAGTTCTCTCCACCCTCCTCAGAGAGGGCTCCCTGGGTGTTAGCCTTGCTTTTCCTCCAAACAAATGGTCACTATCCAGTTAGTGCGGTTTGAGTTTCTCTGGGCTCACCTCCAGCACCTTCTGCAGCAGCAAGGAAAAGGGGAGCTTTCCCATCTAGCAGGGTGTTCAACCTGGGCACCCTCCACATACCCCAAAGCCAAGCTGTGCCCACTGTCTTCCCCCCCACCCCTGGCGCTTCTTGCTTCTTGGACCAGTGACATGAAATATTTAGGGGACCTCATGTGTTTCTGGGGGCTCAATTCAAGCCCCTTCCTTCAAGTCGAAATTCAGAAAGAAGAAGAAAGAGAGAGTTGCTGGAACACCCACCTCCTGCTCCGTAGGGAGGAAACAAACCACATACATCTAAAGGTGATTAATTGTCTTTATTGGAGGAAAACAAGAAGTCATCGGTCTCATTGCCATTATGATAGAAACCTGGATATGTGTACATGATTGTCAAGGCAGAGAATCATTTGCTATATAGCCCATTCACATTTTTCGCAGAGCCGCAAACCTAGGAGGGCTAAACTTCTTGCAGAGTTTATTACATGCATGGACTAAATGCACAGCTTCCCTTCTTCTGGATGAGAGTGTTTTCATGGAAAAGTGGAACCAACTGCAAGCCTGGTAATAACAGACATGGGGACGTTCCTGGGTCTGACATTGGAAGCTTTTGGGAAACATGCTTAGTGCTGGGACAGCTGCAAGAAGGGCGACGACATTGTGTGTAGTGACTAAAGCCAATTGAGAAATTGCCCCACCTTTGATTCTGGACAGGATGTATGTCTTCCAACATGAGCGTGGGACTAAGATAAATGCTCTCTTGAAAACCCAGCATTTCTGTTGCCATGTGGACAGCATCTCACACCACCCTGGAGGCCAAGTGCTCTGGGGAGAAGAGCACAAACGGGTCTCTCTCCCTCTCCCTCCCCTCCCAGCCTGGATGCCAGTGCTGCCCTGGCACCCTGCTCCCCAAAGTGCAGGCCTCCTCCAAGGTCCTAGGAACCTCAGCCTGTCCAGATTAAGGTTTTCCTCTGAGAAGTAACTTATCTAGTGTTTGGGGCTTTTGCGTCCCTGGTGACATTTTATCGCTACAATACCTCAAACACTCCTCTTGTTTTCTTTTTTCCCGTCAATAAGAAAATAAAATCACCTCTGAGTAAAACAGTAAATAATCAGAAGACATAATCATCATAGAAGTTCCCTGGAGACCAAAAGGTTAAAAATGAGTATGGTGAATACAGAAGCGCTTTAATACAAAGGGTGAATGCAACAGTTTGTCCCTTTGGTGTAGAAAGATACAGAGAAGCCATTCCACACTTTGTCCACAAAACCAGACCTGGCAGCCACATGCTGTGGGTTTGGCTGCCAAATGCACAGCCTTTGGGTTTGTAGACATGGGGCCCCAGTGCCGAAAGTGGGGCTGCTCCTGTTGCAGGTGCCGGGAAGGCTGGGGCGCTGCTCTGTTTGCCCATTTCGGGCCAGGCCTTGGCCAGCATGCAGGGTCATCCTCACAGTGGGGCCAGACTGCTGTGCCCACGCCTGGGTGGCAGGTTGCGAGGCACGGGGACCACAGTGGAGGCTTGGGCTGAAGAAGGCGTGGGCCTCTATCTTCCTCTTCCTCCTCCTTGTCTGCTGTCCACAGTAGCTGGCCCGCCTACAGACCAGTTTTCTTGCATCTTCAGGAAATGTCTCCCTCCTTTTAGGATCTGTTTGCCCGGCTCACCTTTTCTATCCGAACATTTTCAATTCTGAAAGCCAAAGGACTGGAGGAATACTTTGTTTGGCAAATGTCAGGTACACTCGAAGTCCCCAACTAGAACCAGGCGCCCCCCACCCCCTAAAAAAGAATGGTGGATTCGTACAGTTATACATTTATTTTGGAGACAAACTAAACAGTGTTTTGGTCTGGAATGTGTTACGGAAAAGGCAAACTGCCATGTGAGTAGACAGAACAAGGAAGTGGCATCATTTCAGGAGAACATGCAAAGGCTTCGTGCACTGGTTGAGTCAAAACCACCTTCATTTCATGGCCAGAAGTGAATGTGCGACCCTGGGAGAGTGCATCTCATTTCTGTCTGTGGAAGCGGGAGGAGCTGCCCTTTGTCAGCCCTTGCTTCCCTTTCTCAAATCCAAAGGAAACCCTGCAGTGCGCTGTGGAGATCGCACAAAGTAGGGGTGTTGCTTGCAGGAGCAGAGGCAACGGCCCAGCCCTCTGGTCTCCAGCCCCGGAGCAAGCGATGACGGTTCAGTGTGGCCTCTCCAGTGTGAAAGCAACCAAGGCTCCGGGTGGGCCACAGAGGCCAAAGCCTTAACTCCACCGAGTTATGTCCACCAGGACACAGTCTTTTCTTTCTGCTCGAAACTGCTCCTGAACTGTCAGCCCCCAGTGGGTTAGTCAGATTAAGCTGTTATTCCCTGAGGGAGAGGGTCAGTCCCCTTTCAGGAGGGGTCCATGGGCTCCCTTCATCTCTAGTGTCCTTGGCTTTCATTCTAAAGGGGAGTCCCCCTCTCCCACCCACAATCCATCCAGGACACACTGGACACCAAGGTAGACAATGAACAGGATGAGATCAGTGCTGGGCAGGTAAACTGAGTCTTAGGGTCACGTGCCTAATCCCTTTCGTCAGATGGCTCATGCTTCCTCAGTGCCAGCACCTGGCCCGTTTAGCCAAGGGTGTCTTCTTTTTCTCCAAGCCGACTGCCAGGCTCCTAGGACACTATGCTCAGAGCCAGCTGGAGAGTGGGGCCCTCTCGCAGGTCAGGCTCCTGTGCTGGGGTTGGGGGGGGGGGCTGCTCCATTCTTGTGGTAGAATTTTAGAAGTGACTGGAATCACCGCGATAGTCAAAAACACAGCCACGCGTGGTTTTGGGGGGCTGCTTTCTGCAACTTTCTTTGAAAAGGGAGCATGTAGGGGACATACCCCCTCTATTCTCTGGAGAAGCCAGGGACAGTAGGAGGTGGTGAGACTGCCAGGAGCAGCCTGGCATGGCCGTCGATCCCTCTGGGCATCTTTTCTCAAGGGCGTCCACGGTCATGAGCACTTCACGTGGGCACACGCTGCCCCTCTCAGCTCCAGCTGCTGCTGCCCGACCCCAACCCGACACCCCAGACCCCAGCGTGCTTGCTGAGGGATGGCAGCGAGCAGTCTGGACTCCCGGGCCCCGGTTAGCAGTGCACTGCTGGTCAGTCTGGGGCCTGTGTGTGGGCACATGCTCGCTGTTTCAGACAAGTGCTAGCTTCACTTATGGCTTCCACTGCAAGATGGACGTCAGGAAAGCGAGGGAGGCACAGACAGGAAGCTGAGGAGACCGTTCAAGGACACTGTTTCAAATGTAATATTCAAGTGAGGAAAAGATCCACTTGCTCTGACAAGGTGAAAGAGACCAAATGGGGGGCTTGGGTGGGAAGGAAGCCTGCGGTGGGGGCCAGTGGTCCACCCTTAGTCTCCGCCACACACTGGCCGGAGGGTGGGTATAAGCTGGGAGCACGTGTGAGATGCTCAGCTCCTGTTGGTGGAATTAAGACTTCAGCGAGGGTCCTGGGACTCTGCCACCCACCCTGCAGGTCTTAACGAAAGGCACATTCTGGGCTCTCTTCCCTTGTGCTTATGAGACACAAGTAATACCAAACACACTTGAAACAGCACCTCCAGCCTTATACCACTCGTGTTCTCTCAAAAGGTCAAAAGTTCTTCCATACGGTAATTATTTTCTCCTCTTCATAAACAATAGGAAATAATCTAAGTCTGGTGGCATTGAGATGCTATGCAGTTGCCTGATGTCAAGTTCAACCTTTGGGATGAAACCCGCCCCCATCCCCAGGCACGGCACTAAGTGACCGAGTCCTGCCGTGTTACAGGCCAAGCACAGCTGGGGGCCAGGAGCTGACCCCGACCACACAGCGGGCACTGGCCGCAGTGCCCACCTTTTGGCTGTTCTGCACTTTCCAGGTAAGACAGACAGACTTTCAAAGTAAGTGAATATAATATGCACACCACAGAACGGCTCCAGAAAACAATATAATCACCAGTAATAGAATTTGGCTTCAAATGTTGCCTTCCCAATGCAACTGCCTGTGTATCACACACAGTACCAAGAACTGAAGACTATGCGGCCCACATTACAGGTACCAACTCAGGCAAATTTTCACCCCCGATGACACCTAATTACTTGTTTTCTTATACTGTAGAAACTTAAACGTTCCATTACACTCGTTAGTGAGCAACATCCTACTAAACCTCCTGGAGAGATGCCTACCTTTCCTCAGATTCTCTACATTGACAAGATTCATGCTATTGTTGCATGAAGGCTCAGGGCTGGGTTTGACGCATATCCAACTCAGCTGATGCTTGTTTCTTAATTGGGTCTGTTGTCATTTTAGAGTTTTCCAGGCTTTTTACAGATTTCGAAGAGCAATAGCCTGATTTTACTCTGGCTGCATGTGTGGCAGATGCCAAGTGGGATCCCTGACCAGGGCTGCGTGCCTGTGACGTGTGTGGGGACAGGAGAGCCCAGCTGCCTGCCTCCCCAGCTGCACTTATGCAGACCCGCACTGCCGTCCACAGGAGGCGGAGTGGAGCGCTGGCCCTGCTGACCCTGCGTGCGTGTGTGTTGGGGAGGCCATCCCTAAACATGTGGCCTGGACACAGGCAAAGGTGTGCAAGTGACAAAGATGGCTTGATCAACAGGACCTGCCAAGTCTGGCCAACTGCAGGAGCAGGGTGTGAGGACAACAGTGGACCTACAGGGGACAGACAGGCCTACAGGGACTGTGTGGAATGTAGGCTCCTGGCACTGCATGGCCGTTGACGGACGGCTTGCAAAGTTGGCATCTGGAGACACCTGCCTGCCTCTGCGAGACAGCATCCTTTTATTCCCCTTGAAAAGTGGTTTGCCCTGGATTTCACACTGTGCTTGCTCCATCTTGCACACCCATCCACCACATGGGTGAACGGCATGGCCTGGCTTGCCCGGGCCATTGCCAGTTTTAGCACTGAGTCCTACACTCTGGGAAATCTTGCAGTCCCTGGTGGACTGGGACCTTTGGTGACCGCCCCTCCCCCCCCATCACAGGTCTTTGGTTTTCTGATGGCCCTGGTCAGAGGGACAGCTTTAAGTGCCAGCTGAGCCCGGCTGAGACAGTCTCTGGCCATCACTGTAGCCTGTGTCCTGCTTGCTTGGAAAGCCACCTCTCTTTACCACCCCATATAAATGGATTCTTTTCTGAGGCCATTTCCCTCTCCTCTTCCAGATAATATTTGTACAAGAACAGAGTAAAAATATGCAGAAACAACTTATGTGACTTGGAGGTCATTTTCAGTGAAAGATTAGAAATGCATTTTTAAAAAACAGAGAGAGAGAGAGAGATTACTTTGAAAACTGCATAGCTGAGAGCAGAGCTTTCATGGGTTACCCCTCATGAGAAATAAGCAGCGTGGAAAGTTCCCTTTAAATGCATATGGCATCTCGTTCCTTTTGTGAAAAAGGTCCTTAACATCTGCTGGACGGGCGTCTCCTTCACGGCAAGTCTAGCTTCTGGAGTTCAGCCTCCAGTCCAGGGGGAGCAGGCTTCTTAATTTCTGAAGGCTGATGGCGAGAGGCCCCTCGATTTCTCTGGGTGGTAGGGGAGGTGTCGGAGGAGCTGCCGGGAAGGGTTTCTGCAGGGTCCCTCCTAAAGCGCCCAGAGAGAAGACAGGCCCGCGGAAGCGCTGAGGCTGCCGCTCCCAGGACGGGGATGGAAGGGATAAAAGTAGAGTGCTCTCTTCACCTCGGACACAGATTCTCAATCATCGTGTTAAAAATTCAGAAAATATCCAATACCTTGAAATTTGACTTGGAGGAAACAAAATCTCTTAACAATTAACATAAAACTCTTACTACCGACGAGCGAAAGATACAGGCCACGTAACCAAGAAGTACAGAGTGCAAGGACATATATCTTAAAAGGAAAAAATAAACCCTAATGCACAATATTTACCAATACTTAAATAATCCAGTTGAAACCTCTTTTTGTCATTAATGAAAAAATACAACATAAACGGTTACTTTTACTGAGAAGAGCAGAAAGGAGAGAAGCTAGGGAGAGGACGAAGGAAGTTCATTCCACCAGAGCTTTGCGAGACTCCTATGTACAGCACCAGATCCTACCAAATCAGCTCCCTTGAGTCAGTACAGTCCATGAGAAACGAACACTTCAGAACTGCAGCAGAAAATATGGCCATAAAAAACTTCTGTCTTCCAGTCCTGTGCAGGAAGGTGCACCATGCAAGGTGGGGTCACTCCGGAGCGGCTGGTGGCACTGGTGGCCCCTGTGGGCTCCCTTCTCTGGCTCTGCCCGAGGCCCCGCCCGTGGGCCCCACCTCCGGAGCCAGTCACTTGCTTCCAGAGTGCACGGTCGTCACAGTGGTGGGCCTCGGTCTCCGCTCCGCTCCCACTCCTGAGACCCCTGATGAAGAGGAAATGAAACTACAGAGCGTGGAGGGTGCCAGACCTGCAGGGACAGTGGGCACAAGGATTCACAACTTCAGAAGGAAACACTTGCCCCTCCTACTGCCAGGGTCTGTGCGGAGGCCAAACTTCCCCACGTTGGACTCTAAGTTTTACTTCCCCACAGGAAAACATTTACAGTGTGACCAGAGTGCATCTTCTTAGACTCAACTCTTCCCTCCGTTCTTTCGTTATAACTGCTTGGCATTTGACTACGACATGGTTTAGCCACCATAATATGACAGGTTCCCTTTACTGAGCGCCCACTATGTACTAGGCATCGGTGAGGTGTTAAATACCCACGGCCTTTATGAGAACTGTTTAGTTTTCACAACAGCTTCGTGAAGTTGTTATTTGAAGAATGAATAAAGAATGGGATATACCCCCTTACGACGCCTGCCTGGCGTGTGGTCTGCACTCTGTGACCAGGGCACAGTGACATGGGGCTGTGCACCGATTCCTGTGTGAACACAGCAGCCCCCGGCCTGAAAAAAGCCCTTACAGACTGCAGCACAGTGCTTCCCAAGCTGGCGTGCCGGCACCGAAGGTCTGGATGTGCGTGAACCCGCCGCCACTAAGCTCCAGTAGTGTGCTCCCCCCACAAATCTGCAGGCTTGGACGACCCATAAAATGAGCGCTTATGATGGCTTCACTGCCTCAGCCATTGCATGAACCTTCAAAGAAAGGACTGACCACGGGTGCCCTTTCAGTGGAGGGTGGAGAGGGTCCACGCTGAACTGTAAACGTGCAGTGGTGTGCCATTGGTCAGGGATGCTCTGGGAGATTCTTGGGAAAATGGCAGGGCTGGACACTCCTGAATGAGCGGAAGGGTTATTTAGTGATGAAGGAAACCTTTTTCTGAGGGAAATAGGAAAAAGCGTAATGCCCAGAATGAAGCCAAGCAGATGGGTGCTCAATGGCTAGGGTGGTGAGGGCTGATGGGGAAGACTGAGGCGGCTGCTGTGAAGCTGAGGGGAGCGGTGGATGGCCTGAGAGGAGACAAAGGTAAAGATATAGCAGGGGGAGTGAGAGAGATGTAAGGAGAATGTAAGCACACGCTCAGTGGCCTAACATTCCATGCCAAGGGGGAGGACAATGAAACAGTATTACTATTACTTTGATTGTAAAGCCAATGCATTTTACATAAATCAGCTCCAATGATCATCATTCTCACAAAAAAATCTGTATGAAAAGTCCATGAGATCAGGCCGTCATGAGCCTCTGCTGTCCCCTCCTCAACCCTTAAGAGTGACTGACAATGACAAGGAAGTCAGAGGGCAGGGAGATGGATCAGAAGGTGCCGGCTTTTGTCCGACAGACAGGGACCTGGAGCAGACCCCTCAGCTATGAGTGGAAACAGCCGTGCCCAGGTTTGTGCGGATATACAGTAATTACTTTTGGGAATGTAAACTGGTGTAGCCACTATAAAAAACAGTATGGAGGGTCCTCAAAAAGATAAAAATAGAGTACATATGACCCAGCAGTACCTCTTCTGGTGTCTACCTGAAAAAGGTGGAAACACTTATTTGCCTATGTCCTCCCCTGTCCGCTGCAGCATTATTCAGAGCAGCCAAGACTCGGGAACAACCTGAGCGTCCTCTGCCGGACGAGAGGATAAAGCTGCGCTCCGTGTATACAGTGGGTACTCCCAGCCACAAAAAGGATAGAATACTGCCATTTGTGACAACATGGACGGATCTTGAAAGTGTCACGCCAAGTGAAATAAATCAGACGGAAAAGGACACAGACTTACGACTTCACTCATGTGTGGGGTATGAAACCGAAAGCAACAACCAACCAACCACACAAAAAACTAACTCCCAGATAAAGATAACAGCACGGTGTTCACGGGAAGGAAGGGAGACGAGGGAAGGGCGAGCAGAGCAAAGGGTCAAACACAAGGTACAAGAAGGAGACCAGGCTTCGGGTGGTCGGCACACAGGAAAGTGTGACGGCATCGTCCTATGAACATGCACACCTGGAACTTGTATAATGTTATTAACCAATGTTACCCCAGTAAATCTGATAAAAAAGAAAATATTTAAAAAATCAAATCATGCCCTAGGGTTGTTGGGAGTATTAAATGGGATACGTGGTTGAAAGTGCCTGACATACAGTAGGGACTCCGCAAACGACAGTGCCCTCCTCTCCATCCCAGACTCGTCGTGAATGTCAGTGGCAAAACCCTGTTCTTGCTACATACGCACAATCTTTTTGGCTGGCCAAACTGAGGCTGCTCGAAACACTGGCGTTTGAACTGTCCAGGCTGCTGCCCAGGTGGAGTTTTCTCATATGTCTGACAACGGCTGTGGCATTGAATGCTTGCTGAAATTTAAGAAAGGAAAAAGCAGACGAAATAATGCCAGTTAGTGAAAGAGATGCAGACTGCCTCATATTATTTTTCCCGTTACCCCTAAGTATTTCAAACTTCTGAAAATGCTCTCATGATACTCTAGAAAGAAAATGTATATTGTCCCTTCTTCCAAAAATACACTAATGTATTTGCCCCTCTCCCAACCAAAATATATTTGAGATAAAAAAAGAGTTTTCTCCTTATATAATACACATACAGAATAAATGTAAACCAATTCTCTATACCCTAAGAGAAGGGACTTTTAGAATAAAAGCCATATTATAATAATATAGTACCTTGAAATAATGACATTTTAAAATAATTTTAATTTTCCTATCACTGGTGATTTTGCCCTATATAACAGCATTTCCTATGAATAAAGGAGGTCAGTGGAATTAATTTAATAGTCTCCGTATGGTCGCTCACTGCTGGCATTTACCTCCCTGTGCTGATTAGAACTCAGGGATTAGGTAGCCAGCCAATAACCACAAAACCTCAATGGTTTACACCCATCACGTTTCTACCAGAAAGTATAGATGACTTCCACTCAGATTTCCTGTTTGTTTCCCCCTCATGTCACTTCATCACAAGTCAACCGGTCAAAGTTCCAGCGATGGAAAAAATGGGTTACGTTAAGACACAGCAAATGAGTCAGAGCTGGCACTATTGCTATTTTCGACTCACAGGGGGGCAATATTAAATTGCTGACTTCATCCCTCTCACACCAGGATGCCCCAGGTCTTCATCATTATTGGTTAAAATTAGCAAAGTGATTTGGATGAGGTTCTAGGGGTTTTCATGCAACACAGGTGACAGTAACCCTTCGAATAAAAGGTGCTCGAGCGTTCCCAGGAGTGGTTAAGCTCGTGGGAGTTTGATCAACGCAAGACTTACTCTCCACTTGCTCTTGGCGAAGTTCTTCCGGATCTGGGCGCTCACAGACTCGTGGATGTTTTTGCTGAGGGCTGTGTCACCTGCGATCCTGAAACACAGGTGAAGGTGCTTTTTCCAAAAGGTTTCTTGGGGCTCTGACATTGGCCCTGCTTTCCCGGGGGAGCCTCCTCCTGCCCCTTCCCGAGGCTGGCTTGCTGCTGCCCTTCCCCCCCAGGCATGGCTGGTCTGACCACACAATCCCCTCTGCCGCACTCAAGGTCCCATCCTGGCTCTACACGCTGCAGCTGCTCCAGGATGGGCCAGCACCTCCCTGGCTGACCTCTGCCTGGCTCTCACTTCATTCTTGTTTGGCCCCCATTCCTCCAACATCCACAATGACAACACAGCCTTCTCCCTCCTCCTTCCACACCAACATTCCACCTGTAGCACTTCACCTCCACTGTCTCAAATGTGTTCCCTGCCCAGTCTGCCCACCAGAACCTTCCCAGGGCCTTCTTCTCAGCTTCCTCCTGCCCGAGGCCCCTCTCTCTGCCTTCTCTGGGCCCCCCTTCCCACGCACCAGCTCACATCCACGGGCCCGCAGCTCCCTTCTGGTTCCATCCAAGCTGAAGTAAGCTCTGCAGGATTCTATTCACCTACAGCCACACCCTACCTTCTCTGTGTTCAGTGAGACGGTTCCCAGCCCTGGCTCAGCCCTGCCTGGCACATCTGCTCCTGAACTTCCCAGATAAGCTCTCATATGTGAACACATTTATTTTATATTCAACTGGGTTCTTGCTGTTACTAGGCATTAGTTCTTGTTTGTTCCTTAGCCTTCTATTAGCAAAGAAGAAGGTAGGTTTGCTCCTTACCTCCTGTCCTTAAAGTTCCCCCTGGTCCTATAACTTCCTCCTTCTGACCCCATCCCACCTTACACTTCCCTCTCTCCCTCTTCTCTCTCAGTTCACAACCTCTCCGGTCTCAGTAACGACTAGGAGGGCACTCACAGCCCATGCTTCTCCCACACGTCCCTTGTCAACCTCACACCATCCTCCCTCCACATTCAACCACTGGCCTTCCCCCAGAGGCAGAGGCAGCTGAGGAAGTCTTTTATGCTCAGTCTTCTGGGCTTGCATCCTTCCATCTTCCTTTTCCTTTTCAGCAAACTATGAAATTCTAGGCTGATATCTGACACCTAAGAAATAATTTCTTCCATCCTGGAGAAGTTAAAGGGTAGACAGATGCAAGGGACACGGACCATCCTTTCTGGCTGGAAGGTATGTGAGGGAACCTGTCATCTCCCAGACCCAGAGGGTCCTGGACACAAAAGAGCCTGGATGCCAGACTACGAAGTCCACGCGTTTTGGGAAATGAAAGGAAGATGCTTTATTCAGACAAGAAATACTCCCTGGATAAAAAATATGTTCCTGTGTAACCAGCCTTTCACTTTAGAACTGAAAACATGGTCAAGAGACTGGACATTCAGTTTGGGCCTAAGTTGTGAACAGTCTGATGTTCCCACCAAAAGCAGCTGCCCATAGAGACTCCTGACTTGTTCCCGGCAGGGCAGGGGTACTCAGCCAAGACACCAATCAGAAGCTAACTGTCGTGAACCAGATTTCTACTTCCAACAACTGTCAATCACCCCCTGCCCCCAGACACACAGGGAACAGAAATAGGATATCTGAGTGGGCAATCCACCCAAAACCAGAGTAACGAGGGTGCTGAGGGGCTGTAGACATCTTCATTAGGCTCTTCCTCCTAGAGAGCTTGTGTGAGTATTTCCTCCCACGCTCTTCATAAAAGCTCCATCCTCAGAAAAGGAGGCCATTCCAACTCCTCGGCGGCCAGCTCTTTCTTGGAAACAGCTGCACAGAAGCGGTAGGAAGTATGGAACTCTCGGGGCTGAGCACGGCCGCAGGGTAGAGCCGCACTCCAAACCAAACAGACTGTAGAGCAGGCAGGGAGACTCCCTTCTCCGTGGGTGAGCATGGGCCCAGATGGAAGGAAAATGCACGCTTCCAGTTATTTCAGGAATGTTCCGCACTTACTTCCCACAGTGCTTGGGTATGCTGTGCTAGGAAAGAATCAAGCAGGGCGGAGGATGGTGGTCTACAGGCTCCTGTTGGGCAGTCGTCCTGGGGGTGCAGCTGCCCTGGGCCTGACAGCACAGGATCTTCCTCCTGTGAGCACCACAGTGGAATGGCAGCTGCTGCTCACCATGAGCCAGGGAAGTTACCATGACAACGTGTGATGCTCACGATGCTCAGTGCTACTAGCTTCAGCACTATTCATCAATAGGAGACATGGGAGCTTAGAATTGGAAGGAGCCTTTGTTGTCATCTCAATTTTCCTATGAATGCACAACACCTCCGATCCAGGTGAATCTCCTTATAAATCCACACGCACTGCCCTCACACACACACGTAAGGACGTGGACAGTCACACTTCATTCAGATCTCCTGCTCCCTGGCTTCTCAGTTTTCACCTCTACTCCAGCACTGCAGATGGCATTTATTATAAATATTACACATGTTATAAATCACACTGTGTCCTCTTCCACACAAGGAGCATCAAACTCATCTCTCCTTGCTTTTTGGTGTTTTGGTGTTTTATATGCAGGCCGCCCTACCTCTGTGGTTCTAATTTTGCATCTTTCTAGCCACTTGCTTAAGACAGACTTGGCGATGCCTGCGTGTGTCTCAGGCAGGGGTTTCCCAGACTCCTGGGCTGTGTCCTAATTCCAGCTTGGCTGCGTGGAGACAGATGACGAGAGGGGTCTCTCTGAATCCTGAGAAGAGGGCTGCAGGTGCCACCTTGGCCTGGCTAACACACCAGGTCCTGAATGTGGGTACAATGCCATTGCTGTTGGGTGCTGTGACACCTGGGGTACTGATGCCCAGGACTGTCACTTTGGTTTACTTGTCCCTGAAACTGGAGACTGAAGTTCAGAACAATCTGAACAGGACAAACAAACCCCATCGAGGTGCTTCCCTGTAACCTGAGGTGGGTTCCCACACGCCACTCGCTATAGCCTGTGCTCTGGCCACCAGCCAGCCTCCTGCTGGTTCCTTCCATGCACCACCAGGAGAAAGGCAGGGCCGTATGCAAGTGAGGGGCTAGGGAAGATGGGCTGCTAAGAAGGGCCGACTGCCCTCTACAAGGAGCCCTTCCCGTCTGGAGTGGTCTGCTTTGAGGCTCAGGGAAGGCGTCTGTGACCTCCAGAGGCCTCTCCTGGCCCTCAGTGGCCTTGACCAAGCTGTACAATCAAGTGCAGAATAAGAGAAGCTGCCCTCTGGAGATAGCTGATGTGCAGAGACTGCGGGCTCCAGGGGGGTGACGTGGACAGAGCGACACACCACTGGAATGATCACTGTACTCTCCGCCAGTTCTCGGCTGAATCCACGTTCTCCTTCACCCACGGGATTTTACATGAAGGAAACAGGTATATCGCACAGGCAGGCCTGTGGGGCGTTTCAATGATGCTTGAGTCAGATGCATTCTTGTTTTAAAAATTATTTTCCAATGTTTGACTCCTTGGAAATTTTGAAACAAATAGTAAGAATTATAAAACGCTGGGGGAAAACACCTCTGGAGAAGGCATCTGTCTGTTCAGCGCACATGCTAACACATCCTAAGGTGACCCAGGCTGGTGACTCAGGCCTCCACCTCTTGCTTGACCTTTTTCCTGGAGCTCCAGACTCATTCAGCAAAGCACATGCCACTGATCCCCATCTAGAGGACCCCGCACCTTCCTCATTCTCTTTCATGAGAGCCTGCTGGCTCTCCTAGCACAATCTTCCTCCCAGCCCCCTAAACTGGAAACTTGGTAAGAACCTCAGACGCTCTCTTTGCCTCACCCCACCCTCCAGTGCTCCGTCTAAGACCTAGTTTCCCCACCATGGAGGTGTCTATTGTGGTCTTCTCCATCCCTGTGCCACCTGCACTCCACCTCCCGTGCCCCATCTCCACAGGCCACCTGCATGCTTCTCTGGGCCAGCCTTCTCTCTACCTCCCGTCTGCACCTTTCTGCCATGCTCCCGTGCCCCATCTCCACCAGTCCTCTATCGGGCAGCCAAGATGGGCCTTCTGAAATGCAGATCTGATCACCCTGCTGAAGATCTGCCAGGGGCCCCCGCTGTCCAAAGAGAAAGATACAAATTCCTCAGTATAACACTAAAATAATGGCAACTCATACAGATTGGAGACTTATAGACACTAGGTGCTCTTCTTTTTCGTAGTATTATCTCATTTAATCTCTAGACGATCCCTGTGGGGTATCTACTGCTGTTATTTATGATCTCAATTCTACAGGGGAGGCCCAAGGCATTAAGAAGCTTGCCCACCACTCAGTAATAGTGGTGAAACCAGGACTTGAGCTGAAGCAGGCTACACAGGGCTCAAGCCGGAACCCTAGTTCTGCTTCCTTCCTAGTCTCATCTCCTGCTTCGCTCCTTTGTCCCTCTTACTGGCACGAGGAACGGATGTGCAGTGGAAGCCCCATGCATAAGCTGGGTCGCTCGCCTGGCCTAGAATCCCCTCCCTGTCCTGCTGACCTGCTGAAAGACTTCACAGAGCACCAGGCTCAGCATCTCCGTGAAGTCCTTCTTGATTCTGCTGAGCCCGCCCTGTTCCTCTGCCAAGCTCCTCAGTAAATAGGTCCTCTCCTTTCTTTGGTTTTTCAAAAATGGGTGGTGAAGGAGAAACTGGGTTTTACTGGCCTTCTCCCTGCCTTCCACAAAGTGAGGCCAGATTAGTGAACGAATATTTGAAAGCAAACCATTTCCCTTCTTTTGAGGGGGTTCTCCTCCTTTATAAGATAATCCCCAAAGTCCCATGCATATAAGACAAGTGCTGGGGATGTAACGTGTGACGTGGCGGCTACGGTTAACAGCACTGCATGCTGTGTCCTAAAGGTTCTCATTACAAGGGAAGAACAATTTTTGTAAGTATGTAAGGTGGTGGATGTTAACTTGAGTTGTCGTGGTGATCACTTCACAATAAATACGCATGTCAAGTCATTCTGCTGTGCACGTTAAACTTACACAGTGCTGTGTGTCAACTATGTCTCAATAAAACTGGGGGGGGGGAGTCCTACAGATTTAAAGTCCTATTGTTTATAAAGTAAGAAAACTTTACTCTGTTTATAGTCACCTACATTGACCTATTGTCCAAAAAAAAAAATCGAGATGGTATATAATCCAAACTGCTTCCTTATTCAGAAAATTATTTATTTCCCCCTCCAGCCCACTCCTTCCTTCCCTGTTAGGCTGCCTATCTGCACGCTGGTGAAGAGCATTCATTTTGGAATGCCGCAGTTCTGGCTGGAAACAGTTCCGGCTGTGCCGTTGTCTACTTGGACTGTCTTGGTTAAGTCACTTTACCTTTCTAAATACCCTTGCTTACACCACTGACATGGAGATAAACCTACCTTACAGGATTATTAGAAAGAAACAAAATGAGATGCTATTTTTATGCAATTAGTACAGTGCGTGGAACATAACAGGTGCCCCCAAAATGACAGCCGTTACTATAAATCAAATGCTGTGAAGCCGGGTCACAGCACTGCCCGGTCCTCTCTGGGGGCCTGACCAGCACCCAAGGCCCTGGAGGAAAGGCTACGGCGGGTGGTGGAATGAACAAGGGAATGGGTTTCTACCGTGTTTCCTGGGTGGAATTTATTTTCATCATGTGGCATATGTTACTACCCCAGGCCTTCGTTCCAAAACGGATGCTCATGGTGCTTTAGAAATAATGGCGTAAGGAAGCATTTGCTACAAGGCAGATGTTGTGCAAACCCTTTACATGCATTATGTCGATTATTGCTTATGTCAGTCCTGTAACATAGGTAACATAGTATTCTCAACTGAAAGATGAGCAAATGGGGCCCTGAGAAGCCTAAACCCAAAGTCCCAGCTAGTTGACAGCGAAGGTGGGTTCAAATCTGGCAAGTGGCACAAAAACAAGGTGGCCTCAAGGGCACTGCTGAAAATGTGCACAGAGTGCCATGAACTGCCAACTCGCCCCTGTGGAGCTGGAGACGCACCAACCTGAAAGGCATCTGAAAAGGACAAAATATATACCAATCATTTAGCTGCTGAGTGATAAACTCAAGCAATAAAACTCCCATCCTAACACCTCGTTGGGCGATTATTTTCAATAAGAATGATCTCCCCCAAAAGTCATGTACAGCAAAAAAGCTACAGCCAGCTTCTGCACGCTGAACTTGTCATTAGTCCATTTAGAAGAGTGAGCTCGAGGGAACGATTCAGGTGTTGGCCTGGGGAAAGGATTAAGGCCACGGCCAGAGTGAAACACAGCCATTACAGTGGCTTTCACAGTTAGCGGCAGCCAACAGGAGGTCTACCCCGGGACGGCGGTGGATACACAGTCTCTTGTGGGTGCTCTTTCTTACCATGGGTGCCGGGCTGCCTGCTCACACGTGTATCTTTTATTTGGGTCTTTCTCCATCAGATTCCGAATGAAGTCTTTCGCTGTTCAGAAGGAGCACAAGGGAAGGAATCAGTCTGTGCTAGAGATGGATATCAGCGGGTCTCTGAGAGTCGTGTGCAGCACGACAACTACGGGACCAGCCCTCCACGGACGTGACAGTACCTTGGACATGGCACCTTGGACACGGTACCAACATTTGGGGAAAAGGGAAGCCAAGGTTTAGAACTCCAAATGGGGACCTGCCAATGAAGAGGCAGCCACGCCAGGCCTGGACCCTGCCTTCCCAACTCAAAAGTTCCCTTCCTCTGGCAGCTGGTGGCACTTCCGGTTCCGAGATGAAACATCTTGGTCACCAGGAGCCTATCATTCTGCTCGCTGCTGCCATAGGGAGCTGTTTTGCTGATGTCCTCTCTGTGTTTTAGATGCCACAGAGCCAACAAGACCTCCGGGGCATCTGCTCACCCAGCCAGGTCTTGGACTGGTGATGCAGTGAGATGTACCCGTGTGGGAAGTAGAGTCTGGAGGCCCGGGATGGGGTACGACCCCCCAGAAGGACACTGAGAACACGTGAGACCAGGTCACAGAATCAGGAGATGCTACCGCGGGCCAGGCTGGAAACCTGCAGGCTTGCAGGGTCCAGCAGCTCACTGTCCACAGGCCCGGGCTTCTAGGGGAAAGCCATGCCCTTCCCAGGTGAGAAGTAAAATATTACCCACATGGCTCTTTCCTGTGGGCCTTGGAGAACTGTACTCCAGGTTTTGGAAGATTGAGGAAAGAAGCAGGATGTTTCCAGTTAGGAGGAAATAACACATAATGAAATGCAACATTTGAGCAGTTCATCGATGAGTATAAAGATCTGTTTCCTTTATCATTTTATTTGACTCCTATACCACCCTCTTTGATGGGAAGGAAAATTACTACTGTCCTCTTCCTGTCGGCCTGAGAAATCTCATCAGTTTACAGGGCCTTGGTTTTGATCTTCACCCCCGAGGAAGAAATACTGGACTTCCCTGGGAACGTATCAGTGTGGCACGGCAGCTGAGATGTGGGCTCTGGAGGGGGGCTTGGGTGTGAGACCCAGCTCTGCCACTTACTACCTGCGTGACTTGGGACAAGTGATTTCACCTTCTGGGCCTCAGCTTCCTCATCTGTCAAGTGGGGATAATAATACCACCATCTGACAGGTCATCCTGAGGAGTGAGGGAGGCAGCACGTGTGTGCAGTTTACGCTGCTCAGCATACAGAAAGCACCCAGGGGCACCCAAACCAGAGCAAGGCTAGGATTCGGTGGTGGAGTGAGTCCTTGTCCCATGGCTTGATTTGGGCCCCTTGTCCCAAGTTTGTCCTTCCCTTTTTAAGTCAAGCCCAAGGGCAGACCATCCTGCACCTGGCTCCCCACGTCCCAGGCCTGTTGGGGTCAGGTGGTCTGAATGTAACTTCCCTGGGCGCGGGTCCGGAGCCACACAGACTTACCGGAGTCCGAGATGTCATCCCAGTAGGGGGAGTCGAACTCGTACTCCGCCTTGAGGATCTGTTCAAAGAGCTTGGAGTCATTTTCATCATAAAAAGGAGGGTAGCCGCAGAGCCTGGAAGAGAAGACGAAGTAAGGGTCTGAAACGCAGCAGCTCCAGTGTGGTGGTTAGAGCTCCGGCTGGGAGGAAGGGCCCTTTCCATCCAGCGGGGACGCCCTGCACTGTGCGCGCTGCAGAGACGGTCTCCGCAAAGGAATCACACGTTCTGCCGGCACACAACTTAATTTGTGATCTAATAAATAGCAAAAAGTCCACCTTAGCTCTTTGCACATCATTCAACACAGAGTCCCATACAGCCTGAAAACCTCCCAGACAGCCTTCTGCATACAAATGTCACTGATCGAATTGTGTGGAATGCTGTCCCTCTGTAGGTGACGCATCAGTGAAAACCCAACAAAGTTCAAGTGTACTGTACATGTTAGGGCCCCTTCCAGGTTCATTCTGTTTAACAAATCATCACAGGAAGAAAAGGAAATTTTATCAGTGTGATAAAAGTCACCCTAAACTGCATGTTGTCATCCTACCACGCCCAACCCAGGTATTTGAAAGGTTACAGTTTTGCCATTGATATGCAATAAGCATAAGCAGAAGTCGGCATAAATTAGAATGCTATCACCCTTTTCCGCTGAACCCTTTCAAAGTTATTTTTAAATTGGAGGTTGGGATGCTGCTGTAAGCAACATCTAGTTCTGGAGATACCAACAGTCATCTGACAAACATGACAGGAAGAGACACTTTTATTAAATACCCCAAATACAATTTGTTCATAAAGTCACAGTTTCTCACTCCAGTTCTGCCATCACCTCTGATGGGCCCTTCACCATTAATAGGCCCCTGACACGTTTTCTGGACCCAAATTTTCTCATCTGAACATAGAGAGGACAGACTAGAAAATTCCCGATATTCTTTCTGGTTTTAAGACACAGTGGTTCTCTTGACTCCCTGTCCCAACTTGTTTGGCTGGTCAAGGCCCTGGGGAAGGTCTAGCATGTGCTTGAGGTCAACGTGGGGCAGAGACAGGCCCAGTCGGGACAGAACAGCCGGAAAGGGGCAGGATTGAGGCTGGGGCTGTAAATAAGACAGAGCAGAAAGCTGGGATAGATTCTGGACAGCCAGGTGCAAAGATGGAGTGCACAGAACTTGACCTTGACAAGCCAGAGGGGGGCAACCACAGTGGGAGTTCTGCCCCCACAGGAGCCCCGAATCTTCCCATGGAGCCAAACTTTGTTGAAAACACAGCTATAGCCTACAGACCAGCTTAATGAGAACAAATTAACAGCAACCAACAGACTCCAGGCCTGTAAGGGATGAGGCTGCAGGTAAATGAGAAATTTAATAAAGGTTTAAAACAGCCTCGGTACAGTTATTCTTCAGCCACACAAGGCTGCACAGGGGACTGGCAGATGACATTTTCAAAGGCTATAAGGCCTCGGGCTGATAGGATTCTAATTCGTCTATCCCCACAAGGTTGATTTAGGGTCCAAGTGCCTGGAAAATTTCATTTTTAAGGATTTGCTGCTCTTGGTGAAACGAGTTAAGAGCCAGTGCTTCTGAAACCACTAAGCACATACTTCACTGCGCAGGAAACCCTGGAGCCCGGAGATGGATATGTAAATGTTTCCCATAATGAGGACTTGGACTAAAAGAAATGTGCATATTAGGAAAAACAGACAGAGCAAAATGTTAGTGTGTCTTGGAAAATAACTGAATTTTAGTTTAGTAACAATGGAGTATGTTTTACTTTACAGTTTGGCTTTCTTTTCAAGGAAAAAGAATCTTTAAGAAAATTCCAAGAAAGACGTACTCTTCGTGTGCCAATTTTCTTAATGTATATCCCAATTTCTTCTGGTTTTAGCTCTTTTCTTGGGGAGGGGGAGTAACAGAATACTGTGTTTATGTGCCTGTACTGAGGATGGAGGAAAAGGAAATAGATCTAGCTTAGAGACTAAGTAAATTAAATTGTAAAAAGAGGATTTCAAAAATTATAAAAGAACAGAAGGGCGAACAGAAGTTGCAAAACCTCCCTCGGGTCTAGACGTGTCACAGAGCTCCCCGGCCAGGCGGATCTGCTAGTAGGTTGTGCGGCGGCCCAGACAGGAGAAGCAAGGGCTCTGCACCATCTCCAGACACAGAACACTGCCATCTGCGGCCCTGGCCCTGCCTATCTGCACGTGTAATCTCTGTGTGATTATTTTACCTATCAAGCCACTCACATAATCTACAGATTATCTTACCACAGGTACTCAAAGCAAATAAAGCTGTTCCCAGTTGTTCTAGCCTAAGAGTATGGTTCAGAATAGCACCGAACCCTGTCCACCCCAGGACCGATAGCTGTGCCCAATACAGGCAACATGCCTTCACAGGGCTCATCCATCGACTCCGTCCTACGGTTCTAATCGTGCTCGGAGCTCTGGTACCAGAGGCAGATGCAGGACGGCCAGGAGAGAGCTCCTATCGGAGTGGTGGTAGGCAATGAGGTACCATCCCCCCCGTGTAAAAATGGTATCATCAAAATAAAAAAAGACAAGTGTTGGTGAGGATATGGAAAAAAGGGAATGCTTACACACTGCTGGTGGGAATGAAAAATGGTACAGCCACAATGGAAAACACTACGGGGGTTCCTCAGAAAATTAAAAATAGAATATATGGTCCAGCAGTCCCACTTCTGGGTATATATCCAAAGGAAACGAAGTCAGTGCCTCGAAGACACACAGAAACACATACACTGTGTCTTTCCCTCTGTCTCTGTCTCTCTCCCCCTCATGCTCAGTGCAGCGTTATTCACAGCCAAGAAATGGAAATAATTTAAGTGACCCTTGACTGATGAATAGATGAAGAAATTGTGATATATACATACGGATATATGGATATATGGATATAATATTACCCCATATATATGGTAATATTACCCATCCTTATAAAAGGAGATCCTGCCATTTGCAACAACGTGGAAGAGTTTGGAGGACATTACACTAAGTGAAACATGCCAGACACAGGAAGAAAACCTGCACCATCTCACTCACATGTAGAACCTAAGAAAGTCGAATACGCAGAATCAGAGAGCTAAACGGTGGTTCCCCGGGGTCAGAGGGAGCTAAGTTGCAGTTCTGTAGGGTCAGTCAGTCTAGGGATGTAATGGGCAGGGCAGCGTGAGGACTGCAGTCACTAACGCTGTCTTTATCCTGGAAACCTGCTGAGAGAGATTTCAGAATGCAAAATAAATAGTACGGAATAAAAAAAATAGTAACAGTGGAGGAGGAAAACATGTTAATGAGCTTGACTGTTCGTAATCATTGTGCTCGTGTATATGCATATCAAATCATCACATACACGTTAAATATATACAATTTTTATTAAGCAAAAAAGTAGTAGTAAAAAAAGTACCAGCCATGTTTAATATCAGGCTGATATTAAACTTTAAAAAAGTATTTTAAGTTTTGAATCCTAGCCTGAGGATATGTTTATTGATTTTAAGGAGAAGAGAAGGGGGAGAGAGAAACATCGATCGGCTGCCTCCCGTAGGCGCGCCGAGTGGGGACCAGGCGCACAGTCTAGGTGCGTGCCCTGACCAGGGACTGAGCCGCAACCTTTTATTGTCTGGGGTGATGCACTAACCACCTGAGCCACCCGGCCAGGGCAGGGAGTATAACTTTTTAAAAAAGTTTTATTGTGGTGAGAAAACTTAACATGAGACTTAGCCTCTTAGGTTTCTAAGTGTACAGTGCAGCCCTGCTGACTGCAGGCACAGCGCTGCAGAGGACGGGGCTGGACACTATTCACCTGACACTTCACACCCCTTGGTCATTCCTCAGTTCCCCTCCCCCCAGCCCCCGGCAACCGCCGTTCCACTCCTCCATTCTATGAATGTGACTATTTTAGATGCCTCATTTAAGTGGAATCATGCAGTATTTTCCTTTGTGTAACTGACTGGCTTCACTTAGCATGAGGTCCTCGAGCTGTGTCCATGCTGTCGCACATTTCAGGATCCCTTCGTTAAAGAAACTGAATAATATTCTACTCTGTGTGCGCACCGCGTTTTCTTTACCCATTCATCTGTCGACAGACGCTGACGTTGCTTCCGTACCTTGGGTATTATGAATAACGCTCTAACAAACCTGGGGGTGCTCATACATCTCCGAGACACTGATTTCAATTCCTTTGGAAATATCCCCAGACATGGGTTTGAGAGATCATATGGTAGTTCTATTTTTAATTTTTGGAGAAACGTCCTTACTGTTTTCCATAGTGGCTGTACCATTTTGCATTCCCATCAACAGTGTGCAAGGGCTCCAGTTTCTCCACATCCTCACCAGCACTCTTTGTCTTTTTATTTCTCCAAGGAAGATATACAGATGGCCAACAGGCATATGAAAAAAAGCTCAACATCACTCATCACCAGGGAAATGCAAGTCAAAACCACAAGAAGATACCCCCGCACACCTGTCAGAATGGCTGTCATCGGGCAGTGACTGTGACGAAGTATTTCCACATGGATCTTACAGCACCTCCTGGTCATCATTTTCAATCAACCAGCATCCCCAGACTTACTTAGTGTCCCACGTGTGCCTCATGCATAGCATTCAGTTGTTCATCAAGTATTTATTCTGCATCTACGTATACCAGGTACTGGGTTTGATAGACGAGTATAATGAAGATATGATGATAAATAAAAACCAGTTCCTGCCTTCAAGAGCTCAGTCCGGTGCGGGGAGAGAGATTCAAACAGATAATGACAGAGGTAGTAACAGTAACTGACATAGGCAAAGGTTGTTATGAGTAGACAGAGCATATCCATACATGCGTGTCCATACATTGAACCGAAATAGTTTTACGAGAGCTGGAAGTAGCAGATGTCTCTGCTTTGTCTCGGAGGATGAGTTTTATAGGAGAACAGAGGGGGCCACAGGTGGGAGTGATTAACCGGGAATAGAGGCATGCATGGAGGCGTAAAAGAGCACAGTTTACTTAAGAACAATGATCTAAAAGCAATAAGCTGCTGCTATGGTGTAAAATACACCTCAGTGAGTCGCAGAGACAAGGCTGGTGAAATGGACAGTGCTGAGACCAGGGAGGCAGTGTCCCCCATACGAAGGCAGACGATTTATCCTCTGGGTAACGGGAAGCCCCCAAAAGGTGTAGATGGAAGAGGTACATGAGCAAATGACTTTGCAGCTGAGGGGAGGGTAGATTTGAGGAACGAAGACAAGTTAGCAACTGTACCAGGTGAAAGAAGGACAGGTGGCTGCAGGTGGTGGGGGCTGGACCCAGGAGACAGAAAGATTCCAAAAGGAGTTCAGGGAGAGAGCACCAGAAGCCTCTGGAGGCTTCCAGTGTGGGGCGTGAAGGCCAGGATAACGCCAGGTATCCGGCAGGGAGGACTAGAGCGCCGTCGTCCGTGGTGGAGAACACAGGAGGAAGAGTGGGTCCAGGACTGGTCCCAACATGTCACCGAGCACCTGGAAGTTCCACCTTCTCTGTTCACGGGCCCCGGTCAGGGAAGCAGCTCTGAGCAGTAGTGTGGGGGGGACCCAGGAGACAGTCGGACATCAGCAGTAATCAGCTCTAGTAACCACACTGGGGCTTGCGTAGGCTTGGGCAGAAGACTAAGACAAGTTGGAACAGTGGGAGCTGATGGCTCGGACAGGGAGAGAGAAGCAGAGATGCCAGGAGGGAAAGAGCCGCTCGGCTGGGAGAGGGGCCGGTGCCTGGGGCCATAACAGTGTCGGGGGCTTCTGCTCAGTCCACACAAAGCCACACAGCAAATCCCTTTTCCTTAAGGTAATTGGAAAGAATCTGTTCCTTGCAACTCAAAGAGCCAAAATCCCACGGAGGCTAAGATGATCAATTCCATTTATGCTGTGGTGAGCTCAACCAGGTGCGTGTGAAGGCAGCCAGCAGTGGGGACAAGAGCCTGAAGCCAGGGACTTGTTTTGGCCTGGGGATGCTGAGTTAAAGCCATCAGCATTTGCATGAAAGTTGGGAAAGTGGGTAAGATCACAGCAGGAATGTAGAGATACCGGAGATGCAGACTGATCTTCCACAGGCATAATCTGGCCCACAGATGTGTTCTGTGTGGCCAGCAGCAGCTGAAAACAAATGTGACTTTGAATGTCCATAGACAGTGTTGACCCAGCCAGTTCTCCACAGTCTCCACTATTCCCTATTACTCAGGCCCAGCTGGACACATTTACAGCACCTACCACCTAGCCCTCCATACTCTAAGTTGGTGACATCACGTCAAGGGCCACAAAGGCAGTCTGGAGAAGGCAACTTTTAAGGTGAGGTGGAGCTGCAGCATTGTGTTAGGTGCTGCTGGCTGCAAGAGCTGCGTAGGAAGTGAGCCCTGCTGGCCTCGATGCCCAGGGTGTGTGGGGTGTATGTGATTTCTTCCGTGGCAGCTGCTGCAGGAGTTCAGGGGAGAGTGTGAAGCCTGAGTGTGTGGTCAGGGGAGGCTCCCGGGAGGAGGTAGGACCTGTGCTATGATTCAAGCCTGGTGCTCATCAGTCACCTGGGAAATGGGTAAAACCTTAAGATGCCCACATCCTCCCCAAACTAAGTACATCCAAACCTCTAAGGGCAGAGGCCAAGTATCTTTACGTTTGTTCTTTAAAAAAAAAAACAAAAAACTTACGTAGGAATTAATGCTCATAGTTAAAAAGTTCAAATATAGAAGAGTAGAAGAGTATAGGAAAAATTTCCTTCCTGACCCACATTCCCACTCCTGCTATTAATTTCCTGTAAATGCTTTTCAGAAACTTTCTTGGCATATAAAGCATGGATGTATGTGTATGGGGTATGAGAATTCAAATTCCCTGGAAGTTTAGCTTCGACTAGATGGTTGTATACAAGCAGCTAGTTTGTTTCTTTGCCTGTTCTAGAAAGCCCCTGGCATGAACAAAAATGACCCCATTTCAGGGGCCATATGCTTGATTTTTCCTTCTGAGGTTTCCACTGAATCTCAGCTGCCTGCCCTTTCCTACCTCCCGACCCAGAAGAGAGCACAGGCCTGCTGCAGACTCCCCGGCTCTCCTGGGTTACATCTGCCTTTCCCAAGCAGACCCTTTGGGTTCCCACTGGAGATAAGAGGACAAAAAAAAGAAAATGTCCATCAGGCAGTCCTCTGGCTGTACCCAACACTGAGCAGGCACGGCTGTGTCCCAGGCCAGGACACAGCGCCGAATCCATCGGAGTCCTACTCTCGTGGTGCTGACATTCTGCGTGGGGAGAGGGGCAACACTCAATGAGAAACTTCAAAATAAACAAGAAATATAAAAATAGACAGGAGCGATAACGTGGAGCCAGTTACAGGAAGCCACCGCATTTCATTCACGCCAGAGAGCATCCCGGTCCATACACTGTTCCCTGTGCCTAGAGTGCTCCCAAAGCTCCCGTGTGTGGCCCTTGTTCTGTGATGCCTTTCCTGACCCCCACCCTGGCCTGGGAAGGCCCTCCTCCTCTGTGCACCCCGCTGCCCAGGCACCACCACCATGGCACCCACGTTGGCTGATTATCTCCAACCATCATCTCCTCTGTTAGGCTCTGAGCTCCCTGAGGGAGGCGACAGTGTCGAATTCATCTCTGCCATCCTGGGACTCAGCCCAGGGCATGCTCAGCAACAGTGAGTCAGTCTGCACATGCTTCAGTGTTTCAGGACGGCCACATGACCTGCCCAACCCCTCCCTGAAAATTTCCCACTTGCTACGCTGCACCTCAATCCCATTTCTTTCTTGGGTCCTCTTACAAAATGTGAAAAAGCCCTGACAGGTGCAGCTCAGTTGGTTGAGCATCGTCCCGCAAAGCAGAATGTTGCCAGTTTGATTCCCGGTTATGGCACATGCAGGGGCTGTGGGTTTGTTTACGTTGGGGCACATATGAGAGGCAACCAGTTGATGTTTCTCTCTTACATTGGTGTTTCTCTCCCTCCCTTTCCCTCTCTCTAAAACTAAATAAATCTGTTTAAAAAATGCAAAAAAGGATTATTTCATGGTTATTACACTTATTTTCCCACCTTGATTCTGAGTTCCTGGAGGAAAAAGACTATGTCACATACTGTATTTCTTCTGTATTTCTCATTAGCACTGAACAGTTTTCTGTAAATGTTTGTCGATTCACTATTATCTGGTAAATGTTAAACAGCTACTTGAAACGCTTATGCACGCGTGTGTGCACGCACACCCAACAGCACACACTAAGTTGATTTAAGAAGTAGGGTATTTACTCCAAAGAAAATAATTCAGCTAAACTCTCCCAGGTGTTACCATTTTTGCAGTGAAGCCTCCTAATTGCCAACAGTATCGCCTGTAAGTAGCATCCTTCAAATCAGACTGGAACGAGAACACGTCTTCTCCGAGCTCACATCCGCGGGACGCCCTGACGGGTTCCTCCAGGGATCGCCCCCTCCCCCTCAGGCTCCCTCCAGCCAGCAGACGCCCCTGTGATGACACACCTTGGACCCCCATCCTCCCTCGAGCCTTCAAACCAGAGCTAACAAGTATATTTGAAGAAGGACTTTGCATAGCAGCGGGGTGAGCACAGAATTTTACCCTGGGGTCCAGAAGTGCTCATCTGGTCCAACCCCTCACGTGGGGAAGTGGGAAATGAGTCCCAGAGAGAGAAAGAGATGGCCTCAGGACCACGGCGGTGCAGATCTGGGCATCTATTTGCCCAGGGCTCTCACGTAGAGAAACAAAGCCACTTTGATCCAATTCTACAGATTTTTACTGAGCACCGACATCAGGCCAAATGCTGGTCCTATAATAGTGGGGAAGACAGCCCCTGTTCTTGCCCCTCAGCGTCCAGCCAGGTTTGAACAGGACAAGTGGAACGTTGACTTCTCTACAAAAGCTAACTATGCCGTGCGTATCCCATAAAGTTAATGACAGCAGCCACCATCTGCTGAGCATTCACTGTGTTCCAGGCACTGGGCTACACGACTTACACATATTGTCTCACTGACTGCGTGCGTATGAGGTAAATATTTCAACCTCCCATTTCCAGATGAGGAGATGCATGAGAGGTTAGGCAACTTGCTCCTATCTAAGGGGTGGGACAAAATTTTAACTTTCCTCACCCAACCCCAGAGCCAAGTCCCACTATTAACCTTTAACACTGCAGCCAGATATGTCACCGCACAGATGGGGAAACTCGCACACGCTCTTCTCCTGCAGCTGCCTCTGCAGTCAGGGGGTCGGATTTTCATATACGATAAACTTGGACACGGAGCCAGAAACAAGGATAGGAAGAGCTGCTGAAGAAATAGAGAACAATTCTGAGCCCTTGAAGTCAGAAGACCAAGACCTAACTTCCACCTGGCCTGCCTTCCGGAAAGACAGATGGGGGGAATGACCAGGACCATCGCGGCCCCATCTGCGGGGGAGAGGGATGGAGAGAAATGAACCTGAGCCCAGGCCGAACCACATTCCAACACGAGCGCATCCGGGAGCCTTCGTTCAGCACGCAGCTCCCCTGCAGAGCTGCAAGGGGATGTAAGGGACCGAAGGTCTCAATCTTGTGGGCATCTGTGGGAATGGGCAGAAGTTCCAGCATGTCCCACTGACCCAGTGTAATTGGGGAATCAAGTCATTTACGTAAGCGAATTTTCTCCATAGCTGTGACGTGCTTCTTAAGTGCTAAAAGTTATTTTAACTATTTTATATGAAAAGGATTTGAGTGCCACAGTTCACATTGAAAACTGAATAATCATCAAAAATGGCAATCCAGAATTTGCAGTTTTAACCGAATTGGGTGGAAGGGCTCTGGAGAAGAGAGTGATGTTTCAGGGAAAGGTCTCTTCTCTGAGGGCCGACATGGACTTTGCTTCCATAGAGGTTTCGTGGCGTGGTCTCCTCAGCCAGGGCTGTGGGCAAAGATTCAAGTCCTGGATCCAACGACCACCAGCTGAGTGACCGTGGGGAAACCATATAGCCAGCCTTAGTCTGCTCCTTTTGTGAAATAAGGAAAAGGATGCCCACCTTATACAGAGATATTATAATATGTATAACGCATGCTGTCTAATAATGCATATTATATACAAAACATGTGCATAGACAGATGGGTGGAGAGACAGAGAGAGAACAGATATCACACATGAAAGTGCCTGTCACTTAGCAATCACTAAATGCCAGCTCCCTCACCCTTAGCCAGGCCACCAACTGCATCTAATCCTCTTCAGCGTCCTTCGGCTGAGATATCCTGATGTGGGATACTGCCTCCCATCAGGAAGAACAGAATGAGGGGGAGAGAGGGGTAGAGGAGCCCTGAAGACTCGATCCAATCTCCTATACGCTAAACAGGAGAATGAGGTTGTATTATTTTCAAGTTCCATGCCAAGTCTCAGACTTGCCTATTAATGAGCATACATTCTGACCCACACTTCTAACCTGTCACAGAGGGAGAAAGAGCGACGCTGCCTCTGGCCCCTTCTTTGTGCACTGTGTTGTGAGTATGAGCACAGAATGTACTGAAAACCTGCATTTAAGCTTTGATTTTTGTGTACCAATGTTTCCAAGCATTGAGCCTAGAAGCCAGTTCTAGGAATAGCTCAAGATTTCCCGAGAACATTTAGTCCAAGGCATATTTGTGAAGAAGTAATTTTTATGCAATTAGACCAGGGTACCATGAAAAGGACTGAAATGACAAACCTCTGTACACTGCAAACCAGATAGACCATACAAAGGCCAGAGCAGGACCAGAGCCTCTGAAAAGCATTTACAAAATCAATCGGACCTGGCGTTCCTCCTTTGGAAACTAGAGTCTGGCCAATACACAACGGCTCTGTTCCCTGTTTCGGCAGCACCATCTGTCCTTCCTTCTTGACACTTGGTAGGTAGCCAACTGTTTATTTAGTGAATGTCTGGGGCCTGTGCTAAGGAATCTGGGTTTTATTCCTCTTACTCTGGATTATTTTTTAAAAATAATACAGTAAAGCAAAGCCTTTAAAGCTGATAAGTCTCTTGTGCTTAGTTGCAAGGTTGACTTACTGAGCAAAACAGGTCTCGGATTTATAGACCAGAATGACCAATGAGACCTGAGCCATTACAGAAGTGTCAGCCAGGCACATCAGCAACCATGCATCTGACTAGGTGCACTCCAGAGCCTTCCACTTGCACACTGCAAAGCGATCAGGGAATGGTTCCCTTAGGAAAACCGTGCAGGCAGACGTCAGCGAAGTGCTGTTGATGAAAATGCAATGGATAAGTGTCCCGTGTCAGCCCCTGAGATGTGGACAATATCTTCAAAGCTGAGAATGAGTAAGCAGATCAAGAAAAGATCTAGGAGAGAAAGGAAAGGAATACTGGAGGAGGAAAAGGAAACACATTCCTTAGAAAGTTTACACACAACTGGAGTGGGAAGCTTGGGAGCCGGGAAGGGAGAGGAAGATCAAACACTTCCCCAAGTGTAAGAAGTCAGCAGCATATCCCCCTTGGGGCAAAACAGGGAAACCCAGATTCTGCACACAGTACGGGGTTGGACTAGATAATACAGCAGGTCCAACCCTGCTGTGTGGGATCCACGGTCCCACTTCCAAATGCATAATGTTCTGGTTCTTGCATTAGCCAAATGGACAGCGCCTCTGGGAAGTCTGGGGGATGAGCTCAGAGGTGTCACGCCTCCTGCTGTGGGTGAACCGTGTCTGAAGGAAGGTCACACAGGACCACTCTCAGCTCTGCTCACGCTACCAGTGCCATGGAGGGCACAGTGGGGAGGCGGGGAGGAGGGAGGAGGGCTTCCAACCACCAGGAATGTTGTGTTAGGAAAAACACAGCAGACTTTCAGCAGCTAAAATTAGTTCTCACGAGTGATGTATTTCATGCTGAAGCCTCGAGGGGCACGGATATCCAGTCTGGACGTGATTAACATGAGCACTAACTGCTGATTCTGAACCGGGCAGCCTTCCAATTTGACTTGTGCTTCTAGACATTGGTTTCTTGGTTGTTGGGCTCTTCCTCTCTCCCTCCCTTCCCCCAAGCTTCCTTTCTTTCTTCACTGTCTGTCATGATCTGATTGGTAAGCCATTCGGAGTCTGTGCAGACTAACGTGCATTTGGGAAATGCCTTGGTACCTCATCCTGTTGGCCTTGGCCTTCAATTGTACTTTTAACTTATGCCCTGGGTCCGTTTACTGTCTCACAATGTACTCCCGAGGACCAGAAGACAAGCCTCTAGAGCATGGCCAGGAAATCAGAAGCCAGAAAGTGGTCTCTTGTGCCACCCAGCCTGGGCTCGTGGCCCACCATGCTATCGGGCACTGAGCCATGTGCTTCTGGTCCGCCCTGGCTAAGTTCTCCCACCACCCCCATGAGTGTTTCCTGAATTGCTGGTGTGAAGCGGAACTTCCCCCCTTCCCACTTCCACATCTGCTCCTCCTAGTCACAGTCCTAGCCCAGACTAAGTGGTCTGAATTCATGACTTTGCTGCTGTACCTTCCGGTGAGCTGGCTATTCACCTGTCTGTGTACGTTTGGGGTCTTTTCACTCTCTATGTGCTACCTCCCTCCCGCCTCTGTGCCGCTGTGCTACATTCCAGATGATAAACATTTAAAAATAATAGGCCTCTTTTGATTCTTGCATTGGCTCAGGATGGCACTAGTAAATTAACAATCTGATAATTCAGAGAATTCTATTTTCCCCATCACCAGGTTTTAGATATCAAGTGTTCAAAGCTAGGTCAAATCTTTCAAGTTATATTTTTAAAATCATGTTCCGGATGGACTGGTACATCTCTTCCCAAACACGGCAAGCACACCATATCCTTAGACAACGAAGTCTTGAATGGAAGTCTTGAATGATAAGCCCTCAACCTCCCTGCACAAGAGCTTCGCAAGACAGTCCTTCAGGCCTCAGATCACGGTCACTCCTCCTGCGCAGCCTTCCTCCAATCCTGGCAGGGCTCACGGCTCTGCCCTGGGAGCTCTCCCAGCCCCTCCCTCCCACCTCAGTGACAACCAGCAAGACTGGAACGTAACTTATCTGTTTACTGACTGTTGCCTCCAGCAGACGGTAAGCGGCTCCAAGGCTGGGGAGGTAATGAACCCATCGCTGCAGCTTCATCACACTGCCTGACACACATTAGGCTCCATAAACATTAGTTAAGGGAGTGAATGTCACCCCATGCCTTCCCTCCTCCAGGCTAAGTATTCTGCAGCACTTAGCTGCTACCTGAATGACAGTTTCCAGGAGATGATGCTGAGATGAACACAGGAGAGCAGAGGGGGTGAAATGTTTCTCCATCTAGCCTGAAGCCACACCACTCAGAGCACAAAAGTGATGTAGATGAGATATTTTCCTTGCCGCTTCTCCCTCCAGGTGCCCTCTCCACCCAAGGGTCTTTGCAAAGACAGAGTCACGGCAATCGGTGGATTCCACCTTCCCTGAAGTCACTGGCAGGAAGCTGCTCCTACCATCATCTAAAATGCAGAATTTTTTAAATCTCAATTGTACACTTGTAAAATTCCCTCCATCACCACTGAGCATACCTTTGCACCCTCTTTTTGAAACCAAAGAGAATTTTATGTTTGACTATTTTCCAAGGAGTGAGAGATGAACCAGCTGTGAACAGACACCTAATAAAGTCTTTCTCTTGAAGCAGTGGAGAGAGGATCACAGGCCCACGAACAAAGCTGAAATCTGGTCAAGCAGTACTTGTGTCGGAGACTAAAGCTAAGAAAAGGCAGTTAGCCACCAACAGGGTCCACTGAGTACAGAGCATGGAGGGGAAATTAGGTAGGCACCTTTCTGAACACCGTTGGAAAGCAGCCACACTGAAGTGCTGTCAGTGAAATAAAACCAGTAAACCCAGAATTGTAACAATCCATCAATCAATGCCTGCTGAAATAAAAACGAGAGGCTAGAATAAGGAAAGAGCAGGGCGGTGGCTGGTGGATAAGGCAGGAGGAAGGAGAGGGAGGTGGAAGAACTGATCAGCATGCGGCCCCTCTGACCTGCCAACAGGAACAGCTGGGCCCCTTGACAGCAACACCTTTGGGTGAGAGGGGGGACCGGGAGCCCAGCACAGGCTTCATGAAGACAGCTGAGGCCATCCAACTCCCCTGCTCTGGTTCCTCATGCTTAAGGGAAACTTCTGGTTTTAATTTGCTTTCTCACGGAGCATTTCCTACCAGGCAGAGAACGTGTGAGGGCGATGACACGCATCTCCAATTACCTTGCGGGACACAAATCTTATTTTGATTTAGTGAATTGACACTCCAGTTTTGTTTTGTTTTTTTTTCAAATTGCTTTTGAGTCTGGCTTGTATGAATCAATTCACGGGGAGTGACTGAGCAAGATGAATAAACATCTAATTTAGTTTCTAAACTTCTAAAGCCAAAGTGCAGATCACAGGCCCACGGAGGCTTGAAGGAGGCAACGTGTCCCATTTCGCAAAGCTGTGAGTGTAACAAGATGGTTACGGCCTCCTGGCAATGCCAGTTAGTTATCCTTATCAGTGTTAACACTGCTCATGTGGATGGTAGTAACAGCCATCATAACATCCGAGGCTTGGTTATTTCACTGGGCTCGGCAATTACACCGCCTTCTCTCCGACTGAAGCTGGGTTTGTGCTCTCCTCCTGGGACTCTTTAGAAAGGCAGCTGTCAATGTGGCAGAGCAACACTGACCACCTTGGTGAAGGTCATCCTTTGTGCTAGAAAATGGACATAGCATGAAGATGAGGCATTCGTAGTTCTGCTCTTAACAAAACTAATTATTCCCTGTACACTGGCCAATCAATGTTTTTGGGACCTAGTTTTAAAAAGTGGACAATAGAGCCCTGGCCAGTGTGGCTCAGTGGGTTGGACATTGTCCCGCAGAGCAAAGGGTCCCTGGTTCGATTCCCAGTCAGGGCACATGCCTAGGTTGTGGGTTCAGGGCTTGTACAAGGGGCAACTGATCAATGTTACTTGTATTGGTGTTTGTCCCCTCTCCTTATCCCTCCCTTCCCCTCTTTCTAAAAATAAGCAAACAAGTAAATAAATATATATTTTAAAAAATTGGACAGTATAGGAGGCTAGTCAAAAAATAAAGGGATCACCATAATATTTTGCCTGAACTTTCTTCCAGCTGCAAAGGGTCAGAAAGCACAGCATGGGTGACGCTCTCACTGTCCGTGGCAAGCGCACCCCCGTCAGCCAGCCTGCCCCAACGCTCTAATGCCTGATCTCCTTAAGACCTTGCTCGGTTTCTGCATCAGTAAAAATTCCCCGCCTTTCTCCAGAGCATATCCCTGAGAGTAATTTAGGCAAGTGATTGCTAAATGATCTTCAAGTTGTGAGAAGGCAGGCAGTCCACATGCAATCACCAAATCAAGTTTGGTCAACGAAATGCCAATTGCATTTTGAGTGGAGAAATTTCTTTCCTTGGAACTTGCTGTCTTGGCTGAACCCACCCCATCAGTCTGGACACTGACATGCTCGTCAGGGCATCTAGCACATTACATGTTCAGTCCTTCCCAGCAGCTTGAGCTCTGCAGGCAGCGATGTTTTTGCAAGTCCTGATCCCCAAAGGGAGACTCCTGGCAGGATAAGGACCCAACAAATGTGCTTTAAAAAATGAGTAGCCTTCATAGGAAAAAATATTTCTCCTTCTGAATGATGGATAACACAGCAATGGAGATCAACAGAAAACCAATTTATCAAGTGTCTGCACCGGCAAAAGGAAGAATGTTTTCGTGGCATGTGGAGAGTAGAAAACGTGGTGCCGTGACCTGTCACAGCCACCTTTGCTGCAATCTCACATATCAGCGTGACAAGTCTGTCAAATGAAAATGCACTCCAAGTAACCTGCAGGGGCTAACCTCTTTTCCATTACAGGTAACATGAAGAATGAGGAGCCCTGCACGGATCCCCTTGGGATGCCTGGCTTCCCCTGGGCGTCAAGTGCTGGCCACGGCCTCCTCAGCAGCCTTGCCCATCACCTTCACATGAAGGATGGGAAGACCAGGCACACTGGGTCAGCGGGAAGTAGCAAGAGTCTGAGACTGATGTCCACAAGTTCTAATTTCTAACACTTGTTCAACCCAGAACCAGCTTTGGGCCAGGGACACCAACCCAGGCCATTGGGCTTTAACAGAGTATTTCCATCAATCCTTGACCATGCCTCGGCACCCTGTTCCAATGTCTGCACCTTTCCCTGGTCAGAACGTTCTCTTCTCTCCTCTTTGCTTATGTGAGTTTTCTCTAACCTTCTAGACATACCTGGGATGGTGCCTCCTCCTTCCTGAATGCCCCTGTCCCCAGTGGTGCTTCATCTCAGCAACTTCTGCACCGGTGCACAAGCCTCCCTGCATGTCACTTCATCTACTCATGACACTTCTTGTCCCCTGCCCCATATACTTTGTTAGTATTCTGATGAGAGACATCATGTCTTTGTCACTTTGATATCTTTAGCACCTAGCACAGTGCCCGGAATAGAAAAGATACTGAAGAAGTGCTAGTTGTTGACACCACAATGATAAATTCAAGACCGGTGGTCCTCCAAGCACAGTCATATTATGCAGCAAATTACCTCAGGATATGGCCTATCCCTCAAGGGTCCGAACACCTTGGGAGGTATGACTGAGATGTCCAAAGTCCACTCATTCTCTGCTTGAGGCTCTCAGAGCTCTGGAAGGCCCCAAGGAAAACAGAAGGCCGGGCTGACATTTTGAAGGCTGACACAGTCATGAAATCACCCCGAGACTAAGTCCTGGAGCAAAGCTGGTACTGACCAGGTAACTATCAAGGTTATACTTAAAATGGAAATAAAGAAATACAGTATTTCTTTGCTTAATACTATACGTGAATGCAGTCAAATGTTGCACTGTGGACTGTAGTGATAGGATTTGGATGTAGTACTGTTCAAATCATACCCAGATCCACATGCCAGTATCTTTACCCTGGACCTCTGACCTCCGCACGTGCATACACCACGCCACGGACATCTCAGAGGGCTCTCAAGTTTAGCACGCCCAAAATGAAATTCTTGATCTCACCTACCCCCCTAAACCTGTTCCTCCACCACCCCTATCCTTTTATCTTAGCCATTTACAAAGGCTGCCCAGTTGAATGTATGCCATAAGAAGACCATTTTCTTCTCAGGCCATGAGACTTACGGGTGTGTGTGGGGGTTGGGGATGGTATTCCCAGCATTCCCTCAGGATGCCACATAGAGTCAGACCCTCTCTGATCACAGTCCCCTGCCGATCACGGTTTTTCACTGTGTGGGTTCTGTCTGCTAGGAAATGTTCTCCTTCTTGTGGGCAATGGGGAAGAAAAATTATTTTTCTATCATTTACAGAAACTAATTAATCTAAATCCACTCTAAAAGTATATGTTGGAAAAAGAAATTGTAACTTAAAAATAACTTTACAGTGGATTTAAGCAAAATAAAATATAACAATAAAAACCAAAATCGATTATCCTGAAATAACTTCAACAGTCCTATGACCTAGGGCTGCATTTCCTGGATGGTGGCGATTAGTCAGTCATCTGAGAAGAAAGGAGGAGTCCGAAGGTTACATTTGGGTTTTCATCACATTTTTTCCCTCATTGTGGCACATGAGAAGATGCTCCACATCATGAGCCACGGTAGAAACGCAAACAAACCCACAATGAGAGGACGCTTCACACCTATGAGGATGGCTGCTCTCAGAAAGTGGAAAGGCACAAGTGCTGGCAAGGCCGTGGAGAAACCGGAGCCCTTGTGCACTGCCGTTGGGAATGCAAAATGGTGCGGCTGCCATGGGAAGCCGAAGGGACGATCCTCAGAAAGCTAAACAGAGAATCCCATCTGATCTGGCACTCCCACTTCCGGGCGTACAGCCCAAAGTGCCGAGGGCAGGACTCGCACAGACATCCGTGCAGCGGCCAAGAAGTGGAAACCAAGTGTCCAGTGATGGGTAAACGGATAAATGAGATGTGGTATACACACAAGATGGAATATTATTCAGCTTCAAAAAAACAAAAGAAAATTCTGACACAGGCTGCAGCACGGATGAACATTAAGGACATGACGCTAGGTAAAACAAGCCTGTCACAGAAGGACAGACACCGCGTGATTTCACTTACACGAGGAACTAGAGTCGTGCAATACACAGACAGAAAGCAGAATGGTTGTTGCCAGGGGCTGGGGGAGGGGGGGTGGGGAGGGAGCGTTTAGTGGGGCCACAGTTTCCATCTGGGAAGACAAAAAGGTTCTGGAGGTGGGCAGTGGTGACGGTCACACACAGCGTGAGTGTGCTCAACACTACTGAGCTGTATTCTTACAATTGGTTAAAATAGTAAATAGCGTTATGTCTATTTTGCCACAATGTTAAAAAAGGTAAAAAAGAAGCCAAGGTGGCAAGCCATACTCACAAGATGTAGGCGATCACCCCGATGGACCAGCAGTCAACGGCTTTGCTGTAAGGTTTCTGGGCCAGGACCTCGGGAGCTGTGAAATGACAAAGCAGAGACACAAGCCTGACAATTCAAACGTCTGATACATAAGGCATTCTTCAGGTTTGTTTTTTCTTCTTCAGTCAGCTACTTGGGCTGAACTATCTGGGATTCTAAAAACTGAGTAGAGATACAGGGTCCACCAGAAGTAAGGCCTGCCTGAGTGTGGCTGGTGGGGGGCGTGAATGTTCCGCACAAGGTGGGCAGCAGTTTGCACATTTCACCTAATGTGTCATACAGTGTCCGTGAGTGTGACATTGTTATGTTACGGAATTCCATGCTTACAACTTTGTAATAGAAGGTTTTGTAATCAAAAAGAGGTGTTATTTGTGCTGGACCCTGTGTATGATCTGTTTTGTTTTTGGCTTTTCTAACAAGGAAAGAATGACAGCATGTGCATGCCTGTGCATGTGTGTGTAACTCGAGATTATCCATCAAATGCAATCAATCAGTCAAACACAATCAATATCTCAATCAACGAATACTTAATAGGTGACTATTTTACGTCAGTATTGTGCTAAGCATTATCGTTCAGACCAAACCGAGTCAGAGAACGGTATATTCTGTTTGGGGCCTGGGGCATGACTTCCCTCAAATCAATTCAATTCAAGGAGGCATCTCTGGTCCCCTGTAGTGCCTTTCGAGGTGCTGTGGGGATACCAACGGGAAGCCCCTCCCTCTGCCTCTATGCTGCTTACAATGCAGTCGAGGTTCGACCCACAATCTGGCCTTCGGGAATTCTGCGTTAGGCCTGCTGTTGGTGCATCTCTAAGATTTGGGCGGGTTATCGCCAGTGCTGTCATTTCATTTTCTCATCCGTGAAATGGGAAAGATGGTACGTCATCTCGCTTCCTGGGCTCTAAGCCCCTGTTCACCAAGAGTCATCCATCCCAGGAACTGGACTTATTTTGTACTATTCCCACACTTCCTAGTCCTGTTCCCATGGTGACGGTCCAGCATTGCACACCGACTCAGTGTCTAGCACCCAGCAGTGTCTGCCATACATATGTGTGCAAAGAGTAAATAAATACAGGACAGTAAATGTTCTTCACCAACAAATCTCCTTTTTACCCAAATACATCCAATTGAGGTGTCTTTAGTATAGACTTTTCAAAAAATTAAGAGGTTAGAGAAACCAAAAATAGCTACTGCTTACAAGGTATTCATCGTAGGCTGAGCTGTGTGTTCTCTGGGTTTGGGGTGCACTACCCCACTTACCCCCACTGTCCTTGGGGGGAAGAGCTAAATTATCCTTATCATCATTATTCCCAAGTTACAGGTGAGGGCAGAAGGGGACTGAGAAGTCCATGACTTGCCCCAAGCACCCAGCAGGAAAATGGGCAGCATATCAGCTTTCTCCCAGAGGGACCTAACCTGAATGAAGTGCCTGCCCCGGTCTGGGCCCCGTGCTAGCCCTGCATGAGCATTTTCCACTGCAATCCGGTCAACAACTCTGACAATTACACTTATCTGCACCAGACAGAGGCGGGGGAAAGGAGAGCCTTGGAGAAGTTTATTTGCCGACGTTACACGGTAGCTATGAACCAGTCAGTCGCATGCTAGCCCTGGCTCTTCCTGCTGGAATGCACTGTCGTTAAGGGCAGAGTTTCTTCAGTCTGTAGGAGAAGTCCCTGTGCAGAAAAACTAACGGCAAAATCCCCTCTTTCATTCTGCTGAAGATGAGTCTTCCTGAGCAAGAACAGGGACGAATCGTATATAGGCTATTGTGGAGTGTTCCCAGTTATGAGTGCAAGAAACACAATCCACAGGTAATCCCAAATCTCATTTTAGGTTTCAGCCCCAATTCCTCCAGACTTCTGATCAGACTATTTTTTTTAATAAGAGCAAAATAAATAAATGTGTGCATTCTTTCCTCGCAATGTTCACCCTGAATGCAGTAGCAAAAGGAGAGACGGAACTATAAAGGGAACTCGCAAGCTGGAGAAGTGGCCCTTAGATAATTGGGAGCTGGCTGCACCAATACTTCCTTTTCGCCATAACTGTTAAGAGCATATTTCTCAGACGCTTCTGTTATGGCAACTGACAAGAGGGAGCTGTTTACCACAGTAAATGTCTTGCTGTTTTAGGAGGTACGCTCTCTCTGAGCTGATGTTCTAGTCTGAGTGGCCACATAGGCACAAATGGTGGGAGGTGACGCATCTCTTTGTGGACTGATAAAAAGTTCAAAAGAGTCAGAGAAGGCTCACAGAGCAATGTCTGACCCGCCTTCACCTCCTGGCAGAGCTGACGGCAGATATGAACTCACAGCCATGCTGGAGGGCAGAGGCTCTGGCCTCTGCATCCCGGTGTCTGCAGGGCTCCGTACGAAGAGGGAGTGCAGCCTGGCCCAGACACTCCACAGAAGCAGATGTCGAAGAGCCCAGAGGCACAGGGAACTCTGCACAGGGCTTAACACACAAACCTGTGCCATGCACCAGGTGCCACAGGCAGCAGACACATGGAAAGAACACAGAGAAGGAAGCTGTCAGCACCCCTGACAGCTGACTCCAGAGTTATGAGCAAAGATCAGCCTGTCCCCTGAGCCACGCTGTGCAGAGGAGAAAAGAGACATGGCCCCTGCAAACCCGGCCCGCTCAGTGGGGGAGCTAATACTCTGTGTTCTCCGAGTGCTCCATCTTCCCAGCCCCCAGCTCTGGGGGTGCAGGAGGGACGGTTCTTTAAAGGAACCTCCTCCTCCTCTTCCTCATTGTCTTCATCTGTTAGAAAGAGGAAAGTGCTAGCCACCATACTGGCCACCATCTTTTGCTCAGAAACCAAAAGAATAAAGACATGGTTTCCTTCCAGAAGCCCGCACACCCAGGGGGCACACTTCAAGCATTTCCCCTTCACTGTGGCAAACTCACCATCTCAGAGAACCGTGCAAGACCCTGCACGGGCCTGAGAATCAAGTAGCTGGTTTTTATGTAACTTGGCGCTTGAACGTCACTTGAGATGTCAAGATACTTTAAGCCACAGATGACACTTAGATAATTTTCATAATATGAAATTTTCTTTAAAGGGTAAGTGTATAGCATGAAGTATGTGGATTTAAAAAAGAAGGCTCCTGGATCTTTCTCAGATGCCTCTATTACGGCAAGTGATGAAAGGGGCGGCTGACAAAACGACGCCAGGCTCGGTACAGGGGTGTGAGGGAAACTCCTGATTGGCAAGCACCCGGGCCACGTACTGGGGATGGAAGTCTGCGTGCGTGTGCCAAACATTTCTTGTTATCTTCCTGTTGTGTAGTATCTGGGTTATTTCAACAACAGAATATCAACATTTTAAGACTAATTTGAGGCAGGCGCTCCATTTGCTGTCTGGTGAGGTTCTTCACTGCACTGGAAATGCAGAGGGTGAAGCAGGAAGTATAACAGAATGCCAAGAAAGACAAAGCCAATTGATTCGGAAATAATATTCTCACCAACTTAAAATGTTTTACAAATTGCATAATAGCACACACACTAATGGTTTTAACTCTAATTTCACTTGTGATTCCTGGAACCAAATGTTCTTTGGGACATTGTTTGAATAAGCCTACCTACGTCACTTTGAAGAGCTACTTTTCATCTCAAAGAAATTCTTGAAAAAAATAAATTCTCAGGAACATTCAAAACTGTTCTGACAATCTGATACGGTGACCAAATCGAAATGAACCCCTGAGGTCGGCTGGGCCATTTTCTCTCCTGCTCTGTGTTCTATAGTTGGTTCCACCATTTCCCCCCGGAAAGTTTAATGCACCGGGGCTTTGGCCCACCACTACCACTTTCTCGATCCACTTCCACAGCACGTAGTACAGGGAGAGCCCACTTCTCATTCTGATCTTTTTAGAAACCACTTTCTACTTTGAGAACCAGCCAAACTCCCCTGTATTACGTTCTCCATCTTACACCACTGGCGAGAATTCTGCTGCAATTCTCCGAAGTCCTAGCATCCAATTTACAAATGTTGAGGAGACAAATAGGCTTCCAGGGCGAGAAGGCCCAGAGCACAGTCCATCTGGAGCCTTGGAGCGTGGTAAGCGCCCTCTGAGCCACGCCGCAGTTCCCTCTCCACCCCAACACTGCCTGCAGGTGCCGAGGAACTTCTTAATCAAGGAGAAATCATTTTCTCTTCTAATTGTACCCAGCACAATTCCTGTGTAGTGGGAGGTTGGCAATGACTCTCACCACCCCCACACCTTCTAATAGAAGGAGACTTTGAGTTGAAATAACTTAACTGGAGCTATTGACAAAGAGAATAGTCATTAAAAGGCAGTGTGGCTGGTTCGTGAAGCCATCAGCCCCCAGGCAGAGTGGGAAAGGACTTAGTCTCCTGGTAAATCCACGACAAAAGGAAAAGACTGCACTGCAGAGGGCACACACACAGTCCTCGAGTGCACTTCAAGGCACAGCCCCCAGGGGCTCTCAGTGGTCATCAGTGGCAGTTGAGAAACCCACCCACCTGGAGGTGTTGACAGGGACACATGCACGATAGGTAGCAGGTCCAACCTTCTGACTGTCCCTTAGCCTTGGCCAAAGCCAGCCTTTTAGAGATGGAGAAAATAGGGCTGGGGTGGAGCAGCTCCCCCTGGGTGACATGTGCTGGGCATGCACGACAGGTGGGTCCCTAGGTCCACTCAGCAAAGCCCTATAACACACCAGCCTTCCTGTGCGCTCCTACTATGCTTCACGCATCCACTCACTGCTGTGCGCTCCTACTATGCTTCATGCATCCACTCACTGCTGTGCGAGTCTCGTCAAAATCAGGCTTTAGCACATTCTGGCTGTTCCACAAATGGTTACAACTGAACCCGGCCTGTTCTACACCCACTATTTCTATAAGGAAACATTCCCAAATGCCACACTGGTGATTTACAAATAAACATAGCTGTCCCAAGTATTTTTGGTGAGTAGGTACTGGAATAAAAAGAATACAGTAAGACAGAGAGGAGGACAGATGAGCTTTGGAATTTAATTGCCAATTGGGAAGTACGTGTATGAGGTACAAGATTAATCACTAAATACCTGTCCTTAAGCAAATGACTTCTGACATGAATTTTGGGGGTTAAAGAGGCAGGATTATCCCTAGTTCTCTGTGTATAGATGTGTTTGTCATTTATGCTACTCTCCTTTTAAAACCTTCAAGAGATTTCAGAATTTCTAGTTTTAAGGTTAAAGGGCAGAAAAGATATTCTGTTAAATGATCTCTCAGCTCCTTCCCACTAATTCAGATTTGTTAGCTATTCCTGATGGAAACAGCATCCCATCAGCTTTTCTCGTTGGTACCAGTCAATGTAAGTCGATGTCCACAGAAACCACGCAGCCTCAGAAGAGCATCCCGCAAGCTACTGAAAATACCCATGGACAGATGTGGTCCTCCTCGGCCCCAGGCTTAACTCACACTCTTTATTGAAACAGCAGGTTTAAAATTTAAAATAGCTGAATTTACTGCTCTACGACTCACTACCAACCCATGGTGGAAAATTCCACTCGGTAGGAAATGTCTTCTATAAACCAAGTTGTATTATATTGATTTAGAGAAAGGATTCCTGGTAAAAGGAAGGACTCCAGAAATTTCAAAAAGAAAATAAAAATTTCAGAAACCTTTCATCTTGTTTTTCAAAACAATTAAAATGCCCATTTTCCTTACTGAAAGAGAGGAAAAGGCTTAACCACGTGGGATGGGAGAGGGGAAGACTGGCTGTCGGTGGGCGGGGGTGGGGCCACGGCGGTCACTCCTCAGGCTCTGAGACAGCAGAAAAAGAAATCCCCCGTTTCTCACGCTATCGAGGTGTGCTGAAGAGCAGTTTCTGCTGAGAGAGACGAGGAAATTGGGATCTCACCCCATCCCAAGCTCACAAGCTCATGGTTCAGGGCAATTTGTTCTCCTCTATGGATGTTTGAGTACCACTCCTCAGCACTTCAAATATAAGCACGTCCAGTGGACAAAGGACAGGGACACAATTAGGAGGGGACAGCCCAAGGTGGGGGGAGCAGCCTCTGAGGCAGAAAGGGAAAGCCACTAGTCTAGAGCAATGGCACCGAGGCCGTGTTTCTCCCTGTTCGCAGTCGTTCAGTGGGCTGGGTCCCGCCTCAGGCACTGGGAGCACGGGGTGAGGGAGGCAGCCCTGCCCTGCACTCCTGTTCTGGGCACTGCGTGTAGGCGCCAGCCACAGCTGCCTTCCAAGGACAATGACCGGATCGTGGCAGGTGGGAGAGGCATTACTGATTTTCAAGTTTAATTCACTCTAAATAAAACTCTGAAAATACTAAACTTGTCTACATCAAGTTCTGAAGGTATCAGGGAAAGAATTTATTACCTGTAAGGGTCAACTCATGGAGATGCTGCAAATAGAGACAATGGGAAAGTTACGGATCAAGGGAACACGTCGCTGTGGCTGGTGGTGCTGTAAGAATACGCCTCACGTTGTATTCTAAGAATAAAGTAACAGGTGTAAAGACGGAGCAGCAGGGGAGGTACAAAGGATCATTGTAGCATTACACGAGCGGCAGAGATGTGAAATGGTTGTCTGGATTTAGGTTAGCTTAAAACAACTTCAGTTGTCTGGATTTAAGAAGTTTTAAGTAGCCAGGCACACTGACGTTTCAGTGAAGGAAACCTAAAATCCTCCACTTACTATGTGTGTGAATTTGGTCAACTCATTTCATCTCTCTAACCTCCATCTTCTGTAAAATGGAAACATTAACAGAGCCCGACTTTTAGCACTGTTATGCAGCTCACAGGAAATAATAAGCACACACCAAGTTACAAATATAATTAGTGGTAGTTATGATGTTAGGAAGAAAAGTTGGTGAAACCACAAGAGCAAAAGCAGAACTCAGGTCTTATTATTTTCTAGAAATAAGAATGGACAGATCCTTGGTATCATTTGGTATTTTCCATTGATTCTAGCTTAACCTAATGGAAATGATTCATAAATGGAGAGTGTCACCCTTTTGATTAAATCCTTTGGAAGTCAGGGTTGAGCTGGGCCCACGTGTGGTGGGAGGGCACAGCAGGAGACCTTGAGTCTTAGAGTTGGCAGGAGCCTTAAAACCCCCTAGACAAGCCTCCCACCCGTCCGGTCCCTTTGTTCGTTTAGGTATTAATCCTCTTGCTCACTTGATCGCCCACCCATTTACACAGTCTGCACCCTATCCGGGCACCCATCTGGACACGGCAACCCAGGGGTTCCTGTTCATCACTGCTGACAGAAAATGCCACGAAGCAGGAACAATTTGTCCTGATATTAGGGATTCCTGTGATGGCTGAGGAACTCGGGCTTACCCCGGCACCTTGGCGGGTCTGCATTTATGGAGGGAAGACAGAGACTGCATTCCTGCGGCACTCTCTCTCCTGGGGCCCCCGACACCCCACCCCACCCTCTCTTACCCTCAGGCCAGGTGGCATCAAGATTACCCTCTCCACCACCCGGGTTCCCTCCCATCCTTTAAGTAGCTACAAGGACGCAATGCCCAGCTCTGAACAGTCTTGTTTTTATTGGCCCCAGCTATTCTTTATTAAAGGGAGGTTAGAAAAAATTGTTCCAGAAGACTATTTATAAAAATGGGCATATTCCCCTTTTCCCCTAAGTCTTTGGAGTGTGTAAAATGCCTGCCACCTCCCCTACCTGCTGAGATAGAGGTGACCAGACATTAAGATGAACAGCAGCTCTACCTGTCTTTGAATGAGCTTCTGTCTTGAAGATGGGTTACAGTGTCCACCTGCCGTGCACCCTATGGCGTCAGCAGGAACGGGCTGGCACACAGGCAACCTGCTGGCACACGGCCTGGTCTAAGGTTCATCTGTTTCTCTAGCTGACCAGCCTCACCTCCCTGACATGGCTAAGGACAAAGACGTTTGACTTGAACTTCATGTATGCCACAGTGGGGAGGAAAAGAGCCTAAGAGATGAAAGTCAGTCACAGCCAGAGGTAGGGATGTTTTAATGTCATGGCTTTTCCCACGTGGCTAATGAAAGGAGATCACAGAACTTGGGGGTTGGGGGGGCTGGATTTCAGTTCTCCTCTGCCAGACAGACTGGGCAGTGTGATGTGTGGTCCTTCCGGGAAGGAGCCTGACAGAGGAGCAGGCGGCCCAATGGGAGCCCTGAACTCTATGACGGTGCTTTAGAAACGGTGAGATTGTACACTGATGTACAGTGGCACCATCTCTGTCACCTCACACCTAGCACTGACTCAGAGGACAGACAGAATGAGAGCCTGGCGCTGTGCCAGTATTTTGGAGAACTCATCGTCCTTCTGTGCGTCAGTGTCCCATGTTGCAAGGCACCTGCACTCTGTGCTGGAGTTAGGCCTCTGTGGGAGAGAACTCGGGCCACCAAAGAGCTGTGTGTGACCCTTCATTTTAAGGAATGCCACTCCGGATATGCATCCAGGGCTAGACACTTGGATCCTAGACAATCTTCCTGTCCCTGAGGAACTTCCACAGGTGGGGAGAAAGAACGCAGTTCTACCTGGTCATGGCCTGTTCAGAGAAGGTAAATAAAATTCTTAAGATCGAGGAAAATAAAAGGTAGGCATACGTTTTAGAGGAGCACTGGGCCTCAGCGAGAACCGCACAATAGCAGGGAGGCAATACTGAATGTGCTTCGTCAGATCTGCTTCCTGTCAATACTAGAGTTCCCAGCAGCAGTGTTATTAAAAGAAAAAAAAACACACAGATGAATGAGGGGCTTTGCTGTGAGCACCCTAAAAAGGCACAGTTTCACTCAGCTTCAGGGAACTATAATCAGATTATTGGCAAACAAAACTACAGCTGAAACACAGGATTGTTCCTTGCCTGTGGTTTGTGTTAAGAGGAGCAGAAGTTTGTTGGGACAGCTCCATTCTCTTTCCTATCCTTTCCTTAGCGTTGTAACGTTCTAAAAATGCATTGCAGAAGAGCACTCGCTCGGATTTTCCTAGTAGCCGCTTGAAGTTTACCATAGGCACGGAAAGTCCCCACTAAAGCACCACCCCGGTTTGTGATGACTGCTCTGACCTGAGCCGGATTCCTATCCAAATGCTCCCGAAGCCCAAATGTGGCTGGAGGGTGGGGCAGTGAGGTGAAGGATGGGAAGGGAGTGGAAAAAGGGAGGGCGCCCGGTGTTTCAGATGTAGGAGAGCTGGAATTCAGTGGGATGAGGAAAGAGAATGTTCTGAGTAAGGCATTTCAGAGCACTGCGATAACAAATCCCCCTGAGAGGCGTCCGTCCAGGAGAGGTTTTCCCAGGACCGAGCCTCCACCCTGGCCGCTGTGACTGCCCTGGGAGGGCTGCTTGGCCCTAGAGCCCAGCCTGTCTTCGGAAATCTGGTAAGAAGCTGCACTTCAAAACTAAGAAGAAAGGTAGAGTCATTCCAATGTTTTGAGGTTTAATCACTACAGAAAAAAAAAAGAGTAAGTTACCAAGAATACTGACTTCTCTCTGCATCATAACAAAATGAAAGCAGTTTAGAAACTGTCAAACTCCATCCCAATATCAAAGATTTCGAGAGGAGCACTAAGAAGTTCTAGAAGGGTGAGAAATGTTTTAAACATGATGGGCATGAGGTAGTGGGGCCGGACAGTGGAGTGGGGACCCCTCTAAGGCAGGGCTGGGTGAACTCTGCCACGCGTGATGGTGCGCTCTTGTCCCCACCCCTGCTCACTGTGTCCAGGGTAATAAAAGGAGGGGGCTCTACCCACCCCCCCACTGAGGGAGCCCTGTCCTCTCTAACCCATGGGGTCTGGTAACAGCACCTGCTGTGGTGAAATGCGCCTGGCTGGCTGTCACTGAGCAGCTGCTGAGAGAGAAGGAAAGAAAACTCTTGTCAGAGTCCTCTGCCCACTTGTTTGTGCCCTTATGCCAATTTATCAGTTATATACAATCCTGTTTCAATGCTAACACCCTCGAGAGTGAGAACAATGATGTAATGCTTACAGTCGGGCACTAAAAATGACGTCGAAGTGAACAAATAACAGTCAAGCTGTGTGAGGGAAAACAGCCACACAGACGACTTAGGAACGAAGGGGTCGGGAATAGGAATCATGAAAAACGGTGACAGAAACGGCCTTGACTGAGGCTGTTCAAGAGGATGGACATGGGGAATGTCAGTCAATTTAACCCAATGGTTCTTGTCTGTTCTGAGTAAAGACAGGAAAAATGACAGGCAATATCCTTGACACCGGGACATTTACATACTTAAAGGAATCTAAGTCACATGGCTATAGAAACACCTAATGATAGAAGCAGGAAAAAGCACGGAGGCCAATTAGTCCAGCCCACATATTTTACATACGAAAAGATGAGAACCCAGGAGTTTAGGTGAAGGGCCTAGGCCTCCCTCCTATCAACCAGTGGCAGAAATACTTGCATTCAAGTCCCACTGCTATGAATGCCACCAACTGCAGGCTGGGGGACTTTGAGAACAGAGGTCCTCATGCCAGCACTGCACTGCCCGGAACCACTGGTGTCCAAGCTTTCATCATAACCTCAGGTCCCACGGCAAGCTCTAAAACTGCAATGACCTCATGAATTCAGAGCATTCCCCTAACTGCAAAAAAAAAAAAAAAATGCTGAGAACATTGACCTCCTGTTCTCCATTTCTGTTAATCTGTTTAGACTATTTAGACAAGTGAAGCCAGAGCTAGACCAAGGACTTCTGTGATGTCTGTGCAGGCTAGAAGGACTCCTTCCCCACAGTTTCAGGAACACAACGATTAGCCACCATCTGCAGGCCTGTGACACAGTTCTGCTTACGAACACGAACACGACGGGCCAGACAGAAATCTCCTTCCTGTTTCTGAGCAGCATCCAATAACGATCGAGTGCGGCTACGCGTGTGCACGACAAACGGAACATGGCAAAGGGATGGATCGTCACCCGATGAGGCCCGATGAAGAGTCTCATGGAACTCAAACACATGACAGAGCAGTGAAGGCCTCTGCCGCCCGGCCTTCTTGCCTTTTCTGCGCGCAGCTGCACGCCCGCACCTCCTTGCTAGCGAGAGAGCACATGCTTGCCTTCCTGGAGCCAGGCACTCTGCCACTTAATCTACAGGCAAAGGCTGAAGTTCTTTTGAAATAGTTTAATTTTCTTTCGGAAGTCAGGAGAACTAGACCCGCAGAATCTGAGAAATCACACCAGTGTGCAAATAGCACATCAAGAAATGAAACAACAGGCTTTCCTCCACCGAGTAGGTTTGCTGCCTTTAGTCTCATCAATTACATGATTGAAATGGGTGCTTTCTGGGACTTACTGTTTCCATTCAGTGATTCAGGAGACGATCCTGTGCAGATGTTTTAATTGACGTTTGCAGAGCAGGTCACGTAAGTAATTTTCCTAACCTTCTTAGCTCTGACTCTCTCTCTTATTGGTGATGCCAAGGGGGATGTTCTACCCAACTCAATTAAATGGGTCAAAATCAAGGTCAATACCACACTGACGGTCACCACATCATCCCGACCAGCTGACTGCCACCACATGGCCCCATCCGTTCTCCTGAATTACCTCTAAGTATTTATGCACGCCCTCTCTCCAAGCCAACTGAGTCTGCTCATTCCTCCCGGACCATATAGAAGCAGTTCATGACTCTGGGCTACTGTTCTCCTGCCTGCCTGCATCTGTAACTCTCCTCCTCTTCCCCTGATTCACAGCCTTCCTTCAAATCCTGCCTCCTCCACGCGTTTCCCATGGTTGTTCCAGCCCTCGCTGTTCTATCGCACCTGCATTTGCAATGTTGCTTCTGAAATACGCCAGTGACTTGGTACTGGAAACATGCTTACATGGATCTGTGCTGCCCGCCTGCCATACGCCACTGGAGGAGACCTCTGCACAGCCCGTGGTAGGAACGCAACCCACCTGGATGGAGAGATGCCCACATCTCCTGTTATCAGTGATGTGACAATCTGCAAGGGCCACGGCACCTTATAAAGGGCGTGTAAGATCTGGGCAGCTGCTACGAGTAAAGGGTGAAGTTCAAGAACTCGGATTCCTTTGTCTTCTTCAACGGTACCACATGTATTGAGATACTTGGGATAAACAGCCCCTTTTTCATTATTTCTTCATTATGAGGGAGCTCATTTAAATTGAAGCAATAATCTTGATGTTGGCAGAATTATTCAGCCGAATAGTTATTGAGGTAATAACAACAATGTAACAACAGTGGTCACAAATTGAAACCAAGGCTTCTACCCAGAAGGAGTCTCAACTAACGCTAAAAGCAGCCAGCAGCCGCCGGCTCCCGCTTGGGCTGGTGGGACAGTGCGCCCTCAGGACCAGAGTGCGAGAGCAGCACCCTCTCCATCCTCTCATGCAGGCCAGGGGCGGGGGTGGGTGCGGGGCTCTGCCCTGTTCAAATGGAAGACTGCCCAGCAGGAGTGAGGCCATGGATTCTTTGTCCGAGGTCCCAGTGTCCCAACCTTGCAGCCACTGCTGGGGGCAGGTGGAGTTGGCTGTGTCTGTCCTCGGGGTTGACAGCATGCTGGGGTCTTCTTACAGAGACCTGTTTCACCTTCTTCCTGGCACTACTCTGACAGCCAGGCCCTCAAAGACTTAATTAATTGTAGTTAAGTCATAATTTCAAGTCCCCAAAACCAGCAGTCAGTACTCACTCAGTCTTCATCTTGACTTAGTAGCAACAACTGACACATGGTGGTGTACTCTCCCCAACCTGAAGCACTTGCCAGACACCACTCTCCCCAGGTTCTCTTCTCACTTCACCTACTGCCGACTCCACGGACCCGTCCCGGTGACTCAGCTCTGAGGCCTTCCCTCTCCTCCACCTCCACCCACCCGGCTGGTGGTTTTATCCAGGTTCACGGCTTTAAAATGCATCCAGAGACTATCAGCTCATCCTCATTACTCATGGATTCCATATTTTTGAATCTGCCCACTCACTAAAATTTATCTGTAGCTCCCAAATCCATACTCATGATGCTTCTGAGGTTATCTGTGGACAGGAGTGGAGTGGCGAAACTGTGCGTCGCCCAAGGTGCACACTCTCAGGTGAGGTCAAGCACGGCAACACCATGCCCACTCCTTTCGGCGCTCACACCGTCAGCAGTGTCGTCTTCACGGTCTAGTTAGCAGCACGTTTTCCACATTGCTGTGTGTTTTGTTGATTTCACGGTTTAAAGAGGCCCCCCAGTACAGTGCTGAAGTGCCGTCTAGGCTTCCTAAGCACAAGAAGGCCGGGATGTGCCTTATGGAGAAAATGCATGTTTGCCAGGTTTTGTTCAGGCATGAGACAGAGTGCTGTTGGTCACGAGTTCCATGTTAATGAGTCGACAGTATTATTAAATGTGTCATTGAGCAGCAACGCACACAAAACAAGGTCACGTGTGGATCATTTACTGACAATGCTGTGCTCCGGGGCTGGCAGGAACCTAACCCTGCCTCTCCTCCAGGGGCTCAGTAGTCAGTGTTCACCGCGACTTCACAGAACACAGCTACCACGTGCAACAAGAACTGACTATATCGTTCCAGAACGGACTTCTCTCCAGAACTCCAGACTCATATTCCAGCTGCCTCTTTGACCTTGCAAACCTCAACAAATCAGAACGCAAACCCCTGATAATATTTCTGCAACTCGCTCCTCCCAGTATCTCAGTTAAAGGTGACTGTGCCATTCCAAGTGCCCACACCCAAAATCCTTGGGATTACCCTGGATTTCTCTTTCAAGTTTTCAGAAAATCTTGATGGCACTACCTTCAAATTATGCCTTGACTCTGACAGCTTCTTACCACTTCCACTCTGCCAGCCTGTCCCTTAGAGGGGCCCCGGTACAAGTCAGCTCATGGCATGCCTTACCCGAGAACCCTCTGACGGCTTCCTGCCACCCTGAGTAAAAGCCACACTTCTGACAACGACCTGCAGCCCTGGTCTGCACATGCCCTGCTCGTCACTTGTCTGACTTTATCTGCCCTACTCCAGTCTCCGCTGACCCCCTCTCCTGCCTCAGGGCCTGTGCACCACCCTTGGAGTGCTCATCCTCCAGATGGCTGCATGGCCAGCTCCTTCATGCCTGTCAAGTGCTGACTGCATTGCCACGTCCTTCTCGAGGGCTGCCCCCATCACCGTATTAAAAACTACAACCACCTACGCAAAGCAAAGCCGCACTTGAGAATCTCTTGCCTGCTTTACTTTTTTCCAGAGTGCTCATCACCACTTAAGGTACTAATTAACATAGGTAGTTGTTTGCTTCTCATCTGCCTCCCTCCCACTCAGATGTAAGTTCCTTGAGGGTGGGACTTTTATCTGCTTGTTTTCCTTCTACTGATGTGTCCCCTGTGCCTAGAACAGAGGGCACTAAATGAATAGTTCTTGAATGGGTGAATAATGCAGCACTTACTGTGCATTATTCAATGTAGCTGTTTTCCCTCTGTCTTTCACGGTGATACTGTGAGCATTTTGAGGTCAGAGACTCTGTCTTACTCATATTTGTATTCCTGACACGAAACCACTGTGCACAGCACATAACAGGAATTCACTAAGTGCAGGCTGAGCGAATAGACGGGGAGGAGAGAAAGAAAAAATTGCTACCTTTCTGAACCTTGGGGCTTTTATTCAATTAAGCAGATGTGTGAAGATGGATAAGACATAGTCCCTGCTCTAGAAAACCCACAGAGAGGCTGAGAAGAGACACAAATAAATATGGACAATGAAATCAGAGCCATGATGAGAAAAGGGGCAGGAAAAGAAGCAGGATGGTAAAGGAGAGCATGGGTGTTGGGAAAGCATTCAGAAGTGGGTAACATGTAAGCAGGGCTTTGATGGCTGAATAGGAGTTTTCCGTGTGAGGAATCACAGCTGACTGCCCGAGGTGTGACCACATAGACACAAAATCCCAAAGTGGCCCCTTCCTTGTTCTAAAAGGTCTTCCCGGAGTCTCAGTGCTCAAACACGAAGAAACAGAATGGCTATATTCTTACAATCCCCCTCTTCCCTCTCCACGCTCACAGTAAACTTGATATCTGATAAGAGAATTACCAGATGGCTCCACTAGCCTGCATTTAGGGTAGTGAGAACAAGGGCCACATCTAAACATTGCACCCAGTTCCCAGACTCATCAGCGTCTGACACCTAAACAGAACCAGACCAAACGAAGGCAGCCGCTGAGAAACCCAGAGAAACTGCCGGTCCGTGGGTTCTGCCAAGATGCAAAGAAGCAAAAATCAATTTGGAAACTACTAGAGCTTTCCAACATCAGAGCCAAATACGAGAACAGCGTGATGCACACGTGAATATGGGCATTCTTTGTCAGAACATTAAATTATAGCCCCAGAGTCAAGGTCCCAAAAGGGGGCACTGGGCAGCCACCGCACCTTCCACAGCCTGTCGGCCCAGAGTGACCGATTTGCTGAAGAAGCAGAACCACGCTGGCCAGGGCCCTGGACCCCATGACCTCATACACCGTCCCATTTCCTAACGTCTGTGGTTGGAACAGGCTTTCTTCCTCCCCATCTTTTAAGAGAAATGAGAAGAAGCTTGGACTATTCATTTTTATTCGCTGCTTGCCTGACGGCTTGGACTCTTTCAGCTGGAGAAATTCCAAACACACACACACACACACCACACTCACATTTCTGTCCACTGTCCCTCGCCTCCTGCCCCGGACATACGTGTGCATTTACACGTGTGATGCAGCCACAATTCAAGTGTCCCCGACGGGGCCAAGCCTAAGCCTAAGCATCATTTTAGTCTCCTAGCACAGAGATGGCTCGCCATGGCATTATTTCCATCATAGCCTGTGCTGGCCTCTTAGGCAGATCAGAACCACCTCTTCTTCTCTGTCTGGTGGGTACACACAACCCAGGGAACGACCCTCACCTGTGACAGTCAGGAGCTAAGCAGCGTGGGGTGCACCCTCTCATCCCTGCCACGTTTCCACCATCTTTCTCTCTGCCTTCTAAACCTCCTCATCTCCTGTTACCCTCAGCCTGCTCTTTTCTCCTCTCCTTTGAGGTCCTTTAAAAATGCAGCAGCTGTGACATAACAGCCATTGCTACACAAACACTTGTAAGGCTGTGCTGTGGAGTTTCCCACAATGCTTTGGGGCCCCGGGCCCATTTGGTGTGAGACCTGCTTTCCTCCGCCTCCCCAGGAAAGTGGTGTGGTTCTACCCAAAGACAAACAGGAATGACTCTGGCCGTGTAACATTCCCTCTTCTCTTCCAGGGCAGGCTTCCTGTTCTCATTACGAAAGACCATCATGGTTTGCAAGACAAAAATTCAGCCCTAACCTCCGTTTTCTAAAAGTCTCTTCCAACCTCAGTTTTGACCCTGTTCTCAGACATACCTAGCCTGTACCCTCTCCCTGGGCTTTCCCCCCACTCAGGCTTCTGCAACAGCTGATGCTTTTACCTGGAACTTTCCGTCCCTTAAATTTCCATGGCCGGCTGCCTCAGTCTCCTCCCTGACCCCTTAACCCAGTCCCACCCCTCTGCGCCCTTGTTACTCTAGCACATGCCCCCTCCATTTCATTTTCTTTTGCTTGCCGCACTTATCATGATCTGAAATGACCCTGTTGTTTTATTTGTTTCTTTGTTGAATGTCTGTTGCTCCCAACTCAAATGTAAGCTCCGTGAGGGCGGGCACCCTGTCTGTCCTATTCACTGCCGCCGCCCGGGGCCTCGAGCAGCGATCTGGTTCACATACATGCGCCGCATGGATGCAGACATGCATGTAAATGAAAGGCCCCAAACCTTCAGACTTCCAGTGGCTGCTCTCCAGGTCCCAGAAGACAGAAGGTGAATCTCGGGATCCATGTGCTCAGATCTGCCAGTAGCCTTCTTGGCATTCTCTGTGTTTGTACAAAAGTTGGGGCTTCTGATTTTAAGGAATACTTTCATTCTTGGCTTCTCCAGTACAGATCAAGACTGGCTGATTGAAGAGAGCGACTCCGTTAAGGTTTGAGCCAGAGTCCTCCTATCAACTTTTTCTTTCCAGCTGCTTCTATCTCAACACTTTAAATGCTTCATTTGTGTCTGCACCTTATTGTCATCTCAGTGTCTCACTGTAAATCATCTGAAAATGTGTGTATGTGGAACATTTCTGGTATCGGAATCTGGGAGTTCATCCAAATCAACTCCTGGCATCCAGTCAGGCCTGCGCCCAAATGAAATGGCATTTCTACCCGACTCTTACCAGGTTTCAAGGGGAATCACTTGCCTTGTAGCTCGTTCCTGTGTCTCTCTCTCTTTTTATCCTCCCTTTGAGGGACATAGAGGCAGCTGTGATCATGTGCCAGCCTTCCATGCCTAAGAAGACTAATGTAGGTGACCCGCAGGGACACACGCGCTGTCCTTACCAACGTAGCCGGGGGTCCCGCAGGCCGTGGACATCACATCTCCTTTGCCCTCCATTTTTGACAATCCAAAATCACTGATCATTATTTTGGACTCCTCATCTTGACTGTAGTACAACAGATTTTCAGGCTAGAAAGAAGAAAAAAAACAACAAACTGTGTTTAGAGCTGGTTAACGGTGGCAAACCACAAAATCTACTCACTACCCAAGAACATCCTTGACCTTCGGACACAGTAAACGCAGCAAGAAAAGCAGTCTTTAATGAAGCAGTGCCGAGGGCTCCACACAGTGGAGGGCACTTACTGGTCTTCAACAAATGTTAGTCCCTGTCCTCGTGGTAGGATTTTCCCTGCTTCAGAAAAAATCAACCCTATTGGGAGGCAATCCAGTGTAAACAACAATAGAAAAGGAGCTACTTTAAAATGGAGCTGGAGCGGCCACCCCAGAGGAGCGTCTTAGCCTCAAACCTGGTAATGTTACCAGCATGGCTGGGCCTACAGCAACACTGTTTCCAAGGAACTGTTTGCAAAGAGAGCACTAAACCAGTCATCAGGACTACTGGACTGAGAAGTAAACACAGTGTTTGGAATTAACATCACTACGTCATGTTCCCTGCACTAGCAGTGACGCCCTCCTTCTGTTGACGTAATGGCTCCCCCTCCCCTTCTCACAGATACCCCCAGTCTTTGTCCCCTATCAGAACGGTATTGGGCTCCTGCCTGAATTAATGAGAGCCGCATAGTTTGTTGGTCTCCACATAAACACTGCTGCCTCTCACTTTGAAAGGCCTTTTTATTTTTAAATTTGCATTGGAAAGCTGATGCCTCTGACTTGTGGATTCATTTCCTGGGTTAGGGGAAAGGAGAGACAAATAAAATTACTTTTGCAGGCGCTACTTTGGTTTTTTTTGAGACACTTGTCAGCAACCTTTCTCTAACCCAAGGGTCTCTCTCAGCCCTCAGTAACACCCTCCAGTTCTGGCAGATGAGCCAGCTGACACCTGCTAGTTCTGCTCCCTGGGAAGCAGAGAGATGTCATTGGGGAATGAATGGGAGCTGGAAGATCCAGCATGTTCTAGCCACGTGTCTTTAAGTACCTTGAGCTTCCACTGGCTGTGCTATAAAACATGAGTTCTGATGGCTCCTCATTTGCTTCCCTGGACAGGACACGGCAGAGCTCAGCTGTACTGTACCTGTCACCCAGCCCGGGTCTGAGCACCATCCTGTCCCCAGGAGAGCTCTGCACAGCAGTGCCCCTGCCTAGGAGGGGCAAAGGGGCCTTGTCCAGGAATCGGGGGAGACAGTGACGCCTCCTCATCTGCAGAGTGCTTTGCGTAAAATCAGGGAATCTCACGGTTCCTGGCAAAGGATGCGGGCAGGACTTCAGGAGACTGAGGGAGCTGTCACGGCCTTGGAACTCTCCCGCACTGCCAGGTTGAGAACCTGAACACATGGCACCCATGTTTTTCCTTTCTTTGGGGGGTCTACTTTTGAGGAGTTGCTCAACGACTGATGTCACTGAGGGAGATAATGGGAAGGACTGACACCTCTGCTGCCTTCCAGTTACATCCCTGCACCAGGAAAATTCTGAAGATGAACCGAGTGAAAAGTAATCATGTCCCCCATTTATACTAAACCTTAAGGGAAATGCAACAGAAGAATCTGAATTGGGGACCTCATGTGCCCATAGCATTTCATGCCTGGCTCGCCTCCCCATCCCAGCAGTGAGTGGCTTGTGGTGAATCTTCGGTTCCTAAGTATTACAGTTCAGGGACTATTCTTATGCAGAGCGACTTCTCAGCCTAGCTGTGTAGCGGGACCAGCTGTGAGGGTACCAAACGGCTGAAGATTCTGTTCTTCAGTGGATTTGAGGGTGGACCCAGGCCTCTGGATTTTAGAACTCCACGGAGGGGGCGGATTCTGAGGTGCAACCATTGCTGTGGAGAAATTCTGAGAACTGACCAAGACTCTTCTTTTGACCAAATCTTAGTCAGGCTCCCCTGACCCCTCTTCTTGACTAGACCTCGACGTTGGCCTTGTGTCCCTCCTGTCCTTGCCGGGCCTGCACAGCCCAGTCTTTGCAAGAATTGTGCCAAGTCAGTTTAGAGGGAATCCCTCAGTCTTGATATCTGGTCAACTTCTTCATCCACTATCTTTGATGTTGTTAAAAAAAAAAATCAGCCCTGGCTGGTGTGGCTCAGTGGACTGACTTCCAGGCCTGAGAACCAAAGAGTCGCTGGTTCAATTCCCAGTCAGGGCACATGCCTGGGTTGTGAGCCAGGTCCCTAGTAGGGGGCACATGAGAGGCAACCACACATTGATGTTTCCCTCTCTAAAAATAAATAAAATTAAAAAAATAAAAGATATTTTAACTCAAGAAAAATTCAGACACTTGTTAAAGTCTTTAGGAAGACTGTACTCAGGGCGAATACTGCAGTGGGGTTTGCAGTAGGGGAAAGAGACTTGCCTCAACTCTGAATAAGGATAAGTGGAGATTTATAGCCAAGGAACAGGGTAGGGAGTCAGGGGACAAAAAAATGACTAAGAGGGAACATCAAGGGTAAGGGGGATTCTGGCTACGCGGACTTGACAGGGGTTTTGCTGAAGGCGGGCCGGATGGTCAGACATGGGGGGCGGCGCAAAGGAGTCTGATCAGTCATCAAGGGTGGGGATTGCTGCTAAGTCACCAGGGTTCTTACTATGACGGAACTAAGTGGGCAGAGCCAGTGGACTCAGGAGGAGCCCACGGTTGGGGCCTCATCAAAGAGAAGGCTCCAGGGTATCTGACTCGAGTTTGGTCAAAATCTTCTTTGTCTGATTTTGTCTAAGTGTCTGCCTGCTTTTAGCAAGAATCCCCCTACCCTTAGTGATGCCTCCTCTTAGTGACTTTCCATCCATGGCTGCTTACTCTGGGCTATAAGGATCCCCCCTCCCTTGATACTCTTCCCTGTTGTGACATTGTAATACCCTCTTGCAAACAGTCTATTTTTTTTTTTAAATCCTCACCCAAGGATATGTTAGTTGATTTTAGAGAAGGGGTGAGTGGAGAGAGAGAGAGAGAATTAATGTGAGAGAGAAACATTGATCGGTTGCCTCCTGAATACACCCTGACCAAGGATCAAACCTGCAACCTTTTGGTGCACAGGCCAATGTTCCAACCAACTAAGCCACCCAGCTGGGGCTCTTTCGGCAGTCTTCCATAAAGTCTTCCTCACCACTTAACAAGGGTCGGAATAATTTTTTCTTTATCCTTTTACCCCAAATAATAACAAACAAGAAAAATGGCATTTAGCAGTCACTGTGAAATTAATTCTGTGGATGAAGCAAGAGAACAGAAGAAAATCAATGTACGCTTGCAATGAGTTTTAAAAGAAATTAAATGGGTCAATCAATAATTGAAATCAGAATAAAGCTTAGAAAATGGGGAAATGCTATAATCAAAAAGTACTTGTGGTCTGTGTTTCCTCTGACAGTTTGGGGGTTACCCTTTGGTGAGCAGTAAGGATCCATCATGGACGCAGATTTGAAGTTCATGATTCATAATCTTTCTCATCCCAGCGCGTCTGCAGCTGCACAGTCAGTGTCCGGGAGATGGCCAAAGGGCCCCGAGTCCCTTCCTAAACATTCCTCCTAGAGAAGGTTCGTCTGGGTCTCTAAAGCACTCTCTCAAAGGACAATTATCCCTAAGGAGGATTCAGTGGACTGCTCCTTCACAGTGAAGATCAATACCTTTAACAGGCTCAAGACTAGTAAAGACAGCAAGGCTTTTTGTGGGGAAGGGGTTACAGGGAAGAAAGTGGAGGAGAGGACAGGCTCAGGGATAATCTGGATGGAGCCCCAGGGGGCAGTAGGAGGGCTGTGGGCAGGGGGGTGGGCAGGGGGAGCTCTCATAATTCTGCCTGGGGTCCTTGGAGACTCGGGACTCACCTGAAAAATGAGCTTACTGTATTTTATGGCATCTTTGCAAGACAACTGATGGCCAATACCTGAGTTAGAAGGTCAATGCCAGCCCTTTAATATTCACATGACAGTGTCTGAAAAGATCTGAACCAACACTTCCTGTAAAGTTAATGTTATATATTAGCAATCATCCTCCCAATCTAATATGATGGTTCTCAGCTGGGACGACTGCACCCCCGGGGCACAGACAGTTGGCGATGCCTGGAGGCATTGTTGATTGTCACAACTCCAGGAGCGGTCCTGGAATCTGCTGGGCAGAGGCCAAGGGCGCTGCCAAACACCCTGCAGTGCACAGGACAGGCCCACCCCAAGGGACGGTCCAGGTCCATGTGTCGCTAGTGCGGGGCGGAGATGCCCCACCCTAATCTGAGGTGGCAGTGCCGGGCATTTCCTGGCTCAGTCCCTTGTTTTGAAAAAAGAACAACTGACTGTATCTAGTAGCCTCCTGGGTCAAGTGTGAAGGTGGCCAGTACCCCAAGATCATGCCTTAGTTTTAAATTAACCTCATCATCTTCTCCATTGCTCCGGCCTAGATAATATAGTTGCTTTTAATTTTTTCAGATCTTTATGAAAATTTAACATCAATTTCCTTCACATAGACCAAACTCCTTTGTACTTTGAAAAGAGATCACAAAAAGGTCCTAAAATGGCAATTTTTTCCCCCATAATTACAAGCCTGGTGGGTAAAGCTCCACAGGCTGGAGGCTGCAAGTATTTCTCCAAAAGTGTTACGTGGGAGTGAAAAATAACATCTCCCATGCAGCCAATCTGCCTTCCTATGGGGGAAGTAAACATTGCCCCTCTAGGAAACGCCATATATGCTTAGAAATTATTCCCAACAGGCTCAGGCAACCAGCCCACCACACCTCATCTCTGTAGTCGCCACACTAACTTGTCCAGAGACGGCTGCCCGCTGTGTGCTGGAAGCACAGCACGGGTGATGGCGAGGGCTAAGAGAGCAGAGGAGGCACTGCTGACTGGCACAGAAGTGCCAGCTAGGTCGTCCTGTCTCCTGAGCCCTTACCTTGCCCTCTGAAGGGTCTCCAGGACATAAGATTAGCTAATTGTGCTCACAGCCCATGTCACCCGTCAAGAAGCCTCCAAAGGGTGAAGAGTAAGGACTTAATCAACATTCCCAAATACCCTCATCTGGTAGTTTTTCAAGAGTGGTCCTTCTCAAGCCAACATCAGCCTCCACTGTAATGCCCCGTGTAAGTGCAAGTCCTCAGGCCGCAGGGCAGACCTACAAAATCAGAACTTCCGGGGTGGGGCCAGTGATCTGTGTTTTTCCAAGCCCTGCAGAGGATTCTGATATAGACTAGCACTCGGGAGCCACTGCCCTGGTCAGTGGGAAGCGGTAACGTGGAGAGAAGAGGACTTCTCAGCGAGTCCTTCTGAAAGGAGAGCTGCACCCACTGTGCGCCCAGACTCCCAGTACCAGAAAACGGGAGATGCCCAAACTCCCTTCTCACTCATCTTTAAGGTTTATTCTCTCAGTTGGTTTAGATCTCCACGGTCATGTATACAGCTTCAATACAACGTGACCCCCATGTTCGTGATAGGAACAGCAGGTATGCATGCTGGGGGGGAATTTCTACCTTGACTGGCGCAGTGAGCTGTGGGGGCTGGACCTGGAACTGCTGTAGAATGAAGCCACAGTACAGCCTTGGGTCAGCAATGCCAACTGTACTGCTCCCCAAACTGCTACACTTGATATCTACCCTTTGGTAGCGACATAGACCCAGGGAGAGATACATTTCCAAGGTGCCCAAATATGGCCCAGATTCTTCAATGCTATTGAGAGAAGGGCAAGCATGCCCTTCACAAGGAAAAGAAAAGTAAGGAATCACAGGATATTGCAGAAGCCTGTAATTGTCGTTCATTTAAGCTATCTTTCCTGATAACCTTCCATCGCTCTTCTCTGTCATCTCCTGCCCTCTACCCTCTCTCTCCTTTTTTTTAAAATACAGCCTGATGTGCTGAAACACAGCTGGAATAAGGAGAAGACCAAAGAACGGTAATGGAAAAAGGGTTTTTGTGGTCTCAAACAAAATTACGTTTTAGATAGGCTTGAATCAATACAAAACCTACCTCTTGGGGGCCCTTTGGCTGCATAATGATTATAAAATCTCCCAGACAACGGCCAGCCCCATTAATCTTCATCTTCTTTCAGCTACTTCGGAGTCCCAAAGACCCGGACCACTCCAGTACACAAACACCCACCATTCATTCCACCCATATCTACATCAAGGCAACCCCATCCCGCCCCTGGAGCCAGTCCTCTGGGACAGGTGCATTATGGGTGGGAGAGCAGCTGGAGGATGTTGCTAAGTGACAGCCTCACCTTGAGGTCCCTGTGCACAATGCCCATTCTATGGAGATAGTAGACCGCATCCAAGACCTGGCGGATCAGAGTGCTCGCGTCCTTCTCTGTGTAAAATCCCTTCTCCACTATCCGATCAAACAGCTCTCCACCAGATACGCTGTTAAAAAGAAAAAAAGAACAAATTAGAAGTTTTAGAGTTGTTGAATTGTTTAGGGAAAACCAACAATAAGGGCTTCCAATGTGATAAAAGACCAAAGTTTTATTTCAAATATTAATCCATTTTCTGAGTTAGATTTTGCCCCACCTGTTCCCCAGAAGCTCTGCTAGGGAAGTGTTTCTATGTCATGGTGGTACAAATGTCTGGAATTAAAATAAAGGAACTAAAAATAAGCCTGGACCCAGAGACTACAGCCAGACTTGACAGGTGTCTTCTGGCCTCTGCCTCGTTGCTTCTGTGACAATGTAAAGTCAGCATCATTAGATATAGGGACAGGATGCTGGCTAAGATGTCTCCTCCACACAAGAGACTTCCTAAAGGGCCCAGGGTGGGGGTACTGTGGGCAAAGCATTGAGCAGCCAACAGGATGTCCAGGGGGTTGACTGAGTTAGGCTCCTAATACGCTGTGAGCACGGGCATTCCTTGAGTCTTTAAACCTCAGTCTTTATCTGTAAAGTGAGGGGCTTAGTGTATTTTGCTGTGAATTATGCACACCCATGTTTCTGACCCAAACTTTCAGAAAATATCTTTCATTTTAATTTTTTAATTCCATTTTTATTCATTTATATTTAGATACTTGTTTTTTGTATTGTAAAGGAATTTTAGCATTTTTTTTGAACATACTATGGTACAAGAAATTTTATGTAACAAATAATTACAAAACACAAGAACAGACACAAGGTATTTCAGGTACTATCCATGTATGATGAGCATCTTATTTTTCCCTCAAGAATTTGGGCAAAAAGTACACATTATACATGGCAAAATATGGTAATCCAGAGGTCAGTCAACCATTTCCCACAGAGGTTAGATGGATGGTCTTGGAGGCATCAGGACCTGAAAGCTACATGCAATTTAAAAAAATAAAGGGGATTTTCAGTCAAGATGGAGGCAGAGGTAGGCACATTTGCCTCCTCGCCCAATCACAAGAAGAATCACAACTAACCTCAAAACAAAAAACACCCAGGACTGCCAGAAAATAGAACTGTAAGGAATTCCAACAATTAAGGATTTAAAGAAGCCACATTCATCCAGTGGGTGGGGGGCGGAGACGGGAGCCAGGGAGAGAGGATGCAGTGTGGGGAGGAGAGGCAGTGGTGGTGGAACAGCAGTTCCCACATTCACGTGTGGTGGCTAAAAATCAGGAAGGATACCTTGAGAGCAAGCAATCCCAGCCCCAGGCCAGACTGTGCAGCCCAGGTTTCCAGCTCCAGGAAGGTAAAGCCTCACGACTTCTGGCTGTAAAAACCAGTGGGGGTTGGGGCAGCAGAAGAAATTGCTGGTTTCTCAGGAGAGTCTGTTTAAGGGCCTACACGGTCCTAGAACATACACAAACCCACCCGCTCTGGGAATCATCACCAGGGCAGCAACAAGAGGGGCGCCACTTGCATATGGGGAGTGGGTGAAGTGCCTGGAAATGGGGTGAGTGCCAGGCAAGCTTCCAGAGGCCAGGCAGCAGCACTGCCCCCTCTCTGACCCCTCCCCCCACATGGTGCCACAAAGCGGTGAAGTGGGTTGCCCTGCCCTGGTGAATACCTAAGGCTCCGCCCCTTACAACTTAACTGCTGCACTAAAACAGGGAGTCAAAGCAGCTCTAACAAACACAGGGAGGCTGCCAAGTTGGGGAGACAAAGAAATATGGCCCAAATGAAAGAACAGAACCAAACCCTAGAAAAGGAACTAAGCAAAGGAGAGATAGCCAACTTATCAGATGCAGCGTTCAAAACACTGCTGATAAGGATGCTCAGAGAGCTCATTGAGTACTACAAAACCATAAGGGAAGACATGAAGGTTACACTAAGTGAAATAAAGACAAATCCACAGGGAACCAATAGCAAAGGGAAGGAAGCCAGGATTCAAATCAATGATTTGGAACATAAGGAAGAAATAAACATTTACCCAGAACAGAATGAAGAAACAAGAATTTAAAAAATAAATGAGGAGCCCTGGCTGGTGTAGCTCAGTGGATTGAGCACGGGCCTGCAAACCAAAAGGTCACTGGTTCGATTCCCAGTCAGGGCACATGCCTGGGTTGCCAACCAGGCTCCCAGTAGGGGGTGCTTGAGAGGCAACCACATATTGATGTTTCTTTCCCTCTTGTTCTCCCTCCCCCACTCTGTCTGTAAATATAAAATATTTTTTTAAAAAATGAGGAGAGTAGAAGACGACTCTGGGACATCTCCAAAAGTGCCACATCTGAATCACAGGGATGCCAGAAGGAGAGGAGGAAGAGCAAGAAAATGAAATTGAAAACTTATTTGAAAAAACAATAAAGAAAACTTGGCAAAGGAAATAGACATACAAGTCCAGGAAGCTCAGAGTCACAACCAAGTTGGACCCAAGGAGGACCACACCAAAACACATCATAAAATGCCAACTGTTAAAGATAAACAGAGAATCTTCAAAGCAGCAAGAGAAAACAAGTTAGTTACCTACAGAAGAATTCCCATAAGACTGTTAGTTGATTTCTCAAAAGGAACTTTGCAGGCAGGCAAGAAGGGACTGGCAAGAAGTATTCAAAGTGATGAAAAGCAAGGACCTACAACCTAGATTACTCTATCCAGGAAAGCTATCATTTAGAATGGAAGGGCAGATAAAGTGATTCCCAGATGAAGTAAAGTTAAAGGGATTCACCATCGCCAAGCCATTATTACATGAAATGTTAAAGGGGCTTATTTAAGATAAAAAGAAGATCAAAATTATAAACATTAACATGACAACAAAGTCACAACTATCGACAATTAAATCTAAAAAACAAAAACAAATATAAATTAAGCAAACAGCCAGAACAGGAACACAATCATAGGCATGAAGATCATTCGGAGAGTTATCAGCTGGGAGGAGGAAGGGGAAGAATGGTGGAAAAGGTACAGGGAATAAGAAGTAAAAATGGTAGGTACAAAATAGACAGGGGGAGGTTAAGAATAGTATAGGAAATGGAGAAGCCAAAGAACTTACATGTACGACCCATGGACATGAACTAAGGGGGTGGGAGGAATGCTGGAGGGAAGGGTGGTATTGAGTGGAGAGGGGCAAAGGGGGGAAAACTGGGACAACTGTAATAGCATAATCAATAAAATATACTTAAAGAAACACCAAAACCAATACTGTATTACATTGCATTGTTTTGGGTTTTGGTGACAATATTTAATTTGTTTTGAATTTCCAATTGCATTAATTTTTTTGTCATAATTATCAAAAAGAGGCATGGACAAAGAAAGGCCTTTTTGGAAAAGGTCAGACAGCCTGGTGAATAGTCTCCACAGACCCTTTCATTTTGATACTTGATACTACTCTGAGTTTAACAAAGTAACAGAACTGTACAACTCCCAATAGAAACAAGTGAACTAACAAGGTAGGTCTCCAAGTCTTAGAATATACTTCTCTAAGAAAACAGTGCTTATTTCAAATAACTAGGCCATTGTGGAAATTAGCTTCAAGGGATATATTAACAGTATTTTTTTTCTACAAAAAAGAAACAAATTTTCCAAAAACAAAATGAAAAAGATTTAGTAAAATATTAAAAACATAAAACAGTTTCATAAACTTTTACAGCTTTAACGGAGTAACAGGTGTGCTCTGGCAGTAACACCCACACGTTCACAAACTCAGGCTATGATTGTTTTCTGCAGGTCATGGCAATTAGCGCCCGATAACTAAACCACTGATCATTTCTTGTCATAAAGCCAATAAGGAAAATACAGTCGCTGCTATGAAAGACCTATGTGTTGCCTACATGTCATTCCAAGCAATATTGCACTTGGATAATGTCTTGTTTCCAAAGCAAACTGAGCAATCTAGATAAGAAAGGAAGGATGCTTAGGAGAAATAAAAAGCAATTCAAAGACTGAAAAGAAATCGGAACAACTGGGCAGAGATGACATTTTGATGACCACGTTTTGATGATCCCTCTTTAGGTAAACAAAATCCCAAAGCTTCCCCTCTCAGCAACTGACACCAAGTTCTCGCCAGTCTTCATTTTTTAGAACCTTCTTCCAATGAGTTTCAATGTCTGAAACTCGGCAGAGCTGGAGGAAGTAGGACACGAGATGTCCTGCTGCCAGCGGCTCAGTCACTTATCTGACCATTCAGTCAACGTTTACAGGGTGCCCATTTTTTGCCACCCTGTGCAGGGGTGGTGTCAATCCAGGCAGCCTTAGCTGTGAAGGAGGAAACTCTGTTTCGATTGTGACCCTCCTCATCCTCTACCATCAGCCCACCTCCCAATAATGAATGCCCGGGCTTGCCAGTGTTCCAGTGCTCCTGGCCCCTAGTCTGCCTGCTACTCACACCCTCTGCTCTGAAGGCTGCTGGAGGACCTCAGGGAGGATTGCTCACGCTTTCCCCATCCCCAACCTCTAGCCTTAGAACTGCATGACCCACACTGCCAGATCCTCTGCCTCCCTCGAAACGGATCTTTCCGGCTTCCCATTCTCTCAAAGTCCCTTCTTCTGCTATGGGATATATAAGGTGTTAACGGATTCTACTGAATAATAATAATATCTGCCCTGCAGTAGGGCAGCGATGTAGTTAAGAATTAAAGCTTCAGAGGTGAGGTGTAAGATACTGTTGTAGCATGTACTGTCACAGAGTCCCAATTGCCTGCACATTTGGTATTTCCCTTATTAACTTCAAATTGCATACGGTCTTTATTTTTCTGAACACTGCTCAGAAAGAATTTGGTTTCCTTGGAAACCAAGGCACAGGGGAAATGTTTAAAAACTTGCCAATAAAAAAATGTGATAATAGTAATAAAAATACCTTATTTTGCAAATCACTATATGCTTTTCAAAATCTCCTCAAGCATACATATCAAAGATCTGAATGTTTAAATCCCCCTACATTCATATGTTAAAACCTTAACTCCGAAAATGATGGTATTTGGAGGTGGGGGCCTTTGGGAGGCAATTAGGTTTAGAAGTCATGAGAGAGGGGCTCCCATGATGGAGTTGGTGAGTGACCTCATTGGAAGAGGAAGAGAGACCAGCGCTCTCTCTCCACTACGTGAGGACGCCATGAGAGGGTGGCTGTTCACAAGCCCGGAAGAGCCTTTAACAGACACCAAATCTGCCAGCACTTTGATCTTGGACTTCCCAGACTCCAGAACTGTGAGAAATCCACTTCCATTGTTTAAGGCACCCAGTCTCTGATACTGCGTTATGGCAACCTCAGCTAACTAGACACCCACTCATTTCAAAACCACTTGTGAACAACCAGAGTCCCAGAATCACTAATGAGAAAGTACATTTAGAACTGCGGCAGGGGGCATGTCTCATTTTTAGGCTTGGAGACCAGGTTAGGTTGGTTGGTTGGCTGCTGATCTGACAGATACGTTGCTCGCTAGTAAATGTCCTCCTATGGCAAACTTCCTATTGGCGCAGAGTTCTCCAATTCAAAAAGCAATCTATCAATTCAATGCAATTCCTATCAATTTTCCAATGATGTATTTCACAGAACTAGAACAAATGTTTCAAAAATTTATATGGGACCACAGAAGGCCCCACATGGCAACAATGATTCCGAGAAAGAAGAACAAACTCGGAGGAATCACGTTACCTAATATCAGACTATACCACAAGGCCATAGTAATTAAAATAGCATGGTGCTGGCACAAAAACAGACACAGATCAATGGAACAGGATAGGGAGCCCAGAAATAAACCCACACCTTTATAGTTAATTAATATTTGACAGAGGAAGCAAGTACCTACAATGGGCTAAAGACAGTCTATTCAATAAACGGTGCTGGGAAAATTGGACAGATACTTGCACAAAAATGAAACTAGACCACCTTCTTACACCACACAGAAGAATAAATTCAAAATGGACCAAAGACTTAAATGTTAGACCTGAAATCACAAAAATCCTAGAGGAAAACATAGGCAGCAAAATCTCGGACATTGCTTGTAGCAGTTTTTTATTGGATACATCTCCCCAGGTAAGGGAAACAAAAGGAAAAATAAACAAATGGGACTATATCAAACTAAAAAGTTTTTGCACAGCAAAGGAAAACTTCAACAAAATAAAAAGACAACCACAGAATGGGGGAACATATTTGCTGATACATCTGATAAGGGGTTAATATCCAAAATTTACAAAGTACTTACAAAACTCAGCACCAAAAAAACAAACAACCCAATTAAAAAATGGGTGAAGGACCTGAATGGACACTTCTCTAAAGAGGACATACAGATGGCTAGTAGACATATGGCTAATAAGTCTACTAGATGGCTAGTAGAAAAGATGCTCAACATCATCAGAGAAATGCAAATTAAAACCACAATGAGACACCATCTCACACCTGTCAGCATGGCTATCATCAATAAATCAACAAACAACAAGTGGTGGTGAGGATGTGGAGAAAGGGTGACCCTTTTGCTCTGTTGGTGGGAATGCAGACTGGTGCAGCCATGGTGGAAAGCGGTATGGAGATACCTCAAAAAATTAAAAAATGGATCTGCCTTTTGATCCAGCGATCTCACTTCTTGGAATTTATCCAAAGGAACCCAAAACACTAATTCAAAAGAACATAAGCACCCCTACGTTCATTGCAGCATTATTTACAATTGCCAAGATATGGAAGCAGCCCAAGTTCCATCAGTAGATGAGTGGATAAAACAACTATGGGACATTTACACAATGGAATTCTACTGGGCTGTAAAAAAAGAAGATAATTTTACCCTTTGCAACGGTATGGATGGACATGGAGAACATTATGCTAAGTGAAATAAGCCAGTCAGAGAAAGACAAACACCATATGATTTCACTCCTATGTGGAATCTAATGAACAAACTGAACTAACAAGTAAAACAGAGACAGACTCATAGATGGAGAACAGATGACCGCTAGTGTGGGGCTGGTGGAGGGAGGAGATCAAGCAAAAAGGAAAAAGGACTCATGGACATGGATAGCAGGGTGGTGATTGTGGGGGCGAGGGGCTACAAGGGGAGGACATGGTAATGGAACAAAATACAATAAAAATTAAATTAAAAAAATGCAAAGCATCAGAATACAGTCAGAAGGATCAGGGGTCTGGTGATTGGGAAAAAGATATGGAACCATAATAATAGATCAAGAATTCAAATGAGTGAACACAGCTACTGGGAAAGGGGCTCTGCTGTGGGAGATGCAGATGCAGAGATAAACTAGCTACTGAAGATGAAGGGAGATGACTCAAAAATGACTCTACTCTTCTCACTTTGAACTTTGACATTGATTTAGAACAACCTGCCTTTGCATGGAGCGTGGGTTTTCTCAGTCTCTGACCGTCCTTACCTATTACAGTGTACTGCTATCATACTGTACGTAAACTCGAAATATGAATTTGAAACAGTTTCATGTAATAATCTCAGTAAAATTCCATTTTATTTGAAAACTTTTTAAGTTACTCAAGTCAATTCAAGTTAAAGAATAACTGTGAACTAATAACAATAAAATTAGAAAAATATATATATACATATACATGTAAATATATGATCAAACCTCAATAAATATATACTTATAAAAAAAGGAATAACTGAAGAAACAACTTCAGGGTTGCTGCCTCGGGTAAGCTACAAGCTCTGACCCCACTACAGGTGCCACAGTGCCGCGCACGGTTGTCAGTGTGCTGTGCGCTCTCCTCAGCCTGGGCACGCTCTGTCCCCGGGCGCACCTGCGCTTCCCCAGCCGGTTTCGGTAGGTATTACCTTCTCACTTTAAAATGCGCTGCCCATTACAACTTAAAAAGTTTTATGTCTTATACAAACATCATCCACCCATTCACTGAAAGATAGGCCGTGTGCCGTGATGAACGCTGAGCTCCAAAAATCTGTTTCTCTAGAAGTTAGCTATAATAAAATAAAATGAAGAAGGCTGAAGGAAGCCAGCATGTCACCCCAAAACATGCCTCTTTGACATAGAAGTTATTCTGAGCTGAAGGCAATTAAGAAGAATAAAAAGCTCCCCCTTTTCTGTCTAAAGGCAAAAAATAAATTCCCTTTTTATTGGAGACAGGCTTTCTACCGACCCAGAGACAACCCCAGAGAAACTGGCAAACAAACCTTGTGAACTCACCCTATCTCCTAGTTACTTCTTCATCATTTATTGCCCCCTCTCCAAATCCCTTTGTCTTGTCAATTCTTCACACAGGTATCATTAGCCTATAACGTGTAAAAGCAGCCTGCTCAGGTCACTACCTCAGGTCTTCATTCTCTTGTGAAGGCTCCCAAGTACATGTAAAAACTCAATATAATGTGTATACATTTTTCCTGTTAATCTGTCTCTGTCAGTTTAATTTTCAGACCCAGCCAGGGACCCTAAGGGGCTCAAGGAAAATGTTTTCCTCCCCTACAAGGCCAAATGGTATAGCACTGTGCTGTTAATTTCACACAGAATAATCTGAGAATTATTAGCAGTGAGGCTGGGATAATAAAGAAAAAGCAGTGTTACAGCAAATATGCCTTGAAACTCACCAAGGCTGTCACATAACTGCTAGCAAAAGAGTAACAGAGCCAGTGACATGAGTACAAGAGCAATGCGGTCTTATTGTGGCCCGGAGCTAAGCTGGTTACAGATGTGTTTGCTGAGAAACATCTCCCCTGTTTACATTTGTTTATTCTCAAGCAGGAGAATAAATAAATATGCAGCTGTGATTAAGAGAGGTTACAAACATAGTATTTTTCAAGTGTACAAACTCAGATGATATGTGCATTCTTTCACTCAGCCTAGAGAGAATCTATCTTTTCAGTCTTTCCCTGAGTCAAGTCCATCCTGGCAGCCCCGGGGATCTGCCTCCTCCCACACAGGGCGGTTGCCTGCCTGTCTCCCTGGCCCCCACCCCTTACTCCTTACTACTCCATTTGGCTCAGACACCTTGCACACCCTGCTTCTGGGGGGACGCCCCATCCACTGTGGGAAGATCAAAGCTTTATTTCGTGCAACCTCTGTCTTCAATATTTTCCTCCTTTAATAAATCCTACTTTAATAATAAAAATATCTTTATTCTTAGAACTCAGTTTCACAATATCTTCCAGGGCTCAATCTGTTCAGAAATTTCCAAAACACAAACACATGCCTCTCGCTGTCATGGACCAGATCAATTTAACTCTTGGCGCTACATTACGCTTTGCTCCTGGCTAGTTTGCCTTCTCGGTATCTGTGGTGTTCGGGACTGAATTGTGCCCCTCCCCAATTTCATATGTTGAAATTGTAACCCCCAGGACACCTCGCAAGGTGACTGTATTTGGAGATGGAGCCTTTAAAGGGATAACTAAGGTTCAATGAGGTCATATGGCTCCAATATAACTGGTGTCTTTATGAGACACACGCACACAGGGATGCACGCACACAGAGGAAAGACCAAGTGAGACATAGTGACAAGGAAACCAAACCTTCTGACACCTTCCAGTGGCCAGAATGGTGAGAAAATAAATGCCTGTTGTTTAAGCTCTCTGGCGTACGGTATTTGGTTATGGAAGCCCTAGCAACGGACTATGCTGGGCAACACAGAATACCACACGCATTCATGCAGCATGCCTTTGAACGTGCATTCTCTTCTTATGTATTTGTTGAGGTTTATTGGAGAAAAACTTTTTTTCTACTTTATGTGCACGATATGCTTTTGTAATTTTTCAAATCATCAAATAATCTTCTATCAAACCAGACAATGTGGTGTCCCTGTTCCAAGAGGCCCACAGCCAAGAATGGGGAGGGTTTACTAAGACACAACGAGAAAGTAAACACAGTACACAGCCCCAGTATTGGGAGTGGGGCAGTAGGTGACCGGGGAGACCACAGAAGGACAACTAGCAGTGGTCCAGGGGACAGGGCAGGAGAAATGGGTATGACATATCTCAAAGGCAAAGCAGCATTTAGCAAGTGGGAAAAAGCCCAATGGCCAGAAAGATCTAGTAACCTGAATGATCATGAAAGGAGCTTTTGGTGAGCTGACTCTCTCCAGAGAAATGCAGTCAATGGAAGAGATCAGGGAGCACCTTCGTTCTATAAGCCCACTGCCTGGCCTGCAGCATTGGTCTGCATTTGGGGGCTACAAAAGAAGCTCAGGTTGACAATCAACATCACCAATGACTAAGGACTTGCCAAACTGGGACCCCAGATGGTTGACCACAGGGCATTGAAGAAGGGAGAAATAAGTGGTTAGAGGAACCTTCCCGAATAGGTGTCTTAACTCTCTTGGTGTCTCTGGAGTCTAGCACAGTCCTCACTGGATTACAGGGAAGTGTCAGCTGACCCCTAAAGGCAGTCGGATGTGAGACAGGAGTTGAGAGGAAGAACATGACAGGCAGGGAGAAGAGGTGAAAGCAGAAATGGGTAAGGTAGGCAAAGAAGCTTGACTCATCTAGAAAATACACCTGGTGAAGTCAGATCCTGAAGGGTTATGAACACCAAGCAGTGGAGCCTGAATGGGCTGCATCAGATGACAGTAAATTCTAAGCTCCTTGGTAAGGTAACCCATTTCTGAAAGAGAGGCTACTGAGAGTTTTGCCATTGGTGTATGTGGATGGCAGGTGAGGGACATCTAGGAACAAGGTCATTTCCCTGGTGTCAATGCGTCTTCCAATGAGGGTCTGCAGTTGCCATCCTAGAGGCCCACTGCTGGAGTCCTGCAGACTTCCTCATGCCCTTAGGCATGCTCAGAAAGCAAATGCATTCCAATGAAACCGTGTGGGCCAGCTCCGTGGTGTGCATGGACTCCCACCACCCAGGCAACAACTTTCTTTGCTTTTGGTGCGGCCTCCGTGATTCCTTAGAACCATCTGCTTCTCTGCCTGCTTTCCAACTGCACCCCTTCAGTTCCCAGCCAGCTGCCCCTCCAGAGTGGCCAGGAAAAGTGTGATTATAGCCAAAGGGATGGGTAAGAGAGAACTAAAGGCTTTGATTTTGTTTGGGAAACTTGCTTGCTGAGACTCTGATAAGGAAATTTTACTTGTGCTTTACTCATGAGAAAAGGGCTGAAGAGTTTGTGAAGAAATGATTAACATGATCAATATTTCATGAGAAAATAGATAATTTCTTCCAACTCAAAGCACTTGCTCACAGTCCAAAACAATAATTACATATCATTTTTAGTTTTTTGTTTTCCAAGAAGACAAAACATCTTATTCATAGAGAATCCCCGATAGTTATGACTTACATTCCAGTGGGGGAGGCAGAGAGGGAAACAAACAAACACACAGATAAATGTGGAACTCGCCAGAGTTCTAAGTGCTGTGCAGAGAGCTTGAGCCTGAGAGAGGTCCCTGGTGCAGCCACTTTGAATGGGCTCCCGGAGGGCCCCTTAGGATGACAAGAAAGAGCCAAGTAACGACTGGGGGAAGAGCTTCTGGGCAAAGGCTGAGCTTGTCCTAAGACCCTGAGGGCAGCACAGAACTGAGGGTATTTGGAGACCAAAAAGGTCTGAATGGCTGGAGTTTGCCGGGCAAGGGCAGAATGGAGACAGAAAGGAAAGCCCAGATGGAGCAGGGCCACGTGCTATGGACTGAATGTCTGTGTCTCCCCCAAATTCCCATGTTGAAATGGCATTTCGAGGTCAGGGTAAGTAATTAGGTTGTGAGGGTGGGGCCCTCATAAATAAGATTAGTGCCCTTATAAGAAGAGGCCAGAGAGCTAGCTTGCCCTCTCTCTGCCACGTGAGGACACAGTGAGAAGTGGCAGTGTGCAACCTGGAAGAGAGCGCTCACCAGAACCCAACCAGGCCGCACCCTGGTCCGGGCTCCAGAACTGCGAAAGATAAATTTCTGTTGTTTATAAGCAGCCTGATTTATGTTATTAATACTTTGTGTCATGTAAACTAAGTCTCAAACAGGACAGGCTTATCCTACATTTGATAAGAATTCATTGGAGGGTTTTCAGTCAGAGGACAGGTGAACATTCTTTAAAGACCACTCTTGCTGCGTGTGGGGGAGGTGTTGTAGAGGCAAGACCGGAAGCAGGCAGATTGTCGAGGACACACTGATGCAGGAGACAGAGGACAGTGGCTCAGCCTGGGAATACTGGAGTCAGAGAGAAGTGGACAGACGTGGGGTGTGTTTCGGAGATCCAGTAGACAAGATGAAGCTGATAAGGGGCACTCGGGAGGGAGAGAAATCAAGGTTGTCTCCTAGATGTTTGATTTAAGAAAGAGGTAGATGGTGGTGCCATTATTTGAAAGGGGGGCCCTGGAGAAAGAGCAGGTTTGGAGGGATCAAAACAACCAGGCCAGCAGTGACCATCAGAACTTCCTGCAATGACGAAGATGCTCTTTATCTGTGATGTCCTATGTGGTAGCCACTCGTCACAGGGTGCTATTGTGCATCTGAAATGTGGTTGGTGCTGAAGAAGTGCTTTTAAGTTGCATTTAACTGTGAGTAATGAAGCAGCCACATTGGATAGCATAGATCTGGAGTCTTGGGTAGACTTTGTGAAGTCTGGGATGCCTATCAGATGGAGGCATCAAGCAGGAAGCTGCATATACAAGCTGGAAGTTCAGGGGGAAGATCAGGGCTAGAGTTCAGAATGAGCGAGTCATCAGCATGTACGTGGTCTTTAAAACCAAGAGGTTACACATGATGAACCAGTGAGAGAGTGCAGCTGGATACGGGGAAAGCATCTGAGAGCTCGGAACGCCAACACACTCAGACAAGGAAGGACCCACAGAGGACCAGACGGAGAGAGGCAGGAAGTGAAGGAGGACAGTATGGTGCCATGGAAATCAGGGAAGAGGCCATGATGAATGCTGACAAATGCTGCTGACAGACCAAATAATATGGGGACAGAGAAATGTCCATTGCATTGCCAAGATGAAGGCCAGGGCTGGAGGCGCAGATCTGAGAGTTACTGGCATATGAGACGGCATCTAGACCTTGGAACAAGAGATGTCTGAGTGCACAGAGAAGAGACGGGTGCCCAGGTTTGAGGTATATGTGCCTATTTTTCTCATCTGTAAGAGGAGAACTTATACCTGCTCTAAGATTACATGAGACAATGAAAGGGAAATCCCTAGGCAGTCTCTTGGCATGCTCTAGTGTTTTATAAATGTCAGCTCCCTTCTCCCTTTTCTGCAGGGGAACTCAGAGGCAGGAGTAAACCCCTGACTGGCCAGGGATTGGTGTAAAGGTGCCGCTAGGAACAGGGAGCTGGAAGGAGAGGAGGGTGACATAGGTCGACACATAGCTTCTGGTTCTCCAGGCAGAACAGCCCTTGCTCTTCTCTCTGCTTGCCACAGACAGGCTGAGGATTTGTGAAGCTATCCATGGACGAGGATGGAAATCTGTGAAAATTTCAGCCATATTACATAATTGCACAATTTAGTATTGTGACTTCTGCAACGAATAGCTATCTTCCTATATATATCACCTTATAAAATGAGGACTTGCAAGGTGGGGTCAGAATGCTCTCGACCTAGTATGGCACCTTTCCTAAGTTGCTCCAGGTGAATGAAGTACTCATTGACATGCCTTCACTCCAAATAGTGACCTGATGATGGAACACAGATGGCATGAGCTGCACTAATAACCAATGTTCCTGAATGTACCAAGGATAATTTTTGGAAATATTCTGTAATAAAATGTTTGACTATTACATGTCAGCCTTCCCACAATTTGATTCAATTAGGAAGATTTACTTGGCAACACATTTTTCTATTAAAATTTTCCTAATATTAAAATAATTTTGCACTCTTGGAGTAGGTAACAACCGGAAGAGCTAGGAGATGGCTCTGGAATAGGTCTAGGAACACAGCCTGGTCACAGACAAGGCACGAAACTGGTGATCCTGTAGGGAACCGCCAGTTGGCTGTAAGCACATCTTCGTCTGTGTTGGATCAGTGACTGCTCAAAACTAATGAGGACAATTATGCGATTTCACATATGCTCGGAGATTCAGTATCTGCAGACAACTTGATAGGGCCCCAATTTTATGAATTCCTTTTTGTTTGTCCATTAGATGTGCTTACATGGAAGTTCATTACATGTATCTACATTTGTTCTAGTGTTTCTCAGTCAAGGGGATTGCTGCTGAAAATCATATAGCAGATGTGTGTGGGAGCACGTGGATCCCCTCAACAGAAGGTCACAACTAAAATAAAAATTGCCTGTTTATTGTCAGCCTTGCAAAATGCTCAATGTCTCTGTTGATTAAGTCTGTGGAGTTGCTGGGTTTATCTTCTGTCAATTGGATTGACAAAGATGCATGATGGCAGATGACCAGGTCAGGGTTCCCGAGCGCTGCACCACCTTTGTACCTGTTGAACCCTCCCATCTAATTCCCAATCGTCATTTATATCCTGGCTTGAACATCTCTACCTCAGAGAAGCCCTTCCTGACCTCCCAGACTAGATTAGCCTCCTCCCATTACATTCTCCCTCTGCACAGCACTCACCAGTTAGAATATTGGCATATTTGTCTTTGTAATGCTTGTCCTTCTACTCTTGTCCTGCCTATTCCAGACTGTGAACTCCAGGAAGGCAGAGGTAATGCCAGTCCCTTTGCTGAGATTGGTTTACACAGGGTCTAGCATGGCACCTGGCACAGACGAAAAGCTAACTAAATGTGTATTGATTAAAGAAAGATGTTGCAAAAAAACACAAAGTGAGTGGGGTCTGGGTCTAGCTGGGCATGGCCTCCTTAAGCTACCATGCGAATCCTCAAAGCATGTGCCATGCAGTACAGAGTGGAAGTGTTCTGAAGCCCGCCCCGTTTCGCAGACTGGCAGCTGAGTCAATTTTCTCTCTACTGTCACCTCACTCCATCGATCACTCCACGCATGCATCCATCTACACACCCACCCACCCCTCCATCCATTTCCTACTCTCCAAGTTACCCAAACTTACTAATGATTTGCATGCTGTATCTGTCTCACTACTCATATCTCTCATTGGCCCTTTCTGCTTTATTGCTTGGAATAGTCACTGTATACTCTGAAGAAGGTTCTAGGGCCCGTGACCAGCCCAGCAAATAGCTAGTCCACCTGGCTGGTCCCAGCTTCGGCCAGGGACCCTGAGCAGACAATACCCGTAGCTTCCCCTCAATAGGAGGGTCATACCTAAAAGCATCTAAACAAGAAAAACCTTCAGTGTATTTATATAATCATCCATGTTAAATATCACGTCAAAAACATTTAGGATGATCTGCTAATGGGTGCGTTAGGGAGTGATACAGAGCTCTGTGCTGAGGCAGACTGGTCCTCAGGGCACGAGTGGCTGCCTGGCAACACGCGGCTCAGTTGCGGCCACGCAGCCTGAGCGGGGCAGACCAGAGTGCACCACAGCCGTCTGCAGACCGAAGCAGCCAGGCATGGTCATTTCTTCTCATTTGTGTATTTTGATAAACAACAATTTTAAAGCATTCCCTTGTAATTGCACAAATATCCATTATGCAGTGAAATGTCTTCTTCAATCAATATGTTCTTTTATAATAAAAATAACAAAACAGACCAGGCACCAGACATTCCAGGTAAGTAGCCACTGTGTCTGCTCTTTATCACTCAGCTCAAATTGCTGAAAGTGTGAGGACATAATAAAACCTCCACTCATAGCTATGGTTGGGCAGCCTCTAGAACGTATTCCTCTTGTGAGGGTCCCCATATTGAGCAAAAGTAGTTCTTGCTGATGGATTTCCAGGTTTGTCCTTTCTAGCACTCATACAGTCACCTTCCATGATCAGCACAGAGGGAAACAGGACACAGCACGACACTGAATGTGACCCCTGCAACATGGTCAAAGATGACATTTAACCATCTACATATATAAAAGCGAGGCAGAACAGGACTAGGAAGTGGAGAAGAGTAGAAGACACATGCTGAGAAATATGAGAAGGAGCGTGTGTTCAGGGCCACATACGTGCTGAAGGGACATACTTTCAATAAAATTGTTGTCCTTGATTCACAATTTTCTGGAAGTTCTTTCTCAGACTATCCTTTCTTATGTAAAGAAAGAAAAAACACAAACAAAATCCATATACGAGGTTTACCCGGAAAGTCCAGCCATTGTTAATATAATGAGAACGGTTTGCACGACATTGTAACCTGGCAGCCAAGGAGAGAGGACTGGAATGCACAAGTGTGAACAATGACGACTTCATTGCACTGGTCAGTGGGGGCGGTAAATGCAATTGAGTGAGCATGTGTACTGTGTGGCCATTGCATTCAAAATAACTGAGCAAGTAGAGCAACGAGTCTGCATCAAATTTTGCATTAACCTTGAACATTCCTTTGCAGAAAGTATTCAGATGATTCAGAAGGCCGCAGCTGTGGACAACTGGTGATTGGCATCTTCATCACAACAACATGCCTGTTCACGCATCATGTCTCGTGCAGAGTTTTTTGGTGAAACATCAAATCACCCAGGTGACTCAGCCCCACTACAGCCCAGATTTGGCACCCTGTGACTTCTGTTTTCCTAAAACTAAAATCATATTTGAGAGGGAAGAGATTTTAGACCATCAATGATATTCAGGAAAATAGGATGGGGCAGCTAATGGTGATTGGGAGAACTGTGTGAGGTCCCAAGGGGCCTACTTTGAAGGGAACTGAGGTGTCATTGTCCTGTGTACAATGTTTCTTGTATACTGTATTTCCTTCAGTAAATGTCCTTATGTTTCATATTACATGGCTGGATACCTTCTGGGCAGACCTCATATAGCAACTTAGAAACTCAGAGAAATCACCTTAGGCAGAGACACACTTTCTTCAATGACACCAGAATTGCTTTCTTTTTTCTCTTTCGCACATCGTTTCTAGTGTTCTTGCTTGCTGTGTGTGTGTGTACGCGCACACTTAAGTTTATTTAAAAATAACACTGAGCTGTGGTCAATCTGGGTCTTCCAAAACAGAGCAGGCCCTGTTCAACGGCCTGGCTCACTGAATAGGTCACTCACGGCCTTGTGAGTGACAGGGTTCTCAGCAGCAATGGCCACCAAGCCTACTCACTGAGCACAAAGAACAAAGCTTTGTGGGCACAGAACTGAGAGCCCCAAGCATAGAACTAACTTTTGCTTTTTAATATTCGCCTTTCTTTGCTGCCAGTTTCTCTTAAAAACTGCCCTCCTTCCGGCTTCACACACGCTAGGATAGCCATGATTTAAAATCAGACAGAACAAAACAAAAAAGCCCGGAAAGAACAAGTGCTGATGAGAATGTGGAGAAGTGGGACCCTCCTCTGCTGCTGTGGGAATGTAAACTGGAGCAGCTGCTGCGGGGAAAACAGTTCCGCAGTTCCTCAAAAATTAAAGTTACAACATGACCCAACAATTTCACTCCTAGGTGAACTGAAAGCATATGTTCATATAAAAACCGGTATATAAATGTTCACAGCAAGATTGTTGCTGATACCCTAGAGGCAGAAACAACTCCAATGGCCACCACCTGAGGAACGGGTAAACAACATCTGGCCCGCGGGCACACTCCGTGCACGGAGCATCACTCAGCCATAGAAAGGAACGGCACTGGTACAGCCTACAACACTTGAGCATACCGAAAACATGATACAGACACAGAAGGCCACATGCTGTATGATTCCATTTACATAAAATGTCCACAATAGGCAGATGTATAGAGACAGGAAACAGATTAGTGGTTGCCAAAGGCTGGGGGAGGATGGACTGAGAGGGGGGGGACTGCTAATGGGTACAGTTTACTGCTGGGGTGATGAGTACGTTCTAGAATTAAATAGGGGCAATGACTGCATAATCCTGTGAGTATACTAAAACCACGGAATTACATGTATACTTAAAAGGATGAATTTATGGTATGTGAATTATATCTCATTTTTTAAATTCCCTTTTCTTTTTCTAGACCCCTTATTTTATCAAAAGAATGACAAATGTGCAAAAGGCATTTACATCAACCCTAAAAATAGCCCAGATTTTTGCCTTGACCATGTAACAAATGGAATTTCCCCCTTTGTCTTGGTTTTTCTTAGCTGAAGAGATCTATTGATAGCACGTTTCCATCCTCTCCGTGTCTGTTCCTCCTCTCCTTCTGGACGGCATGCAAAGATGGTCTCTCTCACTGGAGCTACTGCTTCCGTTTTCAGACAGCCTTCCTCTTTTACAGTCTTGCACAGACCTGACCCCACTTAAAGGGATCCCCAGCGCTAACACAGGCCCTTCTCTTGAGGAATAAAGTAGAAGAACTATGAAGCACAGAGTCTTTGTCCAATGTGATATTCTTAGATGAGCTCTGGGAATAAACCACTTATAAAGGGAGTTGGAGTCACTTTCTCTGGAAACAGCCTTTAGTTAGTTACATCTCCCAAAGTCTTAGAACTTGTGACCTCAGATAACTTAAATGGTACCTCGCTCACTCATATGAATGTGAGTCTTTTCTTATTCTTATCAATAGATCCCTTCAGCTACGAACTTAATTGCATTAAAATGTCATTAAAGTGATTTGCTTTAAAATATACCAGGAGTAATTTTAAAAAGGGAGGGTGCTATTAGGGTGATGAAAATGTTCTAAAACTTAATTAGGGTGGTGGTTGCATAACTTGGTAAATTTACTAAAAAGCATTGTGTACTTAAAATGAGTGAATTTTATGGTATATAAATTACATTTCAATAAAGTTGTCAAAAAAACAAAAAGGGAGAAGGTGGCAGAGGTAGAGAGAAAGCCAAGATGACCTCAGGTGGACAAGAGTGGAGATGGGGGTGGACAGATGTGGTAGGTGCTGCTAGAGGGTGCCCGGCACGCCCCTCAGGCCACCCTAGGTGCAGGGAGTGGTGGCTGATGAAGGCTCTCAGCTGAGCCCCTCTAGGGCTTTCCCCTCAGCACAGGTGCTGCTTATCCAGGCTCACCCCCCCCCCCCCGGAGGACAGCCCCCATCAATGACCAGACAATGAGAGGATGCAATCGGCCACCCTCCCCACATCTGTTCCAGGGCAGGAGAAAGCCTGTGCCACCCCAGCTCCTGAGTTCCTGTAATCCGCTGAGGTTTTGTTCAAGTGCCTGGCAGCTCACCTCCTCCCTCAGCCCTGCCTGCTTCCTTCACTCCCGCAGATTCTGATCCCGACAGCTCTCCCCAGAAAAACCCCTGCACCCAAACTGCATCTTCAGAGGCTGTTTCCAGGGAGCCAGACCTGAGACAGAGGCTCACTATATATTCTCTCTCTGTTTATAAATGTTTAAAATTGTCATAGTAAGAAGGAAAAAAAAAACCCCAAACCTAAAAATTCCCCAAACTGAAGTGCCACATACTCTAGGAAAACTCTATCTGACTGTAAACTCTATCTGGTTCCACAGACTGCAGCTAATGCTGGATTTGTTGTTCAACAAATTCTGCGTCAGCAACCCGTCTCCTCCTTTGCGGTGCTTTCCTCGCTCTTCTGCAAGGACTCTGAAATGCGCTTACGGGCCTTGTTTACATGGATTTGTTGAACTCAACAGGTCTCTTCTCATCCTGTCTGCAGTCGTTTCAGACTGTGTGGTCCCTGCCAAGCACGAAGAAAGGAAGGCGAGGAAATCTGAGGGTAATGAGACCCTCAGGAAGGCAACGAGTCCCCAGAAAAGTCTGTATCCACACCTGAATTTAAAGTCCATTTCTTTCCTACATTTAATATAATTGCACCCTCTGCTAGAAAGCCTGCAGGCAGGAAGATAACAAGATTCCAGTGATTAAATTATTTAAAGCCACTGATAATGTAGCATTTTAGAGGGCTTTCCATGTATTCTGTCTGTGATACGAAAGGAAGATCTGAAAATCCCCTCTTTAGGGATTCCAGAAGCCACCAATTATCCAAAATTGCTTTGCTTTAAAACATTCCAAATCTTATTAGAAACCTCTGGTTACCTCACCATTATTAACTCCCACTGGCCCATTACATAAATGCTGGAACTACACTAAATGACCTCAACCAGAGGTGTACGTTGTTGATTTTTTCCTGGTAGGTCCAACCCTGTACGCAGCACCATGGAGTGTGTTGTGCTACGTGAAAAATAAGTCCAAAGACAGCACTACCTTTCCGAATTCTTCTACTATCTCCAGAACTGCCTCGGTTTACCTATTGTGCCTGTTCAGTGTTTTGGCTTCTCCAGTTGTACGCCCACCTATCTTCAGCAATCTGTCCTAGGAACCGTACTGCTTTCGCCTCCTGCGTCTGATACTGTCTCTCCCCCTAGACATGGCACCTCCACGAGTGGGTCATTCACTTAAACACAAAGTCTTCTCCTACTTGAGAATTTTCCCCATAGGCTGGCCTCTGCACATGCCTTCCCACAGCCCCAGACTGGGAGCGTGTGTCAGGAAGTGCTGCCCACATGGAGACCTGGGGAGTTGTTAGGCGCAGGCAGAAAAAGGCACAGTAGGAGGTCAGGAAAGTTCAGCCCCAAATGATGAGAGGAAACAGCAGAAGCACTGCTCCATTCCCGTGCTATTATATAATACTTTTACACGGTAGGAAAAACATTTGGCATAAATAATATCACATTCCAATTCATATCTGTTATCAATCTTTTTCTTTTCAAAACCATTTGTGCAATCAAAATGGCAATATAGGAGTTCTCTACAGTCTTCCCCTCAAAAAACCACGGAATTTGACAATCGCCCACGGTGAGAGTGCCCTTGCAGAAATCCAGGAGTCCAAAGATGTTCCAGCACATTGCAGGAACAAAACAAAATCTGGGACTGGACCCATTGTAAAGGATAAAGGAACAGTTTCACTTTACCTGTGTCAAACTCCCCCATGGTGATGCAGCTGAGGGCCAAGAGAGACCTTCTCAGCCTGTGATTTCTCTCAAAGAGGAAAGTGAGAGCCTCTTTGAGAGAAGTGCTTAGCCTCTTTGACTAAGTGCTCAGCTCCCCACCAAAGAGGTCCACTTCTTTCTCACTCCATCCAACAAACTGGTGTGCTGCAGGACTGGGGGACAAGGAGACGCTGGAGGAATAATAGCCAGGGCTCTCTGAGGGCATCCAAGGGACACAGATCCTACTAACTGCTTCAATGACTCCATCAGAAAGCTCACCCATGAGCTGCTAGCAACACTTTGCCTGCGGATCCCCCCAACTTGCCCACTGGCTCCACCAACCCTCCATGCACCTCACCCACACACCCCCATCCTGTAGCCAGCAGCCTGTGCACATCCCCAATGGAGGTGAGAGCATCTCTGCAGACAGCTAGTGGGCATGTGCAGAAAGCTGGCCCAGCCTCTGTGAGACTGGGAGACAGCACACAAACTTGAGATTCAGCACTGCCCCAGGAAAAGCAAACTAGGGGAGGGTGTCAGCACCTGACATGACTTTGCATGATTAAGGGAAGGCACACAATCTTAAGAATTCCCCCTCCAGCCCTGACTGGTATGGCTCAGTGGATTGAGCAATGGCTGGCAAACCAAAGGGTTGCTGGTTCGATTCCAGGCAGGGCACATGCCTGGGTTGCAGGCCAGGTCCCTGCAACTGGGAGAGACAACTGATGGATATATTTCTTGCATATAGATGTTTCTCTCCCTCTCTTTATCCCTCCTTTCCCCTCTCTCCAAAAGTAAATAAATAAAATCTTAAAAAAAAAAAAAAAGAGAGAAAGAGTTCCCCCTCCAAAGAGGGAGCAAGAAGTGTAGAGCAGCAAATCCACAGAAAAGGTCTGAGAAAGCCTAATCCCTAACATGGCTCACAGAAGGTACTTCTTGCCTGAAGCCAGTCAGTATATTTAACCATTTCCAATACATTATACTATACACAGTATCCAAGAGTATACAGTACAAATAAACATTTACACTATAGAGTGCTGACAACAGAAGCACTACCTGGGAGAGTGACAGTAGGGAGAAGTGGGTAAGGTAATAATAGCCAGAAGTAAGAGGCAAGACCAAGGAAGGTTTTAGCTGAGACCCCAGGAATATGGGCAAAGGCTCTGAGAAGTTAAAAGAACAGCGGGTTCAAAGCTCAGATGAAAGAAATAAGGTAGAGGTTTGGGGAACAACGAAGAGCCTGGACAGCCAGATTGTGAAGAAGCTCCGCGGTGCTGGGAGACGAAGCCAGAACAGCAGGGAAGCTGGGCCATGGCGGGAGGCCTTGACTGGAGGCCTTATTCTACTGGTGGCTGAGACACAGCATTCTGAGCAGAGAAATTCCATGTTTGGGGGTTACATTTTAGAGTGAGCACCCAGTGTCAAGACTAGACTAGGGGGACCAATAATGGAGACAAGGACACCATCCAAAGGCTACCACAACAGGCTGGCAGGAAGAGTAACGTTGCCCAATGGAGCAAGAGGGAGGAAAAGCAGGGAAAGAATCTGAGAGAGCACTGGGAAAGAGGATTGCCAGAACCTGGTGGCTGGATGGATGTTGGGGCGAGGGGAGGAAACTGGATGAAGAGAATGTTTCAGAGAGTGATGTGTGTATCTATCTGGCACCCTTTCCACCGCCAAGAAGACACTGTCACCTCATGTAATTAGAAACAAGGGATATAAAGAGTCACAAAGGTGAATTCAAAGTAGCTAACAAACATTTAAAATGTTCGTGAGAGAAATGCAAATTTAAGTGTGTGCATGCGTCTGTCCGTGTGACTTAGGCTAGGCCAACCCAAGTTTCCCCTGCCAGTTCAACTCCTGAATTTGGCCAAGGCATGGCCATTGTTCTTTGGGTCAGTAAGCTGGAATGATTCAAACTTGGAGTGGAATGACCTGTGGTTACGGCCCCACTGCAGGAGCAGAGCTCCTCCATGGCAGCAGAAAATGAACCATGATACAGAAAGAAAATGGGAGAAGAGATCCCTGAGTGATCAGGAGAGAGAATGAGTGAATGCAAGAGAAAACCAGTTTCTGGAGCTCAGTTCTGCTGAGTTGCTCTTACTTGAAACCATAGGAGTCTTGACCAAATACAAATGTCATGCTCGCTTCTTGCATGGGCAGCCAGGGAGGTGATGGTACCATTAATCAAGAGGAGCAAGGGAAGAGGAAGAAAATGTTTGGGTAGGGAAGAGAAAGAGCTTGACATTAGAGCACGTGGATATATCTAAGTTATATAAGCATAGAGAACTGGCCTTTTATTATTGATTTTTCATATGTTTTTTGTTGGGTTTTATATTGAAACAGTTCTCAAAATGGCAAAATACAAATCCTTATTTAGGAACTGCCAGAAAACTTTTAGTGACATAAGTTGCTTTGTGTTTCTAAAAATGAACTGCTTGAAAAAAATCAAGAAATTGTCAGTATAACATTTATAAGAATTTGGAAGTTAAACGAGTAAATAAAACTATCCCGTTAACACAGGATTTATCTATTTCAGTTAGAGACCCAGGCCTCTTGGGTCTAGGGCACTGGCAGCACGCGCTCTTCTTGCAACTGCTCCAGGGGGACACGCAGGGGAGGACTGTGGCCCAAGAAGGGGCACAGGGCAGGGCTGGGGCTGCAACAGAGGGGAGGAGAAGGAGAGGGGAAAGTGACAGTGTGGTTCTCCTCATCAGGAAGAAGCTCGTGGGAGGCTTGAAGCAACAGTTACTCCACAGAATCCTGGCATTCGGCACCAGGATCAAAATCTCTGGGTGAGGAAAGGGCATGTTCGGGACCCGGGGCACATCTGCCCGTCCTCCACATCAGCTCCCTCTGGCAGCAGAGCCTTCCAGCCAGTGCCAAATCTAAACAAAAGGAACCCACAGCATTCACTGGCGCAGCACTTACTTAAAATTCCTCAACGTGCCTACAATGGAATTTCAATCAAAATCAGCTTATCCTTCTTTTTCCCTGGCAATCTGAGCGTTTTGCCAGCCATCTCTCAACCCCACGGCCACGGGCTAAGGGGGTCAGGGAGGGGTCCAGGAGTGCTGCTTATTTTTTGATGGACTTTATTTTTTAGAGTTTTAGGCTCACTCCCAAATTGAGTGGAAGGCATGGAGACTTCCCATAGACCCACTACCCCCAGAGGTGTGCGGCCTCCCTCATTACTGACGTCTCCTACCAGAGTTGTGCATCGGTCACAGTAATGAACCTGCACTGACACCTCATCACCAAGGTCCATGCTTTACATTAGGGCTCACTCTAGGCGTTGTACATGCTGCAGGTTTGGACAAGTGTATAATGACATGTATCCAGCATTAGGGTATCATACAGAGGTGTTTCACTGCCCTAAAAACCCTCTGTGCTACCAGTCATTATATGCATCCCTCCCTTTCTATAACTCCTGGCAACCCCTGATCCTTTTACCACTCCATAGTTTTGCCTTTTCCAGAATGTCTTGTCATTAGAATCATACAGTATATAGCTTTTTCAGATTGACTTCTTTCACTTAAAATATGCATTTCAGTTTCCTCCATGTCTTTCATGGCAAGAACAGCCTTTTCATTTCTTTGTTTAGAAAAAAAACACAAAAAACCAGTAGCTGATTGTGCCACTCCATAATTCTGTTGGGATTAGAACTTGCCAGGCTACCAGCCCCACATCTCAGCTGCTGCTCCCAACTCCAAGGTCAGAGCAGGGCATTCAACCCTGGGGTTTGCTGACCTGGACCAAAGGGTGCATTGAGAGAGCTGGCACCACAGATGTTTGAGAGCGGCCAGCTCTACAGTGTGTTTTTTCCACACTACCAAGCAATTCTTAAGTACCAGCTGGATGTCCTCAAGTTTAACTCAATTCTGACACTATCTACCTGGAGACAGCCTCAAACCCCACAGGTTAAGGGTTCCCCTCAGCTCCACAAGACTGCCCCCCCTTTCAGATGCCAATTGCAAGACCATGTTGTCACCTATGCTTTTGAGCAAATGGCTCTAAATCAGAGGGTCCCAAACCCCCTCTTTGGTTCAACCAATTTGTTAGAGTGGCTCACAAAACTCAGGAAACATTTTTCATAATAATCCCTGGCTTATTATGAAAGGATATAACTCAGGATCATCCAGATAGAAGAGATGTGCAGGGCAGGGCACAGGGAAAGGCCGCGGAGCCCCCACACCCTCTCCAGGTGCACACCCTCCCAGCACCTCCACACGTTCAACAACCAAGAAGCTCTCCAAACCTTTTCCTTTAAACTTTTTATGGAGGCTTCATTACTTAGGCTTCATGAATTCATTGGCCATTGGTGACTGGACTCAATCTCCAGCCCTGACCCCTTGAGGTCTAGGGGTTAGGACTGAAAGTTCCAATCCTCTAACCTCCTGGTTGGTTCCCCTGGGAACCAGCCACATTCTTAGGTTACACAGGAGCTTTCCAAAAATCATTAACATAACAAAAACACCCTATGGCTGCTCTCACCACTTAGAAAATTCCAATGGTTTTAGGAGCACTGTGCCAGGACCTAGATGAAGACCAAATATTATGAGGTCTGTCCAGAAAAAGTCCAGCTATTGTTAATATAACGAGAGCACTTTCTGCAACATTGATGTAACCTGGCAGCCAAGGAGAGAGGACTGGAATGTGTATGTGTGAACAATGATGACTTCACTGTACTAGTCAGTGGGGGTGGTAGACACCACTGAGTGAGCATGTGTACTGTGTGGCCATCACATTCAAAATGACTGAGCAAGTAGAGCAACGAATCTGCATCAAATTTTGCATTAAGCTTGAACATTCCTCTGCAGAAACTATTCAGATGATTCAGAAAGCTGCAGCTATGGGCACCTGGTAATTGGCAGCTTCATCACCACAACGTGCCCGCTCATGCATCACATCTCGTGCAGAGTTTTTGGTGAAACATCAAATCACCCAGGTGGCTCAGCCCCCACTACAGCCCAGATTTGGTGCCCTGTGACTTTTGGGTTTTTCCAAAACTTTTTCACCTTTGAAAGGGAAGAGATTTCAGACTGTTGATGAGATTCAAGAAAATACGATGGGGCAACTGATGGTGATTGGGAGAACTGCGTGAGGTCCCAAGGTGCCTACTTTGAAGGGGACTGAGATACCATTGTCCTATGTACAATGTTTCTGGTATCTTGTATCTTGTTCAATAAATACATCTATTTTTCATAGTATGTGGCTGGATACCTTCTGGACAGGCCTCGCATATTTCATACTTTCTATTATAAATTACAATATCACGAGTTCCTTCTAGGGAGACGTGCTTCCGCCCGTTTGTCATGTTGATGGAACATTGCAGGGTCGTGATAAACATTGTAGGTGCTGGAGGTTGAATCCTTGCTCCTCTCCTTCTAGCTGCCTGAATTTAGATAAGACACTTTCTCTCTACAAACTCACATCTGTAAAATGGGGATAATAATTGCACTTATCTCACAGGATCATTAGGAAGGTTAAGTAAGATGTTACGAAAAATAATTAGACACAGAACAACCACTCTATAAATCCTAGCCAATATTATTATTATTACTATTATTTTCACAGTTACTCTAAAGCACTTCAAGCTAGGCAAACGTTTGGGATCATGGCTCCATTTCACAGGTGGTATTGAGTAAACTCTTACTGACTTCACGAATGTTTGCTGAGTGCATGTTTTGTCACAGACACTCTGCTAGGTGTAGGGAGGGACCAAATGTCCAAATCTATCAAAAGGAACTACTTCTTATGCCCAACCCTGTTCCAGAGAGCAGGCTTGAAAAGATGCAGGCAATCCAGAGGGAGAAAGCATATTTAATATTAGCAAGAAAAGTGAAGATAAGAAACAAGGCTAACATGGGGAGAGGGAAGTGGCGACCATGCAGAGCCGTGAAGCTCTCTGTATTTTGGGAGCAGATCACATGTGGCTTGAAGATTTTGTACAGCCAAGTCCAAGAGGTTTGGTTCTACACTTGAACACGAGTCAGATGCTCATGGGATGCACAACAGCTAGAGATGATGTGAATGGAAGCCACTGCGGCAGTTTAATCAGAGTCTTAGAGACGCTAGAGATCGTATCTGTTCACCTTTGAACCTATAGCCTACCAAAATCTTAAAATAATTAAAAAATTGAGCATGCGTGCAATGAGTGTACTTATAATACATATGTATACTTTTGGAAATCATAATAAAATTAGAGCCAAATGGCTCAAGAAATACTGACACATAAGATCATTACAAGCAAATGAACTGGACTGGGGCTCATGGCAAACAGAATGAAGTGACGAGGAACTGGCTGCCATTTTAATTTTGATGTTTCTACAACACTGCCTGTGTTAGAATTCTTCTATCATTGTAGATGGTGAGGAATGGTTAATTCTAAATGTACCGAGGATTGAGGAAATGGGCCCATTCCCTGACAATTGCCAAGACTGATAGGAATTTACTCAATTAATGAAGCAACTATTTGCCAGGAAGTGCTAGAAGCTCCCTTCCCAGCTTTTCTTCTCTTCTGCTTGGTCACCAAAGTCAGAAACCTGGGGACCATTTATGACTCTCCACCCATCATTAATTCATGTTTCAAATTCTGCCCATCTTTGCTCTTCACGTATTTCTAAACTCTCCTCTCCTCTCTCTCTCCACCCTACTGAGGGAGATGGCTTGCTTCTTCATCTCTCTCAACCGCTAGCACAGCTTTCTAGCTGCACTCCTTCCCAGCAGATCGTCCTCAAACTGGCCCTCCACACTACTAAGGAGAAAGCCTAGGAACGGAGGGAAACTAACCTCATGTGGCAAACAGCTGCTGCTGCACAGCAACAGAAGGATATTAAACTGCCACTGTGCTCCAAACTGGAGACACAGGGTCTTGCACAAAGATTCAAAGCAGGGGGGTGAAATCATAATGACATTTTAGGAGTAATTACTACATGCCAGGCATGATGCTTAACATATCATATATATTATCTTATTTAACCCTCACGACTACCCAGACTTTGGGGAATATACTATCATTATCTCTGTTCAACAGATGAGGAATGTGAGGATGAGAAGTGTTAGTACCTGCCTGACAATAAATGGTGGAGCTAAGATCGGAAATGAGGTCCATTTTGGTACCAATGCAAAACCTGTCAATCCTAAGACATAGCTGATCCTGCCCGATGCTAGCAGCCCATCTCTCGTTGTTGTCAACTATTTACTCCAGATCACTTCCCTCTTATTCATTAATGATTTGAGTTCCTTGCTTACTGTCATATTCACCATATATGGAGATCACCCTGCCCATGACTGAATCACTCAGGTCTTTGAATGCAGGTCCTCTCAGATCCTCCAGTGACTTAGCCCTCCACCCTACTTCATCACCCATTCACACTCCTGGTCATACCCAAGACCTTGTCATTACCTATACTACAGCCCCTCCACAATCTTAACATCAGGCATCTTCCTTCTGATTTCCACCTACAATCTTTCCAGCCCACTCTCTCTAGTTCTAGTATTCAGACTCCAATAATCCTTCAACCCCATTGAAACCTTTGGTCTATCTTTCCCATTGGCCATCTTTTCACTGTCTCTGGACAACTCCATTCTCCCTCCTGCTCCCTTAACTAGATTAAATTCCACAGCCAGTCATTGGAGCCATCCCTTCCATACAGTCTTGCTCCTCCCCTGGCATATTTACTTGGCAAAGCCATCACACTGGTTCCAGCCAAATGTCTACCTACTCTGTGCTCGCACCCATGCAGTTTAACACAGTGGTGGAAAAGCCACTCAGGTCTGCTGACTGGTCCACTTTACATTTCTGACCATGCTGACCCCTTTACGTGTTGTCTTGCAATTGTGTTCTATTTTTCCAGTCCATTCACTTTCTGACTCCTTTCGACAGAAACCATTTCATAACTTCTCCTCTCCTCCAAACTCCATTTTCCAGGACATTCAGCAGATGGTTTGGTTTTCTCCTTCCCTGAGAAATGGAAACAGTCAGAAGAGAATTTCCACAGACTCTCATCACTTAGAGCATCCACAGCGCATCACTCTGCCTTCTTCCCCTTTTGTAGACAACTGTGCCTGAAGGGGTGTCCAACCCATGGCCTGCAGGACACCTATGGCCCAGGACGGCTATGAATGCAGCCCAATACAAAATTGTAAACTTACTTAAAACCTTTTTCTTTCTTCTTTGCTCATCAGTTTTCATTAGTGTTTGTGTAATTAATGGCCTCTATAGACAACTCTTCTTCTTGCAGTGTGGCCCAGAGACACCAAAAGTTTGGGCACCCCTAAATCCTTCTGCTCACCCCCTTCGCATTCCTCAAGGACCCCATTTGAACAGTTCCCTCTACTTGCCCCCACAATGTCAACTTTCCAGTTCCTCTGCTGGGGCATTCTCAGTGGGACACAAGTATACTGACTGTGCTTTTTCTTATTAAAACAAAAAAACAAAAGTCTCACTTGATCTCACATCCCCCACCAGTTACTGCCTATTTCCCCATTCTCCTTGCTAGCAAAACATCTCAAATGCATTCTCTATACTCAAATTTAAGTCTTTCCCCATGATTCTCTATAAAACCTTGGCATACCATCAGGCTTTTGACCAAGCACTTCACTGAAAATGCTTTCACCAAGATCACCGGCAGAGCAAGTCTCCAGCCCTGAATGCAGTGGCCAAGTCTGAGTCCTCAATTTACTTGACCCACCAGCAAGACCGGACACTGATGGCCATGCCTTGCTTCCTGAAACACTTAACTCACCTTCCAAGGTAATGCTCTTGATTTTCTGCCCACCCCACTAGTCACTCTGTCTTGGTCTCCTTTTCTGACTCTTCCCCTTGTACCCTGACCTCTGAGGACATCTGAGCCCATTTGTGTTAGGATCCCCAGGGCTCAGAGGTCCTCCTCTCTGTCTACCTGCTATCTCAGTGAGCTCATGCTGGGTGGATGAAAATTCATATGAAAATTCCAATGACTATCCAACTTCTATTTACACCTGAGACCTCTAGCTGAAACACATCAGACTGCCTACTCAAATTCTCCACATGGATGTGTCTCAGACATTTCAGATTCACCACACTCAGAAATAAACCCCTGATCTCCCCTCTCAAATCTTCCTAACCCCAGTCTTCCCCATCTCAGCGGACGGCAACCCCATCCTTCCAGTTGCCCCATCCTTCCCAACAGAAATCTTGAGATCCCTCTTGCTTAACCCTTCTCTTTCTCTTACTGGTCCACATCCAACCTGCCAGGGAATATTACTGACCCTTAAAATATACCCAGAATCCTATTACCTCTCCCTAGCAATCATCCTGGTCAGAAACACATCCTAACTGGCTCATTGGGTCACTGCAGTAGCCTCCCAATGACCTCCTGCTTCTACCACTGCCCCTATAGTCCCTTCTCAACACAGCGAAACAGCCAGAATAGTTGTTTGAAAACATACTGAAAATCTCCCAGTGGACCTGCATTCTCCTCCGAGTCAACCCAAAGTCCCATAAATCCACACAGGACCACAAAGTCCCATAGGATTAGTCCTCTTGTTGCATCTTGACCCTCATCCCCATCTCTTCTCCCCCTACCTCCCCCTGCACCGGCTACACTAGCCTCCCTGCTGTTCTTTGGCCACATCGGCACACTCCAGCCTCAGGTCTTTTCATTTACTGTTCCCTCTGCCTACTGTGCTCTTCCCCTAAATGTCCACTATGTCCACTCCCTTGGATCCTTTAGATCTTTGCTCCGATGTCATCTACTCAGTAGAGTTGACACCTGACTGTCCTCCTCTTGGAACCCTGGTCATTTTACACCACTTAATTTTTTCCAGAGTAAGTACTCATCACCTTCTAACATACTACAGAGAATACTTCTTTACTTACTATGTTTATTGGTATTGTCCACTTCCCCTCCTCTATAGAGGCAGAAATTTTGTCTGTGTTGTAACCTATAACCAGCCCTGGCACTTAGTATACTCAATATACAAGCTCTGCTGAGTGAAAAACATACACAGAACTACCCTGTCCCACATTCCAAACTTCCATTATTCTAGGAATTCCTTTATCCCCAACCACGATGACATGAAGGCACAAAGGATGGAGTCACTCAGAACACAGATGACTTCAGTGATGAAGGAAGGATTATTTCAATCACTTTTGGGGTTTTTTATGTGTCAGAGTATCTATTAATTTTTTCCCGTATTACAGACTTTGTAGTAGTTATAATCACTCATTTTGGGAAGAGATACTACAAATGACCATTTCCAATACTGCTATACTTTCCTGTAGGCAGGGTAAAGAAAGCCAGAAACACACACACACACACGTAGACACAAGCACACACCAAATGCCAAACAACGGCGGCAACCTCTCAGGAATCACTGACTTTGGGCCAACGCACGCAGCTGTGTAATGAAAAAGCTGGGGAAAGGTGAGTGAGTGGAGTTCAAAGGGTGGAGGAAGAAAACAGTCTGCCTCCCGTCATGCAGCCATCAAGAGCACAAAGATAGCATCTCATAATGATTTTAGAAGCAAAGCCTCTGGCTCTGCCTTGTTACCATGCCAATAATGCACAACTGGAGTGCTTTTTCCAATAGACCGTAATTCAGAGCTAAACTTCCTAAAAGTGGGTAACGTCAATGTCAGACCACTGAACGCTGCTCTGGTGCCAATGCACAGCACAGCCTGTCTCTGCCTTGCGGAGGCTGCTCCCCTCAGACAGGGCTCTGCTAATGGGCCAAAATTACAACACTATTCAAATGCTGTACAGGGGGAACCAGTCCTGCCCGAGGATGTGTGCCAGCAGCCCACGGGGATCACAGAGCTGAGGAGGCTAACCCTGAAAGATGTTAGCACAAAATGGATCGCTACAAAAACATGTAGTATTTCTGTAAACTTTTAATTTCATTTAAAAAATTGTGAATCTGCCACATTTATTAAGACAGGTGATGCCATGACTGTATCAGCCCTTCCAAGGCACGTGGCAAGTCTGCAAATGCAGCTCAGTGCTATGGAGGCAGCATCTCTGCCTCACACATAAGCAGGCATTTGAGCACATTTTCCAGGGGAAATGGCTGTGATCTACTTAGAGATATGCTACATTTGAAAATTTCTGTCGCTCTTAGATGCATCCTGTGATATAGTGACACATGATAATCTGACCCTGTACATAATAATAAAAAAAAAGTAAGCCTCATTGCCTTAATGTTGGGAGTTGCTTTTAAGGACATGATGTATTTTGGGGGTCACCACATATGGAAAAGCGTGCCCCAAAGATACTCTCCTTTCAGTATGTGTAATTTATGCCTTTGGATTTTCACTTATCATAACAATTATGCTTGTTCTATAAAATTAAAGGGCCAATGCACATTGCGTATAACCATATTACAAGTGTCAAAACTGATTGCTTAGGCATTTACATGCTCTATCAGTAAAAATGCTACTTGAAGCAAGATATTAAGAAATATTGTACGTAAGCACAGACTTAGGACAGCTGCATTGTCCCCAACGATTGTTTAACTTCAGGTCGCAAATTCATTCTGGCTTTCATAACCTTCTAACATTTGTGGGCTTGAGGGGTTGTCTGTAAAAGTCCACAGAAGGCTTTAAATCGTAGCCTATGGTAATCACAACGAGCCTTAATTTTGCTTCCCTTACTTGGCTAACAAGTTTTTACAAAACGGTAGAGCCTCAGATGTTGGCTCTTCAGTCCCACTTCCCACAAGCACGGTACACGCTACAGAACCCCTGCGCAGAGTAGCCCGAGGGCTGTGCAGATGGTGGGTCTGGATGTGGTCACGAGTACGCTGTCAGAGGCACAGATTTAAGACACACACTCCTCACCATGGCCCTGGGCGTGCGGAGTGCAGCACAGAGGAGACTTGGTTTCCACGAACTTTTCCCCAGAAGCACAAACAAGTGCAAAGTATTAAAACAGGGAAAGAGCTACTTTGGTGGACTCGAAACCTGCCCCAAGTTCAAAAGCCACAGTTGTCACAGGTAAAACTTAGGAACTGGGAGACATGGGAACAAATTCAACCTCTATCATTTAGGCAATCACTTACTGCTCCAAGTCTCAGCTTCCTCAGCCATTACAGAACAGGTGCAAGAACATAATGAATAATATAGTGTTTGATACAGCTTTGCTCTACATATTGGAGGCCTACAGGTAATAACTAATAATAACAGTAACATATTCTGACTGTGGCTTCTTTAAAATCATTTTCCAGGACATGACCCTCAACTCTGCCATAGAACTGGATCTAATTAAAGTTGACAATATGCAAGTCTGTTTCCTATTTGACTTCAGTATTCCCTTTATAACACTGACTGTCATCAATTCTATTTTATAGACTGAGTAAAAACCCTGATGAACTATTTATTAGCTCGAAAAAGCACATGGCATGTGTAGAGGGATGAAATAATGAAAAGTTCTGCCATGAGACTTCAATGTATGTTTGCAATGTGTGGGGAGAGTACAAAATAACTTACTTTATTCAGAAAAATTTCAGTGTTGCCTGCAAATCCATTATGTAAACAATGGAATTGAAAGAAAAAACAAATGATCAAATGTTCTTTGTGGGGGGAACATCAATTTAAATATATGCAACATTCAATACCAAAATTTTATTCTGCTACGGTCCTTGACTATGGAACAAAACTGCAAATCCTCCAGAGCAAATATTATGTTGAGTACATGTCTGATACCGAAATTACTCAGACGTACATTAAAAGTACGTCTTGGCCTTGGACATATGTGAATTACAAATATTCCCTAAAAAGAGAAAATAGCCTCTCCAATCAAACACCTTACTATGCAGCAGTGTCCAGTCTGCTAGAAAAACGTGACCCTTTTTGGAATCCTTTCCACTCCGGCCCCCTGGGGAACAGGCGTAGACACATCTTATGACACGCATCTTACCTGCCAGAGTCCAAGATGAGAGAAGGCAAATACTGAGAAAACCACACCAGTTAGCATTGCCAGCAGGTACTTGTGGCTTTTTAAGGGAGCTGTTAAAGGCTGACCAATCACTAACCATTCTGGCTAAACACTATTTGAAAGAAACTTGAAAATTATGTTTGGATGAATATATTTCAGTTGAGGTTACATTTTTTTACTTTCTCTTTAAAATGCCTGCTTTTACGTTTTCTTTGGGAAGGAAACACCCTATTTTTGAATTCAGATGTAAGGGAGCTTTGAAATACGTCCACACACAGGAATATATGAATGCTTGACAGGGGTGAGGATTTTCATAGTTATGACCATAAAGTGCTTTCACAGACACTGTCTTACCCCAGCTGATGGCAACCTGGTGAGGAGCCAGGCGGGGGTCTGCCAGCCGATTTCACAGACAGAGGGTGGCAGGTCAGAGGGGCTCCCCAACTGCCCCCAAAACACACTGCTGAAGGGTAACACGGCAGGGATGCTCTCCTGCCGCAAACCTCTAGACAACTGTGCTTCGTTATTACTTGAGACATGTACATTTTTGAAAAAGTTGCAGTAAGAGGAAATGTGCCATTAGTACTTCCAAGGTTACATCAAGCATCTAGGTGGCAGAAGCTGGGGCACAGAAGGGGCACATTATGTCACCTGGTGAGATCCGAGTGAGGGCCAGAGAGGGAAGGCTGGGCAAGCTTAGGGCTCCCTCCGGGGCAGAGCAGCGTCCCCTTAACTTAAATCCCAGGCAGCAGGTTGTCTGGAATCAAGCTCTGTAAAATATTAACACTCCTCCCAACAGCCTTTCAGCACAAGGACCTCTCGATGTCTGTGACAATGGGAATGCATTGCTTCCTCTAGGTGGACTTACAGTTTGTTTTCCTCCAGCAATCACATCCCATTCTTACATCAGAAGATGCTGAGCTATAGGCACACTGCACCTGAGTGTGGATGATGACTCGGAGGAAGCAGCAGGTCCCGGAAGTGAAGTGGCTCCCACCCTGTGTGACTCGAGAGCACTCTCAGGACGCGCTGAGCCCCAGAGCACAAACACTGAACCATACAGTCCCTTCTCTGCATACACTTACGTCATTTCCCCTACGCTTTTAAGATAAAAGGCAACCAAAGATCAAAAGGTACCAACCCAGAAATACGTTTTAAAAACCTGCACATGTACATTGAAACTATTGTTGAGAGGTGAAAAGTATTCTTGCAACTTTTCTATAGGTTCGAAAATTTCCAAAATAAAATAATAGGAAAGTTAACTTACTGTGGATAGAGGTTACAGGGGCATTGATGTTACTTAAAAAAATTACTGAGTTGCACACTTAGGATTTATGCATTTTTTTGTACTTTACTGTATGTATATTATACTTAAAAAATAAATTCGAGAAGAAAAAAAAACTACTACAAGGACATAAACATTGTGATTTTGGTGTATTTTAACAAAAAAAATTCACTTTCAGTTTGCTTAGTAACCGTGCTGCCTCTGGAGGTCCTGCTTTCATTAATGGCTCATCAGCAACAACCTTAAGGAAACGGCAAAAGCTGCGAGTTCACCTGTGCCTCACCGCACTTTATGGCGTGCTTTTATGCAATTATATGTTGTGCTATTTTTAACAGCTTGTTTCCTTCAGTAGACAACCTTCCCCTTTTGTCTAAAATAAGATGAGAAGCTCTGAAAACGACGCCAGGAAACGTGGACTTGAATTAATTCTGGGTCTGTCATTGACCAGCTGAGTGAGGTTAGGAAAGCTGCTTAACCCCCTGAGCTGTTGGCACCTCACCTGTTCCTTTTGGAGCTAAGATTCTACAATTTTCCTGCTTAGACTGTTTAAACAGGAAATAAGTCTCTGTTCCCCCAAACCGTAGGCCGCCTCTTTCCAAACAATCACAAATTCTGAATGAGTGAAGGGTGACTCGATGAGACTGCTTCCTAAGAGGTGTGGGCCCGCACCGGTGCAAGCCCACCCCGCGGTGCCACGGCAGCTGTGGTCTCTCCACACACACTTACTCTTGTCTCCACGCCTGTGCTTAGGCTGTTTTTCTCCCACCACAGACTCTAGACACCCTCCTTTCTACCTTTTCTCCATCCACATTCTACTCAAGTTCCCGGCCACACGGCTTCCCACCTGCCTCAAGGGCCCCTATTTGATTGCCATAAGAGAAACACTAACTAAGACTTTCAATATTCTGTCACTTGTTTATTAAGTAATATTTGTTAACTGTTTATTCCGCTTTCTGATTTTCCCCTCTTGTTTCAAGTAGTCCCTGACAGAATGCATTCATTTCAATAGTGACATTTCTTTCATTTCTGCCAGAATTCTGGAAACTCAGTAAGAACAGGGATTTTTATCTTACAGCTTCATTGATTTTAAACGATAACACCCTTAGAGTTCTCCTGGGCCCAATCCCTTGGTAGGCAGTGGGGGAGGAAACCAACATTTGTCAAATAGAATCTCTAGTCTCTTAGTTCCAGCTGCTATAACGAGATACCATAGGCTGGTTGGCTTAAAAAACACACATATTTCTCATAGTTCCAGAAGTCCCAGATCATGATGTTGGCACATCTGGTGTCTAGTTAGAACCTGTCTCCTGGTTTGCAGACAGACATCTTCTTGCTGGGATCTCACCTGGTGCAGAGGAGAGACAGGAATCAACGGCTCATGTGTCTCTTTCTATAAGGAAAACAACCCAGGATGGGGCTCCACCCTCATGACTAATTAATTCGGAAAGGGCCCGCCTCCTATAGTCACATCAGGGGTTAGGATTTGAACATGAATTTTGGGAGGACACAAACTTTCAGTCCACAATGTGCCAAGCAATCAGTTAATATTCCCCACAACACCTCTATGAGCTGTAATTTTCTCCGCTTTCCAGATGAGGATACTGAAGGGCATCTTTCTACTACTTCTGGGGGATAACTTTACAATTTGTGCTAATATCGAAACTCTGTGGGATTATTTTAAAGTGCAACCCAGGTGTCAACTGCTCCTGTTGACCCTCCAGTTACTGTGTCTCCTTATCAGACTTTCTTATTCCCTACTCCAGCCCTTCGTTGAACTGACCAAAAAGAATCCAGCCATGGAAAAGCATGAGTGAACAACGTACACACAGAGGAGGGAGTTCACTTCTCAGTCTACACAGACAACAGAGAAGCAAACCCTCATGAGACAGCTCTGCCTAGTTCCAAAGTCCTGTCTCACCCAATCTACCAACCAAAGGTTTAAGCTTTTTCCCAGCTCCCACCACGCTCAGCCTGCCTGGCTGCAGGTTTCTCTCTTTGAGATCTCTCCCATTTCTTACTCCCTGTTGTGCAGAGCAATTTGCTCGCCCTGCAGCAACTGCTGCTCCACTCACGTTTCCTCTTGTGCCTTGGAGATCAGTAAGTCAGAAGTCCCTACAGTGAGGGGGTTAAAGAACTCCTACAAAAGCTTCTGTTATGAACTTCAGCTCTACACGGGTAATTCTGACATAGTCTAGTGCTTGTCCATACCTAGCGCTCTTCGGCAGAAAGGAGGCCTCTGGCCCACACAACCCTACCATCTCCCACCAGTCATTTCCCACTAGCTCTTCACAATGCCTATCACTTTCTGGAAGTACCACGATCACTGATGTGTTTACCTATTGTCACAGTTCTTTCTCTACTAGACAATGAGTTCTGTGAGTGCAGGGTCCTTATCTGCTTTGCTCACTGCTGTATTTCTGGTGCTGAGAAAGGACCTATCACCTAGTAGGTGCTCAGTAAATATTTTTTGGAGTAATGAATAAACAAATAGTGGTCAGAGAAAGCAACCCTGAATTCTGAAACTCTGATTCATTCAGGCACCAGGGATCCCAGATTTTGACCTGCCACCAACAGTGGAAAATTGAGTGATAAATGATCTCCCTGCTACACCTCTTCTGACAAAATCCCTTTCTTCCCTGTATGGCATTCTAGAAGGTATTTTCACAGCCTGGATGTAGAAGGAACCAAAAGCAGAGAAACTGCTCACTCTCATCAAGGATGCGAAAATGTATTGTGAGAAAATGTATTGTTATCAATCTCAAATTATTTATTGAGTGAATTAGATGTGCCAGAAACTGGGGTAGGCAACGAGACTACATGAGATGCAACATAGTCCCATTCCCCCATTCCATGCCCATGCTTTCACAGACACTGCTTCCTTGGCCTTGAAGATCCCTATTATGCCTGGCAAGTTCATCCTCCTTCCTCCAGGCTGAGTTCCATCTGCACCTCCTCTGGCAGTACCACTCCCCCCATTATTGATGCTTCCCAAGCATACTGGGGAAGGATCAATGTCTGCTAATCACATGGCATAATTTAACTAGTCTGCAATTTTCTGTGAGCACACTTCTACACCTCATCCAAAGACAGTCAGCCCCATGAGTCGGGACCTATGTTAGTTATATCATCTCACATAGTCTCGCCAAAGGTTTCTGTTGAACGAATTAATACATTCCAGATGATCAGGGTGCTGTTCTTAGCTTCTGAGAATTACTCACATACACAGTTCAATGTATGTCCTTGGGCAGCAATTAACTCTAAGGCTGAAAAGACCAAAGAATGCTAGCACACACGGGCTCCCCAGCATAACCTGCCAGAACCACTACCTTCCTGTGGATTTGAAAAGCCTTAGATATGAATCCTTACTGATTTTTCAGAGCCATTCAAGAGAAAATATTTTTTTTCTCCACTGTAGCAGCTTCATTCTCAAATAGACTTGAAAGACTCCTATTTCCATCTCAAACCTCTGTTAAGAAAATCAGGGCTTTGTGTCAGCCACTGGCTGGGGACAATGGGTCTGTGTCTACTTCAGTTGAGCTTCGAGAATTTGTCAGCAGTCATCTCATTTAAGATGTCATCTTTGGGTCTCATTGCCCTTAAGCAACGGTTGGGTTGAAAGATGAGTGAGAATGCCTTGAAGAGACTTGTTGGAGGAGGCTGGTCACGGACTTGCCACAGTTCTCATCACTCATCACTTCCCTCCGTGTTCAATAACAGGGATCTGTTCTGTGTTATTAATGGGAGGATGTCTTGAGATTGAGTCTCGGTCATCTTCTTCTAGATATAAATAAAGACATAAAGCCAGTAGGAGCAGTGTGTAGATGATGTTCCAATGCCCTTTTTTCTTCTCTCATTGATCCCCCCAAAGTCAGTCTTTGCTAGGAATTTGGGAAATGGACGAAGTTGGGTATCTTACAGCCTAATTGAAGTCCTAAGTGTCTGGTCACAAAAAAACATGTGTGACTCAGATGGCAAATGTATAGCACGGCATCGCTCATTGTTCACCTATAAAGGCATTTCTCCCAGAGGTGACAACTACTAGAAGCACATCTGGAAGGTCTCGCTCCTGATGAGTAGCCGTGGCATCATCAGGAGCAGCATCACCCAAAGGCTTATGGAAACGGAAATTCATGCCCCCTCTCCCAACTGGAGCTACTGAATCAGAATTCCTAAAGGTAAGGGCCCAAGAATCTTCTTTCTAAAAGCTCTCCAGGGATTCTTCTGGGACTAGAATTTGAGATCTGCTCTAAAGCTCTCGCCCACGTAGATTTGTCACCACACTTCCCAGTGAATGAGGATCCGAAGGCTGGGACGAACAAATACTTTCTGGCTCCTACAACTGCCGATAAAGAGTTATGCACAGGTTTTTCCCTAGAATAACTGAAATAGGGACTTGCTAGGTAAACTGTTCACTGAAGGAGAAACAGTAGGATTGACAGAGGAAGCAGAGGTTCAATAGTTGCTGTGTTCATGAATTGGAAGATTATATTGTTAAAATACTCAAAGCCATCTATAGATTCAATGCCATTCCCATAAAAATCTCAAAGGCAGTTTTTTACAGACAATCCTAAAATTAGCACAAAACCACAATAGATCCTAATTAGCAAAAGAAATCTTGAAGCAAAAGAACAAAGCTCATCACATTGCCTGATTTCAAAATATATTACAAAGCTACAGTAATTAACAGTATGGTATTGGTATGAAGACAGACGTATAGACCAATGAAACAGAACCAAGCGCCCGGAATAAACCCACATATATATGTCAACTGACTTTCCACAAGGGGGCCACCAACACACAACGCAGAAAGGACAGTCTCTTCAATAAACGGTGTTAGGAAAACTGGCCCCCTGTGGCCACGGTCATTGTAGCAAAAACGCACAAAAATCAGTTCAGAATGAAAGAAAGACAAATTTACAGCCTGAAACTGTACATCTCCTAGAAGAAAACATAGGGGAAAGCTCCTTGACACTGGTCCTGGTAATGATTTCTTGGATATGAAGCCAAAAGCTCAGATGACAAAAGCAAAAATAAACAAGTGGGACTGCATCAAACTGAAAATCTGCATGACAAAGGGAACCGTCAAGAGAATGAAAAGGTAACTTATAGTATTTGCAGCCATATGTGTGATAAGGGGTTAATATTCAAAATATATGAGGAACTCCTATGACTCAAAAAAAATAACCAACTTAAAAATAAACAAAGGACTTGAATAGATATTTCTTCAAAGAAGACATACAAGTAATAGCCAAGGTATATAAAAAAATGCTCAACTGACTAATCACCAGAGAAATGCAAGTCAAACCAAAATAATGTGTCATCTCACACCTATCAGATGGCTATTTTCAATAAAGCAGACCTCATTCGGCTGAAGATCTGCCTTCAGTTAGCAATACTGCCCTGTGCACTTAAAAATTTGTTACGAGGGCAGATCCCATGATAAGTGTTCTTACCACAATGAAAAAACAACCCCATAATCCCTTTCCTCTGGTTCCCTTTGATTAAAGACTCTATCCCATCTGGCTCGGAGGACTTTGCAGGTGTGAAAGTGCCCAACAGTGAGAGTGGGCAACAACAAGGCAAGGCTGGCCGAGAACACACCGCTTTACATTCTGCCCTGGCTGTGCACTCCTAACGCTGTCGTTGGGAGGGCGAGGCCCGTTATGAGACTCCTAGGGCACCGTAGTCAGTGAAGAAACGCTAGAAGGTGGGAAAAGAAACAAGACATAAGGCTTTTCCACTGTGATGAAAGAAATGATGGGGAAAAAAGCCCACGAAGATGGAAAGTCATGGTGCACGTAGTGAGGTCGTCTTGAGGACCTCGCGTAATAATCCCTGAGAGCTCTAAACCCATAAATTTAACTTGAAACTATGAGGACTTGCTCCTATTGTGGCTCTAGGGCATCATTCAAACTTTGCTCAAGTACTTTTTTTCAGGGAAAGTCCATTTATCCAAAGGGAGATTTAAAAACCCAAGAGAGCCATCTGGTGGCTTGTGTGCCTACTAATTAAATCCTTCTCCCGGTCACAAAATTGCTGCCCTGTGGGCACCGTCATCGGAGCAACTGGCACAAGACGCACCAGAGCTGACAGCACACGTGCTGTGCTGTACAAAATCCACTTGTGCAATTTGGACACAACCAAACAAAAGGGGCTGGGGGACGCTGGGAGTAACTCTAGTATCTTCTCTACCTGCTCTAAAAAGATGCAAAGGAGTGTCTAAGAATAGTAAAGATTGTGTTTTGAACTCTGTTTCACAACTACATTTTTCATGTAGAATAAGAAGACAATTAATTCAGTAAGAACAAAGCTAGAAGCCAAACCCCAGAATTGAGGCAGTGGCTCGCTGAGATGACGCGCACGGTTCAATTAGCTTCGTATCTTCCTCTCACTTTGTAACGGGAGCAGCAGCGTCGAGTGGGGAAACACTGCTCCTGCTCAGAAAAATTAGAAGTTCAAATTCTGAGCATTATTGAAGAAAACAACTTAATAGGCCCTTTCTTTCACGCCTAGAATGTCACCATGAAGTCGTTAATGGTTTCAGTGCAGTGTCTATTTCTTCAAATACTGAAAATATTTCTCTGTAATATTTTCATGTTAAAAATGTCTATGTACTACTCTCACTAGGAAGGAGAAAAGGTCACCCCAAAATCCCAGACAACTGCCTTGTGTAAGAGGTGTTTCTTCTGTAACGCGACACTTCATAAACTTTTCTTCTAACGCTTCCATTATTCCAACTTGCCCAGCCCCAAATACGTTTTTGGAAGTTATTATTAGTATTGCTTTTTGCATGAGGAAAACCCAGTTCCTTACTGAAAGTCTAATTATATTGATTTCACTGGAAACTTGAGCTGTTAAGCATTCTTCATCATTGCCTATATATTCACTATTTTTTAAGGTTTTCATTTATTTATTTTTAGAGAGGGGAAGAGAGGGCGTGAAACATCGATTGGTTGCCTCTCAAATGCCCCCAACCGAGGACCTGGCCTGCAACCCAGGCATGTGCCCTGACCAGGAATCGAACCAGCAACCTTTCAGTTTACAGGCTGGCACTCAATCCACTGAGCCACAACAGCCAGGGCTATCTATTCATTATTAAAACATGAACTGGCTGTAAAAATGTATCAGAAAGCTGCCGTATGTGTTGAAAGTCAAAAAGTAACTTTAAAAATTACAAAACCAACCCAAAGACTACTTAAGAAAAAAGATATGTCTCCTAGACTACGGTTTAAACCAAACTTAATATTAGAAGACTATGAAATGTGCCTCATCACTGGACTATTTCTAAGTTAGTGTTATTTAAAAATTGCTTAACATTTTTGCTTACTCATTATTGTGCTTTTCTTGGATAAACTGCACACCTGTATGTAAGTTATATATTTGTTAGTTTAAAATACTCTAATTATATTAAGTGTATGTTCCACCTTTAATTGAATTGCTTTGTTTAAGGCAATTTTAAATCCAATTGTTATTGCCATGTATGTTTATTATTTATGGGTAAATTTATATTTTGTTTCAACTTTTTAATATATTCATCTTTTTGTTATATTAAATATCAAATTTAGAATTCAGTGTTTAAAACTCAAATGATTCCCTCTCATTTAAGTCAGAAATTAAACTTTAATGCAATAAAGTCATTTTTGCTATACCACTTATTTTGAAAACATAAGCTTGTTTAAATATGACTGATATATTAGGGAACAAAATATCACAAAATTTCCCATTTGTTTATATGCAATTTTGTCTGTGAGCGACACTAGGTCAGTTCTAAGTAAGGTCAATTTTGTCCCCCAGAGGACATTTAACAGTGTCTAGAGACGTTTCTGTCATTACTTGGTGGGGGCAGGGGGCGGGGTTGCTACTGGCATCTAGTGGGACAGGCGAAGGATGCTGAGAAGCAGCCTACAACGGGCAAGAAGCCCTCGCCCACAACACAAAATTATCCAGTACGAAATGTCAGACGTAGCAAGGGGAAATGCTGCAGCAGGTGAACAGGGAGCGCTGAGCTGGTAGGAACACACAACACGTACATGCACATACCCTCCAAGCATCCACCAGCGATCTCAGAGCCCTGAGTTATGAGCCCTGACAGTCCACACCTGCTGTCACACAGCCTTCCATCAGATTTCACACAACCTTCCTCCAGGCACCCACTGCCACAAGGAAAATGCAGGTAGTTTTCAAGGTAATTGTCGATTTCTTGGTCTTTTGTGTTTACGATGTGTAAATGTTTAACATGAGTAAGATGTGTTTTCATTAGGTTCCTGTCTTTTCTTTTTAAACATGTCACTGATGAACTTTTTGAGTGCTGCGTGGCTAACCCCATTTTCCCATAAGTTCTGTGGTTTTTATTGTACAATTTTAATGGCATGGTGAGCCTTAGAAATGCATGTGATATATTATAGCTTTGAACTAAGTTTGTGTTTTATTTCTGTGTTAAATTATCATATTCTCCTCTTCTCTCTGATTAAATTCCTTACTTTTAAAATGCTTTCAAAATATGGTCCAAAAAATGTATTATTACTTTAATATTCAGAATTTAAAAGACCCAGAAAGTTACAGAGACCCTTATAATAAGCATCCTACTATTCACCACTGATTTAACAAATTTTACATTTTTCTTTAGATTTCCTTTTAATGAAGGAAATAGAACATGACAGGAGAAACCCAAGTCCCCTTGGTCCCCTCTTCAGTCCTTTTCTTCTTCTCCTACTTCATATTATATTTCATGTAATACTGGTTTGGTGGTGACAAACCTCTTTAGCTTTCTCTTATCTGGGAAAATCTTTATCTGTCCCTCCATCATAAATGAGAGCTTTGCTGGGTAAACTTGGTTGTCGGTTCTTGCTTTTCATCTCTTTGAATATTTCTTGACAATCCCTTCTGGCCTGAAATGTTCTGTTACAATATCAGTTGACAGTCTTATGGGAACTCCACTGTAGGTAACTAACTGCTTTTCTCTTGCTGCTTTAAGATTATCTGTCTTAAAAATTTGGCACTTTAATTATGATGTGTCTTGATGCAGGCCTCTCTGTGCTTCCTGGACTTGTACGTCTATTTCCTTCATCAAGTTAGGGAAGCTTTCCATCATTATTTTTTTAAATAGGTTTTCAATTCCTTGTTCTCTATCTTCTTCTTCTGGCACCTCCATGATGTGAATGTTGGTACACTTGAAGTTGTCTCAGAGGCTCCTTACACTGTCTTCAATTTTTTCTTTTTGCTGTTTTAATTTGGTGTGTTTTGCTTCCTTATACTTCAAATCTGTTTTAATTCTCAGCTTCTACTCTACTGCTGATTGCCTGTAAATTATTCTTCATTTCAGTGAGTGTATCCTTCATTTCTTTTTTTAGAAAGATTTTATATATTTATTTTTAGACAGAGGGGAAAGGAGGGAGAAAAAGGAGAGAAACATCAATGTGTGGTTGCCTCTCACACGCTCCCTACTGGGGACCTGGCCCACAACCCAGGCATGTGCCCTGACTGGGAATCGAAATGGCGACCCTCTGGTTTGCAGACTGGTGCTCAATCCACTGAGCCACACCAGCCAGGGCCATTCACTTCTGACTAATTCTTTTTTTTATGGTTTCCACATCCTTGTTTATGCTGTGGAAGTTCTAAGTTTATCCACTCTTCCCCTAAGTTCATTAAGCATCCTGATAACCAGCGTTTTCAACTCTGCATCTAGTGGGTCGCTTGTCTCCATTTTGTTTAGTTCTTTTGCTGGAGTTTTGTTTTCTTCTTTCATTTGGGACATATTTCTTTGACTCCTCATTTTGGCAGCTTCCCTGCACTTGTTTCTATGTATTAGGCAGAGCTGCTACATTTCCTAGGCTTGGTAGAGTGGCCTCATGTAGTAGGCGTCCTGTAGTGTCCAGAGGCACAGCCTCTCCATTCACCTGAGCTGGGCACTCCAGGTGTGCCCTGCTGTGTGGGCTGTGTACACCCAACTCTTGTAATTGAACCTTGATTGCTGTTAGCATGTCAATGGGAGGGATTTACCCCCAGGCCAATTGGTTGCAAGGATTGCCTGTAACCACCATGGAGGATCAGCTGTGCAGGGGCCCACCCCACAGAACAGGACTTACTTCAGTGGGGCTGGTGCCCCTTGAGTCTGCCTCTTGAGTGTGTCGCTTGTGGAGGTGGTTGGATGGTACTTCGATGTGGTCTAAAGCTGTCCACTTGATGCACTGGCTCTGGGGCCTCCAAGGTGGTGCAGGCCAATGTCAGCCACCACCTGTGTTCTGCCCAGGGCCACCAGCATGAACTACAAAGCAATCTGTAGATGGTTGCTACTTGTGATGGGCTTGGAGGTGCCCAGGAGAGCCCAAGTTGTGAACCAAGGCCAGCTTCTGCTAGTGCCAGGCCTAGGGCCACTTAGCAAGAGGTAATGGGCATGCTGAGGCCAGATGCTACTTGTTTGAGAGGTTATAGGAAAGTCTGAAATATGAGCCAAGACAGGTCATTTGTATGGAAAATCCACCAGAAACAGCTTGAGTGGGTCCATAAGTTGGTGGGACGAGGTCTCAGGAATCAACAGCACAGGAGGAACACAGATAGCCAGGTTTATGGAAACTCAGATTTGCCACCCACCTGCAGGCTCTGTCAGGGGAGGGCTCAGGAAAGGAACAACGGTCTCTGTCAGCACTCTGTATGGAAGCTGCCCTCCAGCTCTTGTTCTGATGGCAGACAATTCAATTCCTTCCTGGATGTCCCTGGTGCCTTTCAGCTGCTGCCCCCACACAGGAGCTCAGAAAGAGTGAGTGGGCGTAAGTCTGTGCTCGGACCCTTTAAGAGGAACTGCCTGGGAATCCAGGAGCCCTCAGTCTCACTCAGCAACAAACCCCACTGGTTTTCACAGCCAGAAGTTATGGGCACTGGATCCCTGGGCTCAGGGCCTAGTTTGGGGCTAGGACCCCTTGCTCCTCGGTGGGGACCTCTGCAGCCAAAATATCCCTCCTGATTTTTATCTGCCACATGTGGGTGTGCAACCTACCTGTTCTGTGTCTCCACCTCTCCTACCACCTTCAATGTGGCTTCTTCATTCCCTTAGTTGTAGGACTTCCGTTCAGCTAGATTTCAAGCAGCTCTGAATGATGACTCTCCTGTAGTTTAGTCGTATTTTTGATGTGGTTGTAGGATGACGTTGCTACTGCATTCACCTACGCTGCCATCCTGTCTGGAAGCCCACAAGTGCTTTTTATACTGAACTTGCATTTTTTGTTCAAGATTTTGAGATTTGGCCACATTGATCATATCTAGAACTGATTTATTTTGATTTTGTGTAGTGCTCCATTGTCTGAATGTCAGTTTTTAATCCATTCTTTTATCGTTTGACCATTTATTTTCAGTCTGTGAACTGCCTGTTTATGTCCTTTGCCTGTATTAATTCTGGATCATTTGTCCTTTCCTTTCCAGGATTTCTTTATAGAATTTGTACATTGATTAGTTGTTGGCTTATGCTACAAATACTTTCTCCTACTCTGTGGCTCGTCTTTTAAGTCTATTGATGCTGTCTTATAGTGTGCAGGAGTTTTCCATTTTGATGCAAAATATGTCAATCTTTTCTTTTTGTGTTTTGTTTAAGAAGTTCTTTTCTACACTGAGGTTACAAAGACATTCTGTTCAATACATTTTCTCCCAAAGGCTGAAGTTTTGCTTTTATGTTTAGATTTAGACACTTATAAGTGCATTGTTCAAATTTTGCACAATTGCATGTTTTGGAGAATATACTATGTATGAAGGGAACACGCCAAGGAGTGTGGGTAGAAGTTGATCAGCAAGGAAAGCCTGGAAAAGATGGTTAGAAAGGCCCTGGAAGGTTGCCAGGGCCAGCCCTGCCTTCCAACACTGTCAGGGGAGGCAGATCCTGGCCCACTGACCATGACCATGAATGGTGGTGGAATCACACCTGCAGTGGAGGTGAAGATGTCAGATTATGTTTCACAGTCTGATGGCAGCAATCATTAAAATAATTCCCCTCTGCCTCTTGCTCTGATTCCCTACATCCAAGTAATCTTCTGATTACCTAGTGTCGATTTTCAACTTATTTCATCTCATGGCACACATAAACTACTAAAATTCTGTAGCACACCAAAAAATCTATTTTTTACCAATCAGACAAAAAATAGGCATAGTTTGGATTTACTTACAGTGGACAGCTATTGTTGGGTTGGCTGCTGTCATTTTTTACATTTGACAATCTAAGAGAAAAGAGGTCAGTGCCCCTGACTAAGTAGTCAGGGATCGTAGGTTTTAAAACCGCTCGCAGTGCACCAGTGTGTTGTGGCGCGCTGGGTGAAAATCGGTGGCCAGGAAGAGAATATGCTGTTAGCAAACATAAGCCCACTGGATAATTACATATTTCATTATAAGTGAATATAATAGGCATTCTCCATCCACTGATTAACGGAATTCTATTCCAACTAAAAAATCAACTCTTACGCATTGAGAAATCACTGAAGTCTCGACCCTGGACTCTGGGGCGTTAGTTTGCCCATCCAGGTCAGTGCCATTCCTTGGGGACTGCTTATATGTGTGCTGACCTTCCCCAGGTCTTCCCCAATCTGAAAGAAATCCATGGCTGAATGCATTTCAGACATGGGGATGGCCCAACCAACTGTCCTCTCTTCCTTTCTCTCTACTCTGATTTCCACAGAAGTTGATCAAAGTCTATATTCCCTCCCTGGTTGTTATTTTTAAACAACAAGCACCAGCTACATGCATATCTGCTGTGCTAATACAGAACACCAGGCCCTTAAATGTCACTGCTGTAAAAAGCTGTTGGCCAAGGGCACCTGTGGAATTCTTAAGAACAAAGTTAACCTAATGCCACACTTCAACCAACCTCTGGGTACAAGGCAATTCATGGGAACCCCCAAGGCCAAAACAAGACTCGGAAGAAACCTGTGGTGTCCCCCACAAGTCTCCTGCCGTTGGACGTCTTAAAGAAGTCACCCACTTAACAGACACCCTAAGGAGAACTGAAATATTCAATGCCTCCAGGAATTTCAAAGATCTTTTCCATAGGAAAATGTGTTTTTCCACATGATTAGGCTTTGTTCCTTTCACAGAGAGTAGCCTTTGAAGCTCCTCAAAGTGTCAAGTTGACAAGTTGCCCGCTGCTCATAGGCTCTGCATCCTTCTTTCTGCTCTAGTCTTCTCATCCGGAAAGGCGTGTGTGTGCACTGGGGTAGGAGGAAATGTTAGATTCAAGTTCTCTGGGTCAAATAATCCCACAGCTGAACTCTCCCCTCCTTTGCCTCATGGACCTCTGTTCCTTTCATTTCTTTGTCATGGCTGGGTCTGAATCATATTTTTGTGTGTGCCTATCCTAGCCCCTATCCTCCACCTGACTGCAAGCACTCTAGAAACAAAACCTACATCTTAACATCCCTGAATCTGCCACGATGACCGCTACACTGTGATGCTTCAAGAAACATCAGTTCCTATCGGCTCTGAACAGCTTCGGGTGTGCAGGGGCGGTGTGTTCCTTAGAATGCAGCTGACCTTTGGCTCCCAAACTTCTTGGTGACAGCCTTAAAAGTAACATATATATCTGCTGTGTCCCCTGTTCCCGGCAATAGCACATATTTAACAGGTATATACGGGCAACATGCATAAAACAGCAACCAAACTTGGCTTTGCCCCTTGAAAGCAACAATAAACAAATCTAACAGAGGAACAGCCCATGTGTGACTGAGCACGTGGGAAATGTGATCAGATGACATGGCACACAGAATATTTGAAATCAGGTCTGTCCAAGAAAAATGTGTTACCTTTATGGGAAGTATACATTCAAACAGAAGAATTCTGGTATAGCTTTATTCTGGACCAACTTAATTCTGACGGCATGTGGGAAGCTAATGTGTGATAATTTTCCTTGTCAATGTTCCCTGAATTCTAGACAAGCTCTATTGTTTCTGCAGGAACAGGTGGGTGAGTGCAGGTGGACTCAATATTTAGATCTGCTAGAAAGAAGAAGACACCAAAACGGTATGAAGACTGTGGGTTGAACCCAGAATGCCCTTTTCTGCCTTGTATTAACAGAGTTTCCTGTGACATTCATTTCCCCTTATCAAAGCAAAGAATAATTCACATGGCGTTGCTTTTTATTAACGGATTAGCCAGCAGTAGCAGTAGCATTAAGCAGCAAGAGCTCTGGGGGAAATTTTTACAGTTTCCACACTCCGAAAAAGAAAAAAATAAAACAAAATACAACCTTTCTGAAACTCCAAAAGGGAGGAATGAAGGGAATTTGTCAGAACTATTGCAGGAATGTGTTTTCATGCATTTGTATCTACAAGTGATCCTGCTGAATTCTCTGCTCTCTGTCTCGTAAGGACTGCTTTTCTTCCCTTTTCTTTTCCTGTCTTTCCGGTAAAGAAAGGTTTGTGTTTTCTCACTGTGTGTTTTTCTCCTTCAGCCCTGCAGGTGGCGCCTCTGTTCCAGTGCCCTCTGACTGCCCAGCTATAAATGATTCTTTGATTCCTCAGAAGCAAGTACTTGCCACATTACCTTAGGTGACTAAAGTACACGGTTTTGCTTTTAGCCAGAAACCTACTGTTCCTGGAATCACAAGACCATTAGACTTTACTAAGCTGAAATTAATACAAAGAGGCAGAAAATAAAAGAGAACAGGCTTTCACTATCAGGAGTTCCATCCAACAGGTTCATGTGGGAGATGGATTTTGATTTCCTGATGAGTCAGGTATACAACATACACAAAAGCACGGTCTACCAAACAACAGCCCATGTTACAGTCTGAACAAATTAATGAACACTCCATTATAATTGCTCAAATGTCAAACACACGGACTGGTATAATTTCTGCATGCTGGGTGTGCTCATGGATGTCTTGGTGGGTCTCCTTGTTGTATTGGGGGCGGTGCTGTGTGATTGTTACTTGCTCTTTTTGAAACAGAGTGTTGTTATTTCCAAGGTCTCCCTCTGCCTGGGTCCTGACTCCCACAACATGGCATTTTCACTGGGCAGCAGCAGGTGGGATTGTCCAAGCGCAGCTGGCTGCACAGAGTTCCAGCCTTCACCCCGCAAATGGCAGGGCCTGAGCCCTAAAAAACCTGAGTCCCTTGCTTCCCCACTCATCTTCCAGAGAACTAACAATCTTCATGGACAAGAGCTGCCACACTGTATCGGAAGTAGTTGTGTGGTTTTTGCCCCTCCCACTAATCTGTGAGCTCTATACTTCTCACCTGGGTACCTCCCATAGCCAGTGTAGTTTTCAGTCATGATAGGTGCTCAACAAACATGTATGGCATGAATGACGAGATACAGCCCGACTACAGAAAGTTGTCAATAGATTGCCCAAAATATTCTGATGGAGCTGGCGTAACACCGCTATTTATAGTATAAACTGATGTCTTTCCATCTGGACCCAGCTATTGTGCCCGGTCATATTTGGCAGAAGTACACCTTGGTTTCTAAATGGGAAAACTAAAAAGAATGAGTGTCTTTAAATTGGTCGATTACAAATTAGAACAGTTAATATTTCTTTGGAAAACTGTATGATAGATACTGTTCTAAGCACTTATATAGTGTGTCCTTTAGCCCTCCAACAATCTGTGAAATCAGTACCATGAGGATCACCTTTTAAAGAGAGGACACAGTAGTACAGAGGAGCGATCTGTTCAAAGTCACGCAGTAGGTTGCAGAGTCAGGGTGGAAACCCGTGCAGTCTGACTCAGAGCTGCCTCTGAATCATCACTGTCCTGCCTCCCTGTGCCATGTGGGTGTCTTCTGTCCTCTTAATGGAAAGCCTTAAGCAGCACCCACACTAATACCAGTAACTAACTTCTGGGAGGCAGGGGTTAGAGGAGGAAGGTCTTTGCAAATGTGGCCTTCTCAGTAGCTGATCCATGATGCTCCTACACATACATCATCACCACCAGGGGAAGTTTCCAGACCTGCAGTTCAGAACTTGTGTTGTTCTTGGAACTTTCGAGTGCTTCTTGGAGATCCTATTCTCTAATTCGGATGAAATTATGATGACAAGCCTTATCGGGGCAAGCAAACCCCAAAATGTACAATGGATCCAATGCCGTAGGAATGTATTTCTTGTGCACACAAGCCCAGATGTTCACAATCACTGGTCTCACTCCTGGACCCAAGATCCTTCCTTCCGGTTGTTCCATGCCCTTAAACAGGAAGGGTGCACATCTCCATCATTCCCGTGGAAGGAGAAAGAGCACAAAAGGTTTTGCACCAAAATTTTTCATGGGCAGGGCTTGGAAGTGGCACGTGTCACTTCCACTCACCTTCGATTGGCCAAAACATAGCCATGTGGCTGAATCTAGCTGCAGGATTAACTGCAAAACACAGTTTAGCACTGTCCCTTGAAAGCAGCAATAAACAAATCTAACAGAGGAACAGCCTATGTGTGGCTGAGCACGTGGGAAACGTGATCAGATGACATGGCACACAGAATATTGGCACAAAGAAGAAAAGGAAATGGGATTGATAAATAGCTAGCCAGCCTCTGCCACAAAAGCTAATCTTAGCATTAACAGAAGATGCAATCAATACAAACTGTCTTTGAAATAGAGGATTTCAAGCTCATTTCAGTGTCTCGAGTTTTGTTTATTTATTTATTACTTTTTTAAGGGAGAGAACCATGGCATTGGAACTTACATAAGTTCTGCATCTTATGTAAGTAGATCAGTGCTGGTTCTCACCATCCCTCCCCAGACAGGGTAAGTGCGGTCCATGCGGGGCTTATACACAATAAAACAAAGCAAGAACTCGGAGCTTCTTCATTTCTAATACGTTTTCTTCCACACAAGAAGGCCACTGCTGCTCTCCTTCAACTGCCTATCAGCTGTGGCTGGGCTGGCATAAGGATGCTGTCCCCAGCAATTACTGACTTCTGTTTCTACATTATCGTTTTAGTAAAACGTAACCAGAGCTTCATACCATCCTTTGATGGAACTGTGACCACAAAAGACAGACAGCACAGAGGCAAAACTGCTGATAGTGCCAGGAACCTCCATAAGGTGAACCTGTTTGGTTGAAAGTAGAGATGGAGGACAGGCGCTCACCCACTGGGCTCCTCCCTTATTCCCCTCTCAACCCCAGGCTCCTGGCACACCTTAGGACAGTGGGGGACAGTGGGGGACAAGTTTGACTGTCCAGAAGCCATGTCAGCTACTGGAAAGAGCTACGGACAGACTGTTATCCTGGGAGTATTTCCACGATTACCTCTACAGCTGTATTTTTCTAATCACTAGCAACTATATGGCACCGAGGAGTCCCTTTTCTAAGGATAAATACTTGTTGAATGAACAATGATGGGCGAATCTATCTGATTCTATAATCAGATCACCTTTCTTTTTAACACTAGACTCTTCCAGGGGCTTTGCTCAGAGGCACTCACAAACCTGGGGAGCAACCACCAGCTGCCAATCTCTGTGCTACCTTCCACTGCAGAAAACAGATGATTTCACACCACCTCTACAGAAAGCCTGAGGCTGGGATTCTGTCATAGCCCTGCCCCATCCTTTCCAACTGACCGAATCGAATGATGAAGGAAGTAGGGTCTCAAATTAGACCGTGTCTAAAATTAGCTATAGGGTGATTGGCAATATAAGACAGCAAAGAAATCTGATGAAGGCATTCCAATTTTTTGTAAACCTTTTTTTTAGTGAGTTAGCTACCTTTAAGGGTTTATCTTTTAAAGGATGCATGTATTTTAATTCCAGAAGACAGAAAGTCACTGCACTAATTGTTTCTATTTTTTACCCTTTTGAATTATAAGAAGGGCGATGACAGTATCATGCCTATATATATTTATATATTCTTATATATATATAATCTTCAGCACCTTTTGTGGTGGTTGGCGTAAGCATTTGACAAATAGTTGTGGAAGGAAGGAAGGCACTAAGGGATGAACGAACAAATGAAGGAAGAGGGAGAGGAAAGAGGCCATTTTTGTGATATAATCTGAAATAATTTAAAAGCCATGCTGGATTTTCACAAGATACTGAAATCAGATGAGGAGATATTCTCTTGCCCTTGAGCCACTGACAAAATGAAAGTAAACCCAAATCCTACAGACAGACAGTAGGTTCCCTAGGCTGGGTTTATTGGCATAAGTCATTGATTAAGAACCAAGAGGTCCAGGGACTGGAATTTGTCTTCTTGCTACATAACTAAAGAACTGTAGGCCGTAATAACTGCATTTTAAAATGAGATCATACTTCCTGGTCTATTTCACAGAGAGGGGGTGAGGCAGGGAGTCAGAGAGGGGAGGCTGCAAACAGGCTACAGAGTAACCAAGGATAACTAAGCTACTTGGGAAAATAAAAGGAATCTACAAATGCAAAGTATTGCTGCCAGTTCAAAATCTAGAAGACGTGGACTGTGCCATTTTTATTTTCAATTTTCAAAGTGCACTATCTTCTTGCTCCAAGTTTTATTAAATCAAATAATAAAGGTGTCTGCTTTTGCATTTGGGATGAGAGCTGATGGTTTCACAGATGGGGAAACAAAAGCAACAAACATTAGTAAGACACTTTGGCAGCCTCACAAATGATCACGTGATCACATAAACAGATCAAGAAAACACTGAAAATCCCAGCCATCATGTGAACAGCATTTATTTATTTTTTCCTTAGGTAATGAGAAGAAATCATCAGAGTCCAAGTGATTCATTAATAAGCGGATTCAGAAAAGACCATGACGTCTGCCAGCTCTTACCTGACACCCAGGTCAGTGTGAGGCGCTTCCCTTATTTCTTCTCAACAGGCTACCACAGCTTTGCTTTTATTTTTTAGAGGTGCCCTAAGTGGTCTCTATGTAACTATGATAAGCTTAAAAACAAGCAAATTCCAAAATAAATGTAAATATGGTCACCAGAACCTAAAACAAAAAAATCTGGGCATCTAGTCCACTTTCTTTAATTTCTTTCCTACTGGCTTCCTATTAAAAGTAATTGCTCCTTCAAAATGTCCTGTTAAATATGCCTAAAGTCTGCCTATAACGGGGTGCAGAGTGGGGGTCCCTAGAAAATAGCAGCATATATTCTCCACAAACTTTTGGTTGGGGAAGGAGGAAGTGTATGCTACCATGTTTAGCATACTTTGCATAACAATGGAAAGCTAATAGCTGTTCCTTTTTTGAACAGAGAGGGCTGCCACCCAGGGCAAGAGGTGTATGTGACATATGACTGTGAGAGCATATAGTGACTCATAAGATAGCCAGTGGAGGTAGATGCCCACCCCAATGCCCCTGTGTCAGGGGGAACTCTTGCCCTGATTAAAGATGGCAGCTAAAAGAAGGCAAAAGATATGAGGGAACAGGCAAAAGTAACACATCATACGAGGGGTCACATATGAGGTCACATAGGAAGTTCGGGCCAAGCATTTAAAATAAGGGCGGGCTGAGAAGCCATGCGGAGGAAAGGGTGTAGAGAAGAGTCTAGTCCACCATGAGGTTTGGAGTAAGAGCAAGCTACGCAGTTTGGAGTAGAAGTAGCCATGTGGTCTGAAACACTGTAGGACAGGGGCTGGTCTGCCACGAGGTCTGGAGTAAGAAAGAGGAGGCCCACTGGGAAGCATGCCTGGGGAAGATGGTGGCAGAGCTGATGGAGCTGTGCAGGGACCTGCTAATCAAGCACCGGTTTGTGGGAGGTGCTTGGAGCTGAACTGTGACTGGGAATGCTGGGTTGCAGGCTTCTGCTTCTCTGAAGGATGTAGGAAGAAGCCACTCTCTTGGGATGCTTGCCTCCCTGGACCCCACCATGACCAGTGTAACACAATACACATGTTTTTCTGAATCACAGCATGGAGGCTGAAAGCAGAGCACCCCAGACCCTGAGGTAGAGAGCTGCTATGAGAGGATGGCGGCTCTGAGACCCACAAGAGCACATTCCAGAGAGGATGGAGACCCATTTGTGTGGCTGGCTTAAAAGCAGATAAGGAAATGGGGAACTTCTGGGCATGGTTTTGGCTTGCAGGCTGATGGGGAACAAGGGAAGTGCTGGGCCTCATGGGAGAGCAGGACTCTGAGTAGGAGGGCTCCCAGCACCCCCACCCCAAGGCTGGAACCCTATAAATAAAAACCTGTTTCCTTTAACACTAATTGTTGGGTCATGGCGCCACGTGGCCAAGCCCTGGTTTGTTCAGTTGCATGCCAGCTACTAACAAATTAAATTACATAGAACAAAGTGACAACACTCTGCAGGAATATTTTGAAGGTGATTGAATAAAAAATTCTTGTAATGTCTTCCCAAGGCACAAAGCAAATAGGTATTTTTACAGATGCTGCTACAGGGAAGAAAGAAAACACCCAGTCCTGCAGCTACAGAGGAAAATGCTTCTGGCTGTTCTGAGTTAGTAGACTCTTTGCTTTGGGCTACAGCTTCCATTCTATAGATATTTTTATCCCCTTCAGATTCAATTCTTAATGCATTCAATTCTTTATATTCCTCATACTTTACTTTCCCTCCTCAGACTCTTAATTGTATGACACAGTTGTCTTTTCAATTTGTTTGTTTCCACGTTGCAAAGTGGGCTGTTGGCGCCTTCCTGTCCTCCGACTCCTTTTACCAAGAAAAACACAAAAGCCCCTCCAACAAATGCCTTAGTACTCTCCCCACCTTTTCTCAGCTACAATGTATTCCATCCTTACAAACCCTTCCTGTCTTTTTTTTTTTAAACTTCCATTAAAATAATTGTGGAGGCTACAGCTTCATGCGGGCTTTCCCTGCAGCCTCCACTATCAAATTCTCACCCACCCCCCAGACAGGGTGACTGGCCCAGGAGGAAGGTCTTACACTTAGCGAGGCCTGTGCTGGGCTGCCACGCTCCCCTCCCTCTCTCTGTCACACTGCAGAGAGTCAGGGCAGCTGTCTTGGCAATCCAACTGGTATGCTGCTGAGAGTGACACCTCCTCCCTAGCTCTGTCCCTAGCTCACAGTTTCACACCCAAGGCCAGGCAGCTGCCAGTGGGCATTTCAACAGCTCTCCTTAACCCCTGGGCCGGGCTTTATTCCCCTAAGGCTCTTTCTAGCTTTTGAATCTCTTAATGACAAGCAGACCTGGATTTGAATCCTGGTTCAGTTCAGATCTCCATCACTCCCACAGAACACTGAGTTAGGCGGTGCTGACAAGAAATTCATCCCAGTCCCCAAAGCAGCTCAGTGTCTGCAGCCACCATTCCCCCCTGATCTTACCCTGTGCTTCTGTTATGATGCCTGGTATACAAAAGACTGGCAGGGATTCTGACCTGAGTGCCCAAGTATTCAGTTGTCCATTGTGAAGCACATGCACTTCAGTTATTTCTTGTGACTGTTACCACATGCAAGCAAGGCAAGGCAGGCAGGCAGGCACTAACCCAAGAACAGCAGTGGAATCCTCCACTCGGAAGCTGAGTCACTTGTTCCAGGGTCACAGCTACTAAGAAGTAAAGGCCTGCCGTTTACTCCTAAAGTTCTGTATAATTTTCATACTGTCTAGGGTTTCTGATGATCCCTTCAAAATTGCAAGTAAGTTTCAAAATTAATCATCCCCTAGGTTTTCTAATTAGCCCACCATGCTCATACATGGAAGTAAAGGAAACACCACAGATCAGCCACAGAAGTCTGAAAGGCCTCAGTGTGTACAGTCACCCGCTGGCCTGGGTGAGGCCACAAAAAGTTGCCCAGAGACCCACCAGCTCTGGCCTTCAAAGATTTTCTTGACAACAATATTTTGAACTAATGTGGCACAAGTTGTTACTAGCCATCTGCCTGTGGATGCTGTTTGCTCCAAGACTTAAGAGGAGAAAAAGAATCCCCTCTAAGAACTTCACAGAACCCTAGAGCCAGGAGCCAATGCAACCGCATCAGCCTTCCCCACAATCAGCATCTCGACTGGATGTCACGACCCGACTCCCTTTAACCTTTACAATGCAGGGCTTGGAAAGAATGTGCATCTCTATGTAGTGGTACGTAGGATGTAGTTGTCTATGTCAAATATTTCCAAAAACCAAATATTTGGCAGGTTAATAGTGCCTAAGAAACTCCCACAGGAATGAAGAGGGACAGGAGCTTCTTACCATGTGACCTGAGAACTTCAGGACCCTAGCATATCACTGAGGTCACTTAAAATAAGCTCTAGTCCATCAGACAAGCCATCCATAGTCAATACCTAGTAATAGCCTAGATCAGTGAAATCATATGCGAACTCACTATATAACACAGGTGAAAAGACGTGAACAGCCCACCTGTCTGCAGGGCTGTTACGATACCACTGTCTTAGAAACTAATATCTGCAAAATGATTTGAGGAAATTGGTGCTATTAAACAGTATAGGGACATGCAAATTCATTCAAATTATGGAAACAAACAAGGGAAAAGGTCGCCAACTCTTTTGCTGAGGTCATCTAAGGTTTTAGAGAAATAAGTACCAAAGGTATATTAGAGAGTTTAATAAAAAAACAAATTGCATTTATACTAATTTGATCATGGTTTTATTATTCTAAGTTGAGATCTAAGTGGGATCAGAAATAGGGCAGGAAAGAAAGAAAGTAACTATACAGAGCATATTTATCATCCTTCCTATATTTTTCTGACTTCTAGATGGAGATGAATTGCTTCATCCAACTTCCTACCCTCCTGCCACCTCCAGCCCCAAAGTCTGTATCACCAACAATAGAGATTGTAAACACACCCAACACCCCTAGGACTTTAAGAACCTCCAGGCTCACACTGGGAGCGCACTGTTGGGTTGGGACATCAGCCAGGTGTCAGAGACGGCAGAACGCAGGGGACACGCACACGGACCGTTAGGGCCATAGCTAAAATGATCACACTATTTGTGCTACACCGAAATGTACTCTGTGGTGGAATCACATTCTGAATTTTAGAGAGAAAAGAATACACTAAGTACCACGGGCATGCTAGGCATTGCCATGACAATGGCACCTTGATGATTCCTAGTCAAAGACTCATCGTGCAGGATTTTATGTGGAGTCAGAGGGGAGGGGAGACCAAAACCATTTACTGACCCTCTCCTGCATGCTGGAATTTGTGCTGAACAGATGTAAATCCTTAGGCATCCTCACAACAAAATGGCTTGAAGAGAGGCTTTTTGTGGCTGATTTTACAGCTAAGGAAGGAGGCTCGACGAGGTTCTAGAACTGGGCGTTGAGGGCAGTCAGCAGGAACCTTGCTCTTTGTGCTACGCCTACTTCCTCACAACATCTACCTGTGCTCACCATTCCCGAGGGAGAGGTTAGAGGCATGAAACTGTAAAGCTGAACAAATTGTGTTCCACATGCGGGTCAAGTCACTCTTCATCCTCTCTCTATGGTCTGACTGCGCCCTACTCTCCTTCTACCTCGGGACATGTGCCAGCACACACTTCCTGTCTTCTTCAGCAGTCTCTGGCCACCCTCTCTGCTGCCCGTGCTTTATTTGACCCCCTATAAACACTTCATATTCTCGTTGGGAAGAGGATATGCGATGCCAAATTGGATATTTAAGGAAGAACTCAAAATCAGTATTACACAGATAATATATACCCTAGCCAAAACAAACTAAAACAAACAAAAAACCCTCCCTCAATATAACTAAAACAAAAACACATTGTTATAATCCTGTTTTCTGATACACCGGTGTAAAGTTATAGTGTAACCTTAATTAGCCAGACCTCCACTAACTGGTATTCTGAATAACTACAATTATTTTCTTCTGAACTCAATTTTTAAGAGAAAGAAGCAACTGATATTCAAAGCTCATCAAGCGCTAACTAAACACAACACTCCAGGCAGTTCCCTGGAGCCAGGGTATGTCCCTGACGCCCTGACTGCTGTCTTTTTCCAGCTGGAAAACTCTTATTTGCCTGTCTGGTTTTATTTCAAAGATTTGGTGAGGCATAATATCTTCCCAAACTGCACGGTTAGTCCTTCCTTTCCAATCCCAGATAACTTTATAAATCTCTCTCCCTAATCTGGCATTTGCCATCCTAAATTGCCACTGTAAAACCACCTATCTGGACCAAGGCCATCATCTTTGTGTTTCCAGAGAACAGCATAGTAGATGGTCAAAAATTGCTCATATTGTAGAATAATATATAAAATGCTTATATTAAAGAATAAATAAGTGAACAAGCAAAAAATAGATCTTCCCACTATCTATATCCACAGCTCCATTGCTGCATTGTGGATCTTCATTTCAGAATGATTATGCTGTAATTTCCCAAATGGAGAATGATTAAATGACTTGCATATAACTAAGTGCTAAATAAGGATGCTTAAGTATTACTATGTGTCTCATAAAGATGTTCAACTACTGCTGAAATAATAAAACTAGGAGTTTCTGATTAACATTCCTTTTAGTTAATCCAACTCTTCAATTGATAAAAGCGTTCCTGTACTGCAGGCATGCCAATTAAGGGAGATACTGCTATTCTTAGAGTAGCACAGACCATACATCATATTTTGATGAGACAGACGGAAACTTATCTCTCAACCCTGGCAAGAGAGCCGAGCAGCGAAATTCTCGCCTGAGTCCCTGTTATGTGTTACGTGCAATGACCTTTGTTTGTTTACTCGCAATAGAGGCAGCTGTCCAAATGGAAATAGTCATACTCACAACCAGAAGCCAGGCTGCTCCTCCTAAACCAGCGTATATTTTACACACTCATGTTCGTGTACGTGAAACAAAAGTTGCATAACAGCATTTTCTTACAAGTATTGTACACTATTATTTTCTATTAAATTCTCTCTTTTTTAAGCCAGTCACAATCCACCAAACTGATGGAATAGCTGATGGTGGGTCAGAACATGAGTATGAAAAAAAAAAACCCACAAAAAACAAATCTATAATCCCAAACTACCTATTAAGGAATCCATAAGTCAGCTGCCCTGAATTTATCCTTGATCCCTATTGATCAGAAATAATGGTCAATAGAGGTAGCATACCCAGGGCCTGAATATTTAGATTCTGCCCAGTACCTTTTACCAGATCTTTTAAAAAATTATATTTTATTGATGATGCTATTGCAGTTGTCCTGATTGTTCCCCCTTTGCGGCCTCTCCCCAGCACCCCCCACCTCCTCAGGCAGTCCTCCCACCATTGTTCACGTCCAGGGGTCATGCATATAAGTTCTTTGGCTACTCCCTTTCCTATGCTATACTTTACATCCCCATGGCTATTCTATAACTCCCTATTTGTACTTCTTAATCCCTTCACCTCTTCACCCATCCCCCACATGCCCCTCCCATCTGGCAACCATCAAAATGCTCTCCGTATCCATGATTCTGTTGCTGTTCTTGTTTGCTTAGTTTGACTTTTAGATTCAATTATCGATAGAAATCTATTTTTCCATTTTATTGTTCATAGTTTTTATCTTTTTCTTATATAAGTCCCTTTACCATTTCATAAAATAATGGTTTAGTGATGATGAACTCCTTTAGTTTTTTCTTGTCTGGGAAGCTCTTTACCTGCCCTTCCATTCTTTTTTTTTTTTTCCTACTAATTTTTATTATTTTTAATTTTTATTTTTTGTTATGATGCTTAACCAATACATATAATTTTTTTGCTTTATTTATTTATAATTTATTTATTTATTTTTATTCAGTTACAATTGTCTGCCTTTTCTCCCCATCCCTCCACCCCACCCCAGCCAGTCCCACCTCCCTCCCCCACCTCAATGCTCCCCCTTGATTTTGTCCTTGTGTCCTTTATAGTAGCTCCTATAGACTCCTCTCCCCACTGTCCCCTCCCCACTCCCCTCTGGCCTTCCATTCTAAATGATATCTTTGCTGGGTAGCGCAATCTTGGCTGTAGGTCCCTGCTTTTCATAACTTTGAATATTTCTTGCCAATCCCTTCAAACCTGCAAAGTTTCTTTTGAGAAATCAACTGCCAGTTTTATGGGGACTCCCCTGTACATAACTAACTGCTTTTCTCTTGCTGCTTTTAATATTCTCTCTTTATCTTTAACCTTTGGCATTTTAATTATGATGTGTCTTGGAGTGGGCCTCTTTGCATCCCTCTTGTTTGGGACTCTCTGTGTTTCCTGGACTTGAATGTCTATGTCCTTCACCAAATTAAGGAAGTTTTCTTTCATTATTTTTTCAAATAGATTTCCAATTTCTTGTTCTTTCTCTTCTCCTTCTGGCAACCCTATGGTGCGAATGTGGGACCTCTTGAAGTTGTCCCAGAGGCTGCTTATACTTACCTCCTTTTTTTGGATTATTTTTTCTTCTTCTTGTTCTGAATGGTTGTTTTTGCTTCCTTATGTTCCAACTTATTAATTTGATCCTTGGCTTCATCCACTCTACTACTGTTTCCCTGTAAATTGTTCTTTATTCAATTAGTGTATCCTTCATTTCTGACTGGATCTGTTTTTATGCTGCTGAGGTCCTCACTAAGTTCCCTGAGCGTCCTTATAACCACTATTTTGAACTCTACATCTGATAGATTGCTTAGTCTCAAATTTGTTTTAGCTCTTTTTCTAGAGTTTTGATCTGTTCTTTCATTTGTGCCATGTTTCTTTGTCTCTCATTTTGGCAGCCTCCCTGTGTGTGTTTCTATGTATTAGGTAGAGCTGCTCTGACTCTGTGTCTTGGTAGTATGTCCTACTGTAGTAGGTGTCCTGTAGGGTACAGTGGCACAGCCTCCCCTATCATTCAAGCTGGGTACTCGAGATATACCCTTTGTGTGGGCTGAGTACACCCTCCTCTTATAGTTGAGCCTCGGTTGCTGTTGGTAAATCAATGGGCTTACTCAGGCTGGTCAGCTGTAAGGATTGTATGTAACCACTGACCACCAACCTCCATCCTCTGTGGAGGATCAGCTGTGCAGGGGCAGGGGCATGGTGCTCCAATGTGGTCTGTAGCTGTCCACTGGGTGCACAGACCCTGGGGTTTCCCAAATGGTGCAGGCCAAGGTCAGCCCCCAACTGTGTTTTCCCTGGGGCTTCCCTTCCTGAGCTATGAAGTGCTTTGAGGTCTCTGCTACTTGTGCTGGGCTTGGAGATTCCCAGGTGAAGCCAAGCTGTGAGTCTAGGCTGGTTGCTGCTAGTGCCAGGCCTGGGGCCCACTGAGGCCAGCTGTTGCTTGTTTGAGAGGATTTAGGAAGTTGTGAAGCATGACCAGCCATTCATATGGAAATGTGGCTTGGGTGGGCCTGGAAGTTGGGTGGGGCTGAGTCTCTACGGATCTCCAAGGTGGGACAAACAGTGTTAGCCAGGTTGATGGAGTCTCAGATATGGCGCCAGCCTGCCAGCTCCGTGGCTCTGTGGGGGGACGGTTTAGCAAAGAGACAGTGGCCTCTTTATGCCACTGGTGCTTTTTCAAACTGCTACCCTGGTGCTAGAGCTCAGAGGGAGTAAATCTGAGTGGGACAGTCCATGCGTGGGTTCTTTAAGAGGAATTGCTTGGAGCTCCAGCTGTTTCTTCCACCAACTCAATTCCCACTGGTTTTTGCAGACAGAAGTTGTGGGGACTTATCTTTCTGGCACTGTACCCCCCTGGGCTGTTGGCCCTGGTGTGGGGCTGGGACTCCTAGCTCCCAAGATACCCCTCCCAAATTTTTATTCCCCCAGGTGGGTGTGGAATCAGCCCATTCTGCATCTGTGGCCCTCCCACCAGTCTTGATGGATGTGGTTTCTTTAATTCCACAGTTGTCAGACTTCCATTTGACTTGATTTCTGATGTTTCTGAGTGATGGTTGTTCTATATTTTAGTTGTAATTTTCATATGGTTGTGTGAACAGGAGAGATACGTCTGCCTGTGCCACCATCTTGACCAGATGTCGTACCAGATCTCATTTCATACTGTTAGAACCAATGTTACTAACAACACCACAAAGGAATAATTTACTAAAACCAGAAGAAAAGTATGATATTTAACTGATAAATATACACTAAAAAGATTTTCCATGGGAGGTGTGCAAAATGAATGCCATCAAACATTTAAAGGAATACACAAATCTGACGATCTCCATGTCCTACTCCACCCCCACCCACAAAGTTTTACAGAACCCACTGTATTCCCACTTGTCACATCACAAAGTGTCGATCATCCATAATATGCACTGCACCTGAGTTTCAATACTTGATGACTTATTCTTGGAGAAATCTCTCTTGAGTGTTATCACCTTAGATACAGAAAATAAGAGACTCCTGAAAATGTGATATCTTCTTGCAGGACCGGTGATGGTAGACGAGGTCCCCACAGAAAACACCAATGGCCGGTTATAGGGTCTGAGGACCATCCCCACATTTTCATTTGTCTCTGGTCAAGCTCACTCAATGTTCTACAGAAAACTAAGGCAATAATGTAACTGTTATGATGAACTCACATTTATATTCCAGCAATGGTGAGGGACTGCTGACTGCAATCAGCTACCTTTCTATGAAATACTGGTAACAGCAAGTGGTTGTACATAAATAACAGTCTACTTTTTAACCTTGCCTAACAATGCTAATTCTTAGTTATATTTAAAAGCCTGAAAAAGAGGAAAAGAGAAGATGAAGACAGCATAGCTGTGGACATCCCTGAGAAGAGTTAGCTAATACCACTAATGGGAAGGGCAGTTGAATCACTCAGCCATCTCCACACAAACACACACACATTTCAAAAAAGCTAGGAAATAATTCAGAGAACAATATCGGTCTAATTATGGCTGGCCAAGACGTGTGAATCAACCCTGGATGATTCATCTATGGAATTTATACCTTTGAATAAATATGAGTGTTTCCTTTGTGACAGCCTTTCACTTCTTCATTCAATCAAACTCTCTTAAAAAGTATCTGGGCAGCATCTGCAAGGCTGCTGTTTGACAAGGCAGTTAAATATGGATCACCTCTCGGCTGGCGCTTTGGCAGTGCCTTTCCTTCCCGTGTCATCAGTTGACTTATGTCACCAGGAGACGAGACAACCATGGCACTGGAGTCCCACAGCCATGGCTCCCACGCCTGGTGGCATCCACACAGGCTGTCCTGAGCTCTTTGAGTCGTGTGCCATCTGCAGCCTGTGAAAGGGCAGCTGCAGTCACCGCATCTCTCACCTGCCTTAGTCAGTGTTTCTACGTCTGTGTTACGATTCCAGAGAGATGGAGGCACTGGTATTGACTAAAACTGCTTACAATGCAGCTATTTGACAAGTGACAGATTTATAAAAAAAATAATAGTACTAAACATCAGGAAAATTTAGGGTTATTTGGCAACTACTTATCTTCTTAATGGTGATCAGCTGCTGCTTGGAAGGCACACAAAAAAATCAGACGAACTCTTTAGAAACAGCTCTGACCTACTTTGTCACCTTCAGGAAGGCATTTACTTACTGAGCTTCAGTTTCCCTGTCTGTAAAGTAGGGATTATATGGCTGTACCATCCCCGTTAGCCCTAGTTTCTGGCATCATGTCCTAAAAGGAACAAGGACGCCTCTCTGGTAGGGACCTAGAATAATGCAGTTCGGTGACCTCCAATCACTATGATGCACACTATGTGAAGCCCCCAGGAAGCACCACAGTGGGACACTGTGTCACTCTCATGTACCCCAGTGCTGTTCATGTTCTTCACCACACCCCTGCACCCCACAGATGGCCTGGCCTCCAATCCTGGTCCTGCTGCTCCTGAGCTACGTGCTGCAAGCAAGTTTTGTGCCTTTGTGTTTCAGTAGCTATAATACTGAGATCATAATAATTGAACCTGCCCTGTAATGGTGATTTAGAGGTAAAATGACATAACAGATGTCAAGTGCTCAGCACAGGTCCAGCCCACGACAGTACATGGTAAAACTGAGCTATCATTACGTTTGTTCAATTTGCATGTATTGAGCATCTTCTCAGCAAAAGGCTCAGCTGGATCCTGTCTCCAAGTAGTTCCAATAAGCATTAAAACCAGATTTTCACACCCTGCACTGTATTTGCCTAAAACCTAATGGAGAGAACAAAGCTTCTATACCTTGGAGGTCTGGCACTAACAAGAGTTTAGCTTGAACATACGGACTACTTGACAGAATGACTGCCTACAACCTCACCTCCTTGATGTTGATATCTGCTCTGACATCATCTTACTACCTAGCATGAAGAGCAGCATCCCACACCATCTTCAGCTGTGTCCAGGGACAGCTGGCTGGCTGTGAACAATGCATGCTCCTCTTTCATGGATAGAGTGCTGCCGCTGGGAGGTGGCTGCCCAACCCTGGCACACATCTCAGGCCCTCCATGCTTGCTTCTAAGAGGGAGCCACACAAATGAGTTGTAGCCAGGAATGCGAGGGAAGTGATTACACTGCTTCTAAAGTCCTCATCAAAACTTCCTGCCTGCCTGATTCTCTGCTCATTTTCTTCCCCATTTGCTGGCTGGATATCGACACCTACGTGTGGATTACAGCAGAGTCTCTGCCTGCTTGGGAGTCTGGGTGAAGCTGGAGGAGAACCCTTGGCTCCCAGCCAGGCTCCCAGCTGAATATCACGTGAATGAGAAATAAGCCCCTCTCACAGGAAGCCCCTAAGGTTGGGGATTTATCTGCTCTAACAGGCAAGAACTCCAGATTTCCTTTCTAGGAGCAGGTGAGTATGGCACCGTGTGTTTGGAGAAAAATAAAACTGCCTTGATTTATACCAGACTCCAACCATGAATCCTGGCAAATGACCTGAAGTTCATGGGAAGACAGAGATTCAGGAAACATGTTGCAGTGAAAAGAACAGGGTACTTTGTCACAGAGATGCCACTTAAGAAGCCACACTACTTTAAACAAAATTGAACTGAGTGATGAGGCAATTTAGCCAGCCAGAGAGAACTGGCACAACCCCCTGTTCTCCTCACCCCGGCCCAGCTCTTACAGGAGGAAGTCTGAATTCTGTTCAGGGTGTACCCCAAAACACCGATGATAATTAATTGCAATTAATTTATTAATTAAAATCTTTGCAATCTTTATGAAGATTTTTTTCTTTGGGGTCCTTTTTTTTTCCTCCAAATTGCCTTAGATTTTAATTCCAGTGAATAAAACACTGGAAGGGGAAATTCACTGGACACTAAACAAATAAGCTATAGGCAACTAAAAGTGGAATTGTCAACTACTAAAAAGAAGTATATTTTCTTTTCTTTTTTAATTTACTTTTTTCAATCCCTACATGAGGATATGTTTATTGATTGGAGGGAAAGAAGGAGAGGGAAGGAGGGGGGAAAGAGAAAGAGAAAGAGAGAGTTAATAACACGGATGTGAGAGAAACATCAGTTGGTTGCCTCCTGCACGTGCCCAAACTGGGAATCGAACCTGCAACCTAGGTATGTGCTCTGACTGAGGATTGAACCCACAACCTTTTCATGTAACAGGATGATGCTCCAACCAATTGAGCCACCTGGCCAGGGCAAAAAGCAGTATATGTTCAATCGTATCCAAGAGGAAGAAGAAAATGATACTGAACTCAATATAATTTACAGGAAAACACAGGCTACCTCAGGGTCAATGGCAGGTAAAGTTTAAAGAAGGCTATAGGAATAACATGAAAATTTACCCAGAATTGAGAGGAAATGATAGAATCAGATTTGAGTTAAATGGTCCTAAAATCTCTCAAAACGACTCTACCTTTTATATGTTCAAGATCTGTTACTAGAACCACAACTAGAATGTGGGATTCTTCAGGGACCATAAGATTTATCTCCACTCTTAACTCCAGGCTTGCTGCTCTGTTGCTGAATGTAAAGCAAGGCACATTAAGAATAGGAATTTGGGGGACAACTGTAATTGAACAACAATTAAAAAAAAGAAAAAAGAATAGGAATTTGGGTTCAGCAGCGCTGCTGAGTTTGCTGAGAATGCATCAGCGGTTTTGCAAATTGAGAGCAAGGGAAAGATCCCTGACACAGCTGCACTTCCTGCATCTCCTCCATGTTACTGAACCTCTGGCTCTGGTCTGGGTGTGGGTGGGAAAATACCTAACAGATGTGCTTTATTTACTGGTAGAAATATATATTTAGTCAAAAAAATTAACATACAAGTACAGCCAATTCTGATACTAGTGGATTCTGTATTTGCAAATTCACTTCCTTGCTAAAATTTCTTTGTAATCCCAAAATCAATACCGTAGCTCCTTTGTGGTCATTGGCAAACATGAATGAAGCAGAGAAAATCTAAGTCCCAACTCACATGGGTGACCGAGGTGACAAGGGGATGTTCTGCCTTCTTGTTTCAGTTCTCGTAGCATAAACAAGTGCCCTTTTTGCTATCTATTTAGTGCCTATTGTTGGTGATTGAGCTGTTTGAAAAGGCCCCCAAACCTAGTGCTGAAGGGCTGTCTAGTGCTGCTAAGCACAGAAAGGCGGGAATGAGCCTTATGGAGAAAGTACATGTGTCAGACAAGTTTCCTTCAGTCATAATTATAGTGCTGTTGGCCATAAGTTCAATGTTAGTAAGTCAAAAATATATATCAAATGAGGTGTCTTTACACAGAAACACACATAAACCAAGGCGCTGTACTGATGGGCTGATGAAAAAGTTGGGACCAAAGGCTTGCAGGCAGCTAACCCTGTTTTCCCCAGGAGCAGTGGCTCAATATTTGTTCATTCAGTGTTCCTGGGGACTTTCTACATCTAAGAATCCCAGTGGATAAATTCCAGGAGCATCTACTTTGTATTAGACATAAAGCTGACCTTTTTCACAAACACATTTCCGCATATTAGACATACTTAAAGCCGTATCAAGCCTGACCACAGAGTATTATGAAATACTTTTCATAACCCTGAGAAAACTGGTGTCACTACTTCAGTAAGTAGTAGCCAGGCCAAGGCCATACAAGCTTTCCTGTCAAACAGACAATTCCTGCTAAGTAAACCGAGTGGACTTCATGAGAGTTAGTAGTTCGGGAAACTACCAGAGCCATTTCCTGTGGACTGCTAGCAAAGCCCGCTGACCTTTCACACCACTTGGATACTGAAATGAACACAGCCCACTGCCTCTACACTAAACCTCCAGTGATGCCTGGCCAAAACCCAGACCGGGGCCAGAGGCTCAGTATGGCAATGGAAATGCAGGAAGTATGCCTGTGTCAAAGGTCTGTCCCTTGACCTTGATTTTTAAAACCGCCGTTGCATTCTCAACAAACTTAGCAACACTGCTGAGGCTGAACCCGGATTTCTATTCTTAATCTTCACTGCTCTGCATTTAGCAACAGAGCAGAAAGGCAGGAGGTCAGAAGTAGAGAAACATTTCGTGGCCCCTAGAGAATCCCACATTCTAGTTCTGGTTCTAATTCTGGTTTTTGGACATATGAAAGGTAAAAACATTTTGAAAGATTTTAGGACTATTAACCCAGATCTGATTCCATCGTTTCCTCTCAATTCCGGGTGAATCTGCATATGATTCTTATGTTGGGTTATACTTTATGTTGCATCTATGGAAGCCTGTGTTTTACTGTAAATTATATTGAATTCACTGTCATTCATTTTCTTCTTGAGTTCCACAAAAAGTAACATTAGTGTGACGGCAGACAAGCTGGTTACCTGAGAACTCTGCTCCACTCCGAAAGGGCCCGGGCAGATACACACCCTGGAATTACTGACCCAGTCTGCCAAGGTGGAGCCATTTCACACCCTGAACTTAAAACTGACACAGGCTCATAAGCCACTTTCTTCGAAAGTTCAATTTTCCTATGAAAGCAAGAATTTGAAACTTATTACTGGAATTCCTGGTTCTACTGAGGAGAAAATTCTTGTTTCCAAATATAATGAAGAACATCAAGAATTACAAGCAGAATTTAGTCAGTAAATGACAGCTTTGAATGAATGACATTTTCATCTATTAAAGACAATTATTGTTCAACGTGAATATGAATATATAACTCAAGTAGATAGATATTTCTTCAGGCATTCAGACTCCTGGGATAATTTTAAAGCAATTTTCAAGCTTTTTACCCCAGGACAATTATTGGGAAAAAAGTGGGACACGGTCAAGCTCCACATAACACTTTTATAAGTCAAAAGTATGGCAGGATTTCCAGAGAGATGAGCTACCTCTTTGCTGTCACAGAACCATGACATTTTAGGGCTGGGCAGGACGTCGGTGTCTCACTGGGCTCGGGGGTGAGGGGGGAGAAGGCAATCAAAGTGTCATACCTAAGAAAAAGGGAACAGACCAAAGCATCCACCAAGGGGTCTGGAGCCCTTTGCAAGTGAAGGCACTCCGCAGTAACTAAGGCAGTGAACCCTCTCACCTGATGTGAAAATTCCCCTTTGACCTAAAGTAATTAACAATGTCACTGTCACAATGAAGTGGTCACAGGGCCATGAAGGAGAGGGGAGGGAGCTGGGAACAGGAAGGGCCTGTGAGGGACAGGCCCTGAGCACAGGGGCCAGGGCTCCCCAAAGGTGTCCACGCCCTCATCGACAACCTGTGAGTCTGTTAGTGTACAAGGCAAAAGAGACTTTGGGGTGAGCCTTGGGCTGTCAGCCAGAAAACCTGCCTAAAATGAACACCCAAGAGGGCGCAGAACTAAAAGATGGAAACTGATTGAGACTGGAAAACAACCACGACAGAAGCCAGTTTTACCCTGCTGACTTTTAGTTTTGAAGCAAAACTTTTTGCTAAGCTAGTGTGAGCTGTGTCACTAGTACCTGGACCTCAGTGAGTCATGAAGAATATACAGTCATGACAAAACTTCTCTCCTTTTTCAAATAGAAAACATTAGCCCTCTGGCATTTCGAAGAAGGCAAATAAATTCGGGGGGTGGGGACAGGGAGAGGAAAGTCTGGAGCACACTAGCTGCATCTCTAGTTCAGCCAGCCCGACACTTTAAAAACACTTAAATAGTTTAAAAGTTAAATATCGCATGGTGATTATATACAAATACAGATAAATATGTAAAAAAAGAAAATAAGTCACCTATTATCCTACTACCATGAGACAACTTGTGCTGATGCTTTAATTTATATACTTTCAAAATTTGGGCTGTAAATCTATTTTTTAAACAAATTTTTTATTTTAAAAGAATTTTAGATTTCCAGAAAAACTGTAATAGTAGAGCAAATTCCCACATACCCCAGACCCAAGTTCCTCTACTATTGACATCTTACATTAATATGGTAATTTGTCATAATTAATAAACCAATATTATTAAATTAGTAAGTAATGCCCAGGTTTCATTGATATTTATTTATTTATTTATTTTTTAACCGAATGTCCTCCTTCTGTTCCAGGATTGTGTTTTGGTTAGCATATTACACTTAGCGGTCCTGTCTCCTCGGGCTCCTCTTGGCTCGGACAGCTTCTCAAACATGCCCGGTTTGTGATGACCTTGACAGTTCTGAGGACAGGTCAGCTATTTTTGTAGAAGGTCTCTCAACTCCAATTTGTCTGATCCTCTTCTCTTGAGTAGACTGTGGTTATGGGTTTGGGGGGGAAGACCACAAAGGTAAAGTTGTTCATTATTATGATTATCATCTTCATCATCACCGCCACCACTACATAATATGAAGGATAGATGTTACCAGCGTGCTCGTCACTTCTGATGTTGACACTGACCATCTGGTTGAGGCCGTATCTGTCAGCTTCCCCCCGTTATAAAGCTACCCTTCCTCCCCCCCATACCACTCTTCAGAAGAAAGTCAACATGTGCAGCCCCTGAGGAGTGGGGATATAAGTGTCCCCTTCTAGAGGGTGGAGCATCTACATAAATTATTTGGAATTGTTCTACACTGGGATTTGCCTATTTTTGCTTATTTATCCACTTACTTACTCATTCATTTATTTATATCAGTATGATCCCATGGGCATTTATTTTATACTTTGAGTTATAATTCAGTATGACTGTAACAGGATAGTAAGAAGTTAGGAAAATTCCTGGGCAAGGGGAATGGGGAAACTGAGACAAAAAAAAATTAAACAAGGCCAAACAGTCTGAGCAACTCACAGCCAGCTGGTGAGTCACAAGACCTGTTTCCCCCTAACCAAGGACACTTGAGAACAAATGGTTTACACCTCTCCTTCCTCACCAGAGAATCCAGAGTTCAAATCACCCTGGTCTAGGAACTTCCTTTGCTACTTCTCCTTGCATGTGCAAGATACCACAGGTGTGCGGGAAAGGGAGGAACGCTAATACAAATGGAGAGGTAGCTAATCCAAAGGGGGCAAGCTTGGGAAGGAGCTGCACCCAACTTTCAGCTCCCCCGCCCCTTACAAAAGTAAAGGCACTTCCCCTAGGAGTTTTCCCCCTCCCAAATTCCCAGGTTTCCCCTATATAAACTTGCTTCTGAAAGCTCACGGGGAAGGTGCATGTTAGGGTTTTTACCCACCACCTTCTCAGATTGCAGGCCTCTGATATTAATAAAAGTGTCATCATAACCCAGTGCCCGTCTCTGCTCTTTGAGCTGTAAAAGGCAGCAGGAGCCTCGGACTTGGTTGCCCTCTGGTTTCATGATTTTATTTAGTTGTTCCAATTGTTCCAGGTTTGGCCTTTGGGAGCTCTTTCAGTTGACTCCTGTGTCCTTTTGATATACCCCAGCTTCATGCTCTGGTTCTTTCAGCACTTTCTGGCACTAAAGACACTCCGGATTCTCCGTGTGTATTTCCTGCTGCAGTCTTCTAATCAGCCATGTGTCCCCGGAGCCCTGGTCCCTTTAGTTGAAGAAAGGTATTAGAAACCGGGATACGGGCACTAGGTATGCTCGTTAGTGCAGAGGCGTTGGTGCTTTGGGGCTCTCAGCCAACAGAGCAAGGAAATGCATTGTCTTTCCCGTATCTACACTACAGCATCACACAGCATCACAGCTTCACAGCCCTAAGAAATATCAGGCTTCCCCTATTCGACCTCGGATCTGTTCACCACCTTCACAGTTTTGCTTCCCCAAAATGCCATATAATAGAAAGCCAATGTGTAGCCTTTTCACGCTGGCTTCTTTCAATTAGCAACACACATTTCACATTTTCATAGCTTGCACTCATTCCACTTTGTGGCCAAATACTATTCCACTGCAGGGAGGTACCACAGTCAGTTTACCCATCTGCTCATCGCAGGACATCCTGTTGCTTGAGTTTTGAGCAATAAAGCTGCTACAAATACTCAAGTGCAAGCTTCTGTGTGGACATAGCGTCTTCAGTTTCATTTGGTAAAGACGTAGGAATGTGGGTGCTAGATCACACCGTAAGACTACGTTTAGCTTTATAAGAAACCGCCCAAGTGTCTTCCAAAATGTACCATATTATATTCCCATCAGCAATGAATGAGAGTTACTATTGCTCCACCTCGTCAGTAATTGTTAGATTTTTGGATTTCAGGCATTCTAAGAGGTGTGTGCCTGATCGGTGTTCCAAGAGAGATCTATTTCGTAAACTGTAAAAACAATATATCCTTGTGGCTTCCAAATGCAAGCATTACAGAAATGAGTGAAATGGAAAATACCAGTTTTCCTTCACCCCCCACCCCACTCCCTATAATTAACCAAAGCTATTTCTTATGTGTCTCAAGTGTACGGTGTCCATTCTGAAAACGATTATGAAACCTCGACCATACATAATATGTCCTCTTTTTTCTACAGTGGGCATATGTATGTGTGTATGAATAATAAGTATGTATTTAAATAAATACTACAAATGAATAATAAGCTTGGACAATGTTCCATATCAGCACATATCTATCTGTGTAGTGTCGCACTGAATTAATGCACTATCACTTATGTAGTCAGTCTCTCCTACTAATAGTTTGTTTGCACTTTTGTTTGTTTTATTTTTCCATCACAAATAGGGATTCAATAAACCTATTTGTTGGATATCTGTCTAGACTTGGAAATGCTGGGTCAAAGAGTATGTGCATTTAAAATTCTGAGCAACAGAACAAACCTGTCCTCCAAAAAGATTGCACAAATGTTCGATCTCCCTAATAGTTCACGAGAACAGGCTATACGTGTAGCTTTGGCTACAGAAGGCCTCCCCCTACTTCTCTCTGTTTTATTCACAGCATAGGTGAATGTGTCAGCCCAGTTCCTGGAAGTCATGTGTCAGCCTCACTTGTTTCCAGCATCACTTTCAAGACCGAAGTAAAGAATCCGGGAGAGAGAAAGCAAACGTTCCAGATCCTTCTTTGTTGTTTCAGAGCTCAGTGGCTCAGCCATCTGTGTGGGATCACTCGCGCTAGGGAACAGTGGCATTGACCTGCTGTCAGTGGAAGACTCGAGTTGACTTCAGCAGGCACTGAAATACCGAAAGAGCCAGCGCACAAGCAGCGCCTGGAACAGAGGGTGGCCGGCACGGTAAGTGCTTCATTCGCGATGGCTCTTTCATAATCGTGCCAGTTCTCCCTAAGTCTCACCAAGTCTGCGGTCATGCCCCACACGTGGTCATTGCAACGCTTGTGTGGCGCAAACAGGGCCCTGTGGCGATCACAGAGAACCCACCAGCCTCGGCACTCAGGCTCAGGCGGCAGGATGACGCCGCAGTCAGGACCAGGTCCTGAAGCCATGCAAGAGTCTCAGCACCCACGGTCTGGTCTCTGCACGGCCAAGAGCTCTCTGTTGCTCAAGTCTCGTTTGCTTTGTATGAGCCCCGCAATGAAACTGTGAACCCCAGATCAGAATGAACCCAAAAAATGAACTGACCAAATGCAAACCTCATTTTGTTTTGTTTTCTACTGATAATAAACTGAATACAAAGACGTTTCAAGTTGTAAAAAATAGATGTAGTTCAAACCAATTCCTAATACCTACACTCTTGTGAGAAAGCCACTTTAAATATGCTTTTAACTGAATTTTCTGTTCGAATGTATTTTAAACTCTGGATGTGGGGTGAGAGAGAAACAAAACCACTTCACGAGGCAGGCTGTCAAACTGTCAAAAGTATAACTAGGTTATGAAAGAGTATACTTGTTTAGTTAATGAGATACTCAACCAATTAACAGAGATTACACTTCACTAGAAAGGGGAGGGCTGGGTAGGAGAAGAGAACTCAACGAGTCGGTAAGGCTGGTTGCTAGGGGAAACCTACATAAGTGAAAAATATAGCTGCCCCGTGGCGAGGTCCTGATCGCTCTTCATTCAGTTTAATGCACGTCGAATGAAGCAGGAAGGCAATGGCGTGGAAAGCCAGTCTCCCTCTTCTAAAGCGTCTCTGCTTCTGAAGGGACTGCTGAGAAGGGAACTTCACGGTTCCTTTCTCAGAAGCATTAGCAGCCTTCTAAAAAAATCCGAGGGACATTACAGAGACATCTGAGGACCAGTTATTGCTGTAAGCATCCCAGAAATTAAAGGAATTCTGGGCCACTGAAGGATGCACACCGCCTCGCTGACTTGTGGGTCTAAAGGATTCAGGCTGAGTTTCCCACCCAAACATGGGAGGGAGAAACTGCCAATATTAAAATGAAAGTGTAGTGTTAAGGCAGCAAACTCTACTGAACTGTTTGCAATTCTTTAAATCTTTCTCTTCATCTTCGTTGAGAAGCTAAACAGGGGTTAGCAATTAGTGATTGGTTTCTACTTATTCTAGTTTAAGTTGGCAGTTTTACTGAAGATAAAGGCAGCCCACATTGTCACTGTGATCAAGTCATTCCTGCCAAGTGGCGGTTCGCCAGGCACCTCACACAGGGCAGTCACAGGCCCCTCTCACCTGGGGGCAGGCCAGAGGTCAGGGCCAGGGGGACGAAACAGCTCCTGAGGGGCTGGTCTGGACAACGAGAGGACACAGTTGCAGTGGTATTTCCTAACCACACACAACAAAATCAGATCATGAAAATACACTTCCTGAGCAGAGCCCGAATTTAAATGATATTTCATGCACCTTAATTCCCTGCTGTTTCTTATCATGTCCATTTCTGGGAAGCAAGGGTTATTTGTTTTAACTAATTTTAACAGTTAGATCAGAGACCCGCATATCTAGGTCATTAATCAATTGTATTTGTGGCCCTGCTCAGAGTCTGTCCACCTCACAAAGGGAAACAAACTGTCCCCAGGCTTACAAACCAAGATGTCTCTGAGATGTCCTAAGGAAAGAACATGGGGGTAATTGGTGGAGAAGCACAGTTTGTTACAGAGAAGCTTTCCTGCCGTTGCAGCCCTTGGCGGCTGTTAACATCAATGTTCCCTTCTTTTTTATTTATCCCAGAATTCAGAGAAGTGGTCCTTATTTCCATCAATGGTTCTCTCGCTGCACTGTGGCAAATGTTCTTCCTGCTCCGGCCTGCTGCCTGTGCCTTTGGTTTGGACGCCCCCATGCTGTGCACATACACACACACACACACACACACAGGCCTTTGGTTTGGTTGTAGGACTTGATCCTCAGAAAGTATAATTTTGTTGGGATTCAGCCACCATTCATACTTCTCCATCAACCATTTCACATTACAACAAAATACAAAGAAGCTCGCAAATTTACAAAGACTCCACAATCAAACATTGAAGCCGTAATGGAATTAAACAGCATCTTTACTCCAAATGTAAAACCCAAAAGGGAGAGAACAGATATAAAAACTCCTGGCCCACAATGTTGGGGCACAACACGGGAGGCTCTTGTGTTAAAAGGCTCTTCGTCAAAACGTACTGTGTGATTTTTTTCTCCTGGGCATAGGATCAAAGAGGACAGCTGCTCTTGAATCGACAGGAACTGCTCAGTGAGTTAGAGACCCCTATCATTAAGGGCAGAGTGTGAAAGGTGACATTAAAAATGAATCTGTGTGGAAAATGCACCACATCAGACTCTTTCCCACAGAGAAGCTGATGTTATCCATCAGTGTCACTAACCTCCCTTTCTCAAATCACACCTCCTGAGGCAGACGGAGACCCTGATTGTGGCTGCAAAATGAAATTGGTTGTTGACCGATAACTGATGCTCCCTGCTCTGAGAGTTTGGTAGGCGGTAGAAAAAGAATTATTACTGGAGATTATAGTGAAAGATTCGGTCTGCTGAAGGAACCACAGGTTCTTAAAGACCTGGTAAGTGATTTTTACAAGCTGAAAGCACTTGGGAATAAGCTCAAATTGAGCTTCTCAAAAATTTTTTAGAAACAATGGTAAAAAAAGGAAATTCAAATAGTACAAAGGGATATATAGTAAAAAAAAAAAAAAAAAAAAAGATTTCTCCCGACTCTAAGCACTCAATCTTTCCTCCAAGAATCAAGCCCTAGCAGTTTTCTAAATATTCCTCCCAATGCTTCCTGCACAGAAAAGCATATAAGCATCTATGTAACTTGTTTAGAAACAGAAATAACAGTACACACTACACCATGTTAATTAAGCATGGTGCTTATTCCCATATCAGCACATACAAAGTAGACTTATTCAGGGGATGACGTTTCCATTTTCCATGTGTATAAATGATGTAATTGGTAGAACTTTCAATGTGTAAACAGTGCTAACTTCTAAATAGGCTGAACAGGGCATCTAGAACCTTAGACACCCACTACTCCTCTGGCACTACTGTAGTTCCAACTTGCAGCTGCCACTTCCTGGGTGTCACCGTTGCCACTGTTACTCTAACCCACAGACTGGGTTTCTTTCTCTGCGCAGGGACCGCGTCGGCTTCCTGGGCCATCCACACACACAGATGGAACAAAACAAGATGCACTTGAAGGGCAGAAGCAGGCAAAGGTCAGTCTATCCACCTCTGCTCTCTCCAGTCCTTAATCTTTCCAGACTTTGGGTCCGTCACTCAAAAATGCCATTCCCTGTCTCTCTATCAAGCCCAGGATGACTGAGAACATGGCCGGTGGAGATGGTGAGTCACAGCTGAGGGGGCCTGAGGTGACCTTTCTGAATAGAAATATGCATAATTCAGTGGCTGGAGAACTATTCCTGGAAACAGAAGATCAACAACTCAGGCTTTTTTTGAGGGGCCTGGGTCAACTTACCATCAGATAGCAAGTGGCACTTCTTGGGAAGGCAGGTATTTACACGAAGTTAATGTTTTAGGTATTACTAATTTCAGGTGGCTATTCCAAGTGTGAGAGGGATGGTCCCTCAGCACTGAGTCTGTGTAAAAGATGCCAAAACTCAAGTGTGCCTGAGGTTTTTAAGCAGTTCTAGCACATACCTACATAAAGGTCACAGTTCCGGGGTGGTGGAGTTAGTAATGACTATTGTTATATAACCTCTGGAAGACAAGGCTAACCTCTTTAGGAGCTCTTGAAAAACATTATTCAGTTACAAACCTGGCTAGAATCTCAGGAGGCGGCTACTTTGCTCCCATTTCTATCTAGAGTATTATAGATTAAACCACCTTAGCTAAATGTTTGCTCATTTTACATAGGGAAGGGTAACTTATTCAGGGTTAACTGTATTTTTGGAGTTTGGAGATCTTAACACCGAAAAAAGAAAATAAATAATTAAAAAGCATAATGATTGGAAAGAATTTATCCCAGCTCAGCGCCCGACATCTTTGAATATATTCTCTTCAGTTTTTCTTTATAAGGATCACCAACAGGTGTATGTAATACATATTTACACAAGAGGCTGACAGATCGCATTGCCTTTACACACCGTGGCGACAGAAACTTGTTCAGTAGATACCACGATGTGATTTTTAAAATAAGCAGTCACTTAAACTTATTTTTAGAAAATCCCATTATTTGCATGGTTTTTAGCATTTAGACACATGAAGCAATAATCTCCTATTATACTCAGGAGAGTCTTTTAAAAATTCAGCTACCTCCCTGGCTGGTGCAGCTCAGTAGATCGAGCCCCAGCGTGCTAACTGGAAGGTTGCTGGTGTGATTCCCAGTCAGGGCACACGCCTGGGCTGCAGGCCAGGTCGCCAGTTGGGGGTGTGCAAGAGGCAACCAATCCGATCCGTATGTCTCTCGCACATCGATGTTTCTCTTACTCTCTTTCTCCCTTCCTTCCCTGCTCTCTAGACATAAATAAATAAAAATATTTAAAAAGAAAAATAAAATTCAGCTACTTCTTTTGAGGACCTTTCCAAAGGCTTAATACCTAAAATAGCTAGAGTCTTTTCATACAGAGAACTTAACATAAAATCAGGAGGAAATATCCTGGCTGGGACTGCTTCTGAGGAACTCACTTCTTTCACCCATGTCCAATCCAACAGTTTCTCTTCTCTGCCCATCCCACCTGATCCTCCAGAGATGCAGTCGGACGTCACTGATCCATTGAAAGCCACGGCCAGCTCACGGAACTGCACTCTTCCAGGGATAATGATGGCTTCTTAAAACACCAAGATGTTAGAAAACCTTTCCTGCCATAACCAAGTCCCTGCACGGGAGCCTCAGGGACTTGTCATAGGCTGTATAAACTGGCTGGTGGGCTCTGGCATGTGTTTACCAGAGAGTTACCGGCTCATCCTTCTCCCAGACAAAAAATTCTCCTCTCTTAGCGTTCTGGTTTACTTATGGCTTAATTTGTCTGTTTTAAAGGCATCAGATGCCACATCTGCATACAGTGCAACCTCATCCCCTTTAGAGAGCACCCATGCATCCGTTATGCGTGAAAAACGCCATGTTCGGCTGTCCTGAAACATTTGCATTCTCTTTTGCTGAGTCACAAGGGGTCTGAATAAATGGTTGTTGGGTGGGTGATGAAAAAAGGTATGGTGTTGAATACACATATTCACTAATAGGTTAGTTTATTAGGGTGTTCTTAAAAAAAAGAAAAAGAAAAAACCTAGAGTCCTAAATTGATTAGCCTAACAATCATTATGAACCTATTTTGTTCCAGGCATTGGGGTAGACCTGAAGATGCAAACATCCTGTTCTCAAGCAGCTGACAAAAAAGACAGACAAGTGAGCAAGCGAGATCGAAAAGAGCATGAAAAAAAACAGGTATGAGACAGTGAATAAAGACAGGAAGAAGTGGTTTAATTTCTAGAAAGGAGACAGCTTAGAAAGAGTATCACAGATAATAATACTACAATATAAGTTGGTAGCCAACCAGTCCATTTTTGAGAATAAAAGGAGCAACTTTTATTTATGGACTGACAAAGAGGTTTATCACATTGGTAGGCCTATAAAATTTTTTGTTTAATAAGTATTTTTTAAATAAAATTGTTTCCAAAAAATTTAAATGATGTATCAATTTGTTAAAAAGTTTAACTTCTTTCTGTTGAGTGTCTAAATATCAGAAAATACTATAGGCAGAATAATTACTCTTGGCACATATTCACAGAGTTTAATCAATTTTTGTGCATGTTCTTCTCTAAATCCATGTCTAAAAAACTTACTTTTTCCAATGTTATCATTTTTTCATAAAATTCCTTATGATCTTCTTCAATGTTGCATTTTATGATCACTAATTGTGAAATTGTCAACAACTTCAGTTGATTCTTCATGGACCATAACATCTTTAACTTGAAATTCTCTCTTCACATGCTATAATACCTCATAAATTCACAGCAACTACTGTTAAACGGACAAATTCTAACTGTAAATGTTTAATCAAAAAGTGTATGTGTATTTCACTTCAGTCAACATGCAGGTGGAGGTAGACACTCTTCGCCCCCTTGCACAACCACAAGGAGAATTACATCTAAACTTCATACAACACCCAGAACTATCAGAAAATCGAACTGTATGGAAGTCTGACAACCAAAGATTTAAAGAAGCCACATTACCTTTAACTGGAACATAATCAACAAAAGAAAAAAGCAAACAAAATATAGCCAGAGACATTGAAATTAAGAACAATGTAACAATAGCCAAAGGGGAGTGGGGAGGGGATGGTGGGGAGAGGGGTCTACAGGAGCTACTATAAAGGACACAAGGACAAAATCAAGGGGGAGGGTAGAGGTGGGGGAGGGAGGTGGGATTGGCTGGGGTGGGGTGGAGGGATAGGGCGAAAAGGCAGACTATTGTAACTGAATAAAAATTAAAAAAAAATTTTTTTTAAAAGAAGCCACATTCATCCAGATGGGCAGGAGGGATAGAGACGCAGAGACGGGTAGAGAGGCAAGGAGACCGTGGTGTGGAGCAAAGAGGCAGCATCAGTGGTGGAACAGCAGGTAGCCCCACATTCACATGTGGGAGATAAAAATCAGGAGAGATGCCTTAGGAGTGAGCAATCCCAGCCCCAGGCCAGACCAAGCAGCCCAGGGTTCCAGCGCCTGGAAGATAAATCCCCATAACTTCTGGCTGTAAAAACCAGTAGGGGTTGGAGTAGCAGAAGAGACTGCTGGATTTTTAGGGAACTCCACTTAAAGGGCCTGCACGGCCTTAGTACATACACAGACCAACCCACTCTGGGATTCAGCACAACAGGGAGTGGGTGCCAGGCACATACAGGGAGTGGGTGAAGTGACTGGAAATGGGGTGAGTGAAGGACATGAAATAAGGGGGGATTGATGGAGGGAAGGGGGCACAGGGCAGAGGAGGGACAAACAGGAAAAACTGGGACAACTGAAATAGCATAATCAATAAAATATACTTAAAAATTTGATCAATGAATACATGAAAAAAGTGTGTGTGCGTGTGTATGTGTATTTCAGCCTGAACATTTTCTTACAAGGGACTGCCATTGTGTCACCTTTCATCGACAAATATGGCCTTTCTTTGATAAACACTTGTAAAAGACAAACCTTGTCAATAAATTGTGTCTATTAATGATTTTTTAACGTTTCTCTAAATTTGGAGGCTGCACCATAATCACCTTTCCCAATCCCATTCCCAATCCCGGCACAGAATAAAAGCATCTGATTAAAAATAGCTCCGCCCAGACACTTCGCACAGATGGAGCTATCCGAAAGCACAGTTAAAAATTTCAAAACTCACTCTCACACCTTATTTGAGTTTGCATCACTTAATTTGTTCAGTTTATTTCTTTCTTTTTCAGGGTGTGTTTCATGTTTTGTTTCCAATAATTGCAATTTTCTAAAAACTTCAAAAGCTGCTGTTTTTTGCACTTAATTTGTTGAATACTTTGATTAAAGTTTCCAGCTGTTTTTTTTAACCAATACAACCAAAACATGGAGGACTTGTTTACAAAGAAGTTCAACGTCATTTTAGTGTACTTATATTGATTGACAAAGTACTGCCATTAAAGTCTCCTACAGTTCTACTGTCCGATTGATGGAGCAGGTAGCCCAGGAAGGACAATCTGTTGAAATAAGCAGAATGCATGAGAATGGAAGGAGGTAACAAAATCACGTGAGAGGAGAGCTGAGCAGGGTGGGGACAGGGCTGAGACTGGAGACCATTTAACTCTCAGTAGCTCCCAGCCAGCTGACTGTGTGCGATCCCCCAGCAGGACTCAGCAGCCCCGTGTAGGGGGAAGGGATACACTAAGGTTGAGTTTTGCATCTGCAGGGTAGATGCAGCAGGCAAAGCAGGAAGGATGCTGGCAGGGGAATGATGGTAGGGACAGGAGGGGTTAGGCTGGATAGGAAAGCCCAAGGAGGAAGGCTTTGGGGGTTCTCAATAACGCCAAAGAACAGGCAAGAAATAAAAAAACCTGAGGGACTGTTGTTAGCTAGGCTGAAAACAGACATGGAGTGGTGGAGAGTAAGATTACGGAGCTCTGGGGAACACCGTGCTAGAGAACAGACATGGGGTTGGAGCTGGTTGAGGTTATTATGTGGGCTGTCAACAGGGACACTGAAGGTACCTTGCTGACCATCCTGGCCATGGGAATTGGGGGATGGGGTAGAAATCTGTGAGTTGGACACCAAAGTCTTCAGTGAACAAAGAGGATGGGGAGCTGGCAGACACAAGGGAGACGGGGGGCGGGGTGGGGGAGACAAGCTTGAGTGCCTGAGCTACAAAGTGAGGATTTTTACTTCAAGATGTAAAATTAATCATCCAGATGTGGCATCAGGGGATCTGTCAGAATGCTAAATGTCTTCTTCAAAACGGGAACCAGCAAACTTCTCTATAATCTCAGCCATTACAGTCCCTGTGTGAAACATGAAATGTCACACACTCCTCAGGGCTGTCAAGCCACTGGCATTACTAAAACACCATAATTATTCAGAAAGCCCTTTGGATTCAAAGAGATAAGACACAGTTTGGGAAATACCTTCTCAGAAAATGGAGAGACTTAGCTAGCAATGACGGAAACCCAACAACTGGATCTCTGACCTCTGGGCTGGCTTCACAGAGGTCGACACTGAGGAAATGGGGACAGCAAAAGACACAGGAACGAGGGATTTTAGACCTGAGACCTCAGGCTTGTCTAAAACAACTAAACCAGCAACAACAACAAGAACCTCTCTACGTTACAGGCAGACCCAGAGAGGCCGGGCCCTGAGCTATCACAGAGCTCACCAGAGGCAGGAGGAGCCAGGACTCGCACTCCTGACTCCAGTCCAACGCTCTGTCCCCCGACAGCACTCCTAAATGGATCTCTCACACAAGTCCTGTGGGCCTCCGCCACATCTCCTTCCAAATGGGAACAGGAGGGACTTGGTGCCTAAGAGCCTCAATGTTCCCTATGAAATGCATTGAAACAATACTTGGATTCCTATGATTCCAAGGAAGAGACAGTGATTCCCTCCAGAGGACAGAAGTTGAGGTTGGATTGGATTATGTCCAAGATCACCTTGGGCCACATCCTGTGGCTCAGTGGTTCCGGCCCTCTAGACACTTGGATTTCAGTTGCTAAGCCAGGATGTAATCACTGAAAATAACTGCACCCGGACACGAGTACACTTTAGGGGCTCCAGAGCTCCTCCCTCTGATCTCTTCCCTGCGACCCCCTTTCTTCCTCCTAAATTCAGGCCCCACTGGATGCAGTTTGCCCTCTCCCCTGGGGGCTCTCGTGCTGCCCACTCACCAGCTCACTCTCTGTCCTCCTGCCTCCCGGCCCCTGACCTCCTTCCACCACAGGAGCTCCCGCTCGTCCTGCACCTGCCTGTCTGCTGCCAGGATCCCCTTTATCTAAAAGCCACGTGCTGGGCCTGGTGCAAAATAGAAACGTATATTCCTTATTCAAACACCAAGGAAAATGTCCTCCCTTTCATCTACTGTCTCACTGACCCTGCCATAGCGGTGTTTATCTGTTATTGAATGTTGCCCTCCCTCAGTCACGGGGATGCATACCTATGGGGCAAATGCAGATTCCCATGGCACCTGGGGCTCCAGCCCACACCATAATGCTAGTGTATCCATCTGACCTCAACACCCCCACCCTTGTGCCCAGATCCCCACCAGCTGGAAACAGGAGACTGGGAGGAGGCAGGAGGTGGAACCTGATGTGAACCATGAACTGGGGCTCCAATCCCTTTAGGCCTCACAAAACACAAATTCAAATTCTAAGAATTTTAAGATGGTAAGTGTAAAGCATTAAACCCCAAGCATGGATCCCTTGTGAGCACAGGGCTGTGTGTGCCCATGCTGGTCACACACCCATGGAGTCAGGCATGGCCACGTTGCTTATTACCTCACTCCCTCCAGGTCTCTGCTCAAATATCTCCTAATCAGAGAGTTCTACCCTGATCATTTTGTACAAAGTAGCAATCCACCCACCCAACTCCCAGCCTTCTGCATCCTCCTCACTTCCTTTGAATCTTTCTCAATAGACTATCACTACCTGATACACACTTACCTGCTTATTAAGTGCATTGTTTGTCTCTGTTCTGCTACAATGTAAGCTCAATGGGGAAGGGAATTCATTATATTCACTGCTGTATGCCCACTGGCGACTAATCCCAAACACATGGTAGGGGCTCCAACAGCACTTGGTGGGTTAATGAATGAATGCTTATCACGATGCATTATGACCAATACACACAAGAATGTCAGAGAATTTCAGAAACAAGTGAATTTTCCGTGGGCTTAGGCCCCTAAGATCACAGAGGGTGTTCAGCTCACATTTTCAAGAGGAGCAACTATAACCAACAACAGTTGCTTTCTTTGATATTTGTGCAGGGAACTCCAGGTCACACAGTAGGTCCTGGTGGAGGAGATGCCCTTGGGTGGAGTAGGACTTAACCAGATGGATGTGCTGGGGGTGGGGTGGGATGGGGCTGTGCTCCAGGCTCAAGGGCTGGTACAAAGAGAGGCAACAAGGAACCTGGGAGGGATATGAGGGGTTTAATCTGGCGCTTTAAAAGAAAAGAGAGGGTCTAGATGCCTGACAAGAATAGAAAAAGCATTAAAGAAACTGGGAAGACAGAAGAGAAAACCAGAGGCAGGAACATCCACATCCTATTTGCAGGGCATGAGAAACTGGTTTGGTTGAGGCAGAGATCCTGTTTCTTTTAATAAGTCATTGAATAGAATTGCAATTCAGGAGCATCTCAAACCAGAATGTCTAATCTAATACATTCAGAAGTGTATGACGGCATAGGCACACTTTTTACAAGCCCTAAGTTTTTATCTATTAGGGAACAAGAAGCAACAAAGTCAATGGTGATATCTTCTCTATTTTTTTTTTTTTTTACAATCCTCAGCTTGCTGACTTTAGAGTATTACATGAATCCTTAAATCAAATATTTGTACAATATGCAAGTTAATAAATGGAAAATTTCTGAGACCGACATTTCATATTCTAAGAATGACTCTATGATTTATCTGTATTTTATGGTTTCTCAAATTTAAATATTAGATCAGATGTTACTTATCAAAGTTTTTATAATTGTTCATATAATGTGTGGGATTTTAAAATTGTGCATACTATAAAGAACTCATTTAAAATTTAAAACAGGTAAATGATGTTTAGAAAAATATTATGAAAATCTTTTAGTAAAAAATACTTGTATTAAAACCTGGTTATAAAAAATCAAAACTGTTACAAAAGACAAAGAAGGACATTATACATTAATAAAAGGGTCAACTCACCAAGAAGCTACATGCCCCAAACATGTACCGAACATCAGAGCTCCAAAGTATATAACGCAAACTTGACAAAATTGCAGGGAGAAACAGACAGCTTTATAAAAGTAGCAGGACACTTCAGGACCCAGTTTTCCGTAATACAAGAGCAGGCACACAAGATCAGTATGGAGATGGGAGACGTCAACACTACAGACAAATTAGACCTACAGAGACACAGAGAATGTCACCCAACAACAGCAGAATACACTTTTTTCTCCAGTTCACATGGAACGTTCTCCAGTATATATGAGGCAACAAGGCTTAATAAATTTTAAAAGACTGAATCATACAAAGTATCTTTTCCAATCCTAATGGAAGGAAACTAGAAATCAACAACAGAAGAAAAACTGGAAAATTCACGAATGCATAGAGATTAAACAACATAGTCAAAAACAGCCAATGGGTCAGAGAAAAAACCACAAGGTAAGTAAGAAAATATCTTGAGGAAAATGAAAACACAACATACCAAGACATTGGGGATGTAGCAAAAAAAGAGCTAAGAGGAAAAAATACAGTTGTAAAAGCTTACATTAAAAGACAAGAAAGTTCTCAAAAAATATGATTGTATTTTGGCGATTTCATCTGGTTGAACCAAGGAATATCAGTTCATAACTACATTGGACCTTGGCTTTTCTTTTCTGTTTACCTTCCTAACTCTCTCAGCCCTTTCTGTATCTCAGTAGGTTTTGCAGTGGCAGGAGGAGCAAAAAAGGCCTAATTAGCCTGGAGGATGACAAAGCAGCAACAGCTGCAGCCAGAAGTACTGAGTTTGCCTCTGCCAGTATCATCTCCAGCCACATCTCCCACCATGACATCACAGAGCCCCCCGCCCCAGCCAGGTCTGTCTTCATAGGACAAAATGCTATGCGTACACCCCCCCGAATGGATCCCAACAGACTGGGCTCCTCACAAATGGAATCCCTCACAGATGGAATCTCCCCAAGACTGAAACCCTCACAGACTAGACACCTCAGAAACCAAATCCCTCACAGAATGGACCCCTCACAGACTGAATCTTCACATGCTAGACCCCCACCTGCTGGAACCCTCACAGACTGAACTCCTCACAGTGAGCCCCTCACATCCCGCCCAGCACATCCATCTGGCTAAGTGCTGATCACCCTCCACCCAAGGGTTTCTTCTCCCCCTGACCCACAGCTCCCTGCACAAGCCTTGAGGGGCCCCGTGGTTGTGGGTCACGACTGTTCCCCCACAAAGAGAGCCCCACTGCAGAGCGCTCACTATGCCTTGTGTGTGTCCCGCAAACACCTTCCACCCACCCAGCACTGAACAAAAGTCACAGGCCCTCCAGGCTCTCATTAGTGTCTCTTGTGAACAAAGACAAGATTTTGGTAATTTATACATAAATCTATTAAGGTGTCAGTCTGAGACATTTTTTTCCTCATTATCCCTGGCCACTTACAAAAGACTTTGTATTGGGAGCAGTAATTTGTTCTAATTTAAACTGTTTCTGGAAACACACTGTATGAATTATGAATACAGTATCTACATGAAGCAATTCCCACAAACAGGGGAATGTTCAAACAGCTTTGTGCACAAGCCAATGGAGTAAATCAACAGTATTTTCTCTTGGAAGCTGTGCATATTTTCATATCTTGGGCTACTAAGTCAAATATTCTTTAAAGAAAGTGTGTTTTCTTTAATCTTCTTTAGAGAAAGTGGGTTTAGTCATTAGTTTTTCAAGTTCAGAGGGTAACTAGTTGTACATATCTTAATGCTATCAGGGAATGAAAGGAATATCAAAAATACTTTTATCTCATGTGGAAAACACACAGTGTAATGAACCACAATACTGGTAAAGCACACTCATCTGTGCTCGTCTGCTCTTTCACTAATTGAAAAGGTATTTAAGAAAAAGGCATAATCATTGCTGTGATTAACTGAGATTGCTTCAGTGATTTCCTGTGATGTAATTAGGGTCTTTCCCCCTCGCAAACCACTAAAAACTACAGCACATTTTCTAGTTTCTGCTTCTAAAATACTGATTGAATCCTAAGTGATACAGTTTTCCAGGTAAACTGAACTGTTCACATTAATATTCCCTACAAACATTTTTCCTAGAAAATGTCGTGAGCGTATCACACTGTGCTGGCTGAGCACGTCCGCGGGGAAGCCTGCTGGCTTGGATGAATGATCCAACCGTCCTGCTGGGATCCTTTACGTAAACTGTAAATAAGAGCAGCTCCTAAGTCTGTTGTAAGGATTCAACGAGTGCATCAATGTTAACCAGTATTCCTTGTACACGTAATCATATTACCTGAGTAAATACCTATTGTCTATTGTGATATGCAAACACTGTTCTAGCAGAAAACAAAGCAGAGACGACTTTTACGATGGGGACAGGTATCACAGACAAAATCAAAGTTGGGAAAGGGGAGAGGGAGCGAACGTGTGTGGTGGAAGGTTTTGGTAGTGCTGCTGTCTCATACAGGGGAACTTGGGAATACTCAGAGAAAAGGCGACACTTGGCAGAAATTCTAATATTTCTTTCACTCCATGATAGCATTAAGATAGCTACGTAAAGTGTTGGAAGGAAGGCCCATCGGATGCAAGCTGTGTGTGTCTGAGGAGCAGCGAGGAGGCCAGTCTGGCTGCAGCCAGGAGACAATGACAGAGGAGTGGGGATGAGGTCAGAGCGGGTGCCTTGCGGTAGAGCGCCCTGGAGACCGCTGGCAGGACCTGGCCTTTCACTCAGAGAGGGAAAGTCAACGGGAGTTTTCAATAGTCATGACGAGGTCTGGCTAAGATACTGAGAGGGAACGTGCTGCAGGGAAAGGCTGGGGAAGAAAGATAAGTTTTATATATGATAATCCCGTGTATCTGCACCAGACTGGTAGCTGTGCAGGTAGTGGGAAAGCAGTTGGATCCACAGTATGAATAGTATCGGGCTGGTGACCACGGAATTTGCCAATGGATGGAATTGTAGGACATAAGAGAAAAAGATGATGTGAGATAGGATGACTGTGAGTTTTTGACCTGAGCAGCTGGAAGAATGGAGTTGCTATTTGCTAAGATGAGAGAGGCAGCAGGAGAGGTAGATTTTGTGGAAAATTCAGATCAAAATTTATTTTGGATCTGGTAAGTGAATTATGCTTATTCCACAGCCAAGTGAAGCTACTGAGCAGACAGACACAAAGCCTGGATTTGAGGGAATGGTCCAGGCTGATGCTATAAATTTGGGACTTACCACATATAGAAATTTAAGTCTTACTGAAAACATATGATTCATTGGAGAATATAATCTTTCTTTAAAAAAATTAATCCTTAAAATAAAAAATAAATTAATCCTATGTGTCCTTTGAATTGTATCAGCCTGAAGTGTATTTTACATCCTAAATTGTTAGAGCTGCAAAAGAGGAAGTTTTCAGTCTGTATCCTTTATCATCTCCAATTATGCAAGCTGATGTTCCACAAGCAAAGCCAGATGAGAAACAAACTTGAAACAAACTGGCTCTTCATTTGTAACTTATTCCACTGTCATACTGACCTCACACTATCTAAAGAAGAATGTTCCCTGAAATAGCATTCTGAAAAAAATGTATTTGTCCAAAAACCCAAATAAAGTTGAAACACAGAACCCTATAAGCAATCAGGTCTCTTTTGCTGTAGCAGCACAGGGGAAAAAAAGCTACAGTACTGAGAATCAAAACAATTAGCTAAGATAAAATTACGGTGCTGAGCATTCCTATTATATCTGAGCATCAGTGCCCAAGGTGATGTTTCCTAGGTAACCAAAAATCTCCCAGGCACAAATATTATAGATACAGCCCCTCCCATGTTGTGTTCAAGATCTTCCCCAAGTATCAGAAATCAAGCATTTTCTAAGCTCTTCCAAAAAACCCCATACCCACTTTCCACTGACGAGACAGGAAAGATATGGGGGTCTCAGGAACAAACACTATTAAAACACTATACAAAAATAAAAACAGAACAACAAAAATAACAATAAAGCCCACAAAATCTTCGATCCCAACCAAATACTTTCCCAGTATTATATTCTGATACATCAGGGTTTTCTGTTGTTTTTTTTTTCCTTTTTTTGCCATTGCTTTTAAGGTGTCTCACTGCGTTAGATAACCAATAAGAGGAAGGAATAAGAGCCAAGGCCAGTTTGAATCTTCAGACTATCTGACATGAAACATTTTAAAGAAATATATGACATCAAAATACACTTAATATTGAGAACTAAATTATCAAAGTTTTACCAAACAGAATTCCTTCGGGGACCAACCAGAATTACTGTAAATTGCAGATGACATGACTATTTATATAAAAAATGCTAAGAAATCCACAAAACAACTACTACCACTAATAATGAATTTAGCAAGGTCATAGGTTGATGCACAAAAATCAACTGCATTATGTAGTACCAACAAGCCACCGGAAAATGAGATAAAAACCAATATGTAATAAGATAAAAACTATTTCAGAATAAATTCAATAAAGATATGAATAACTACACACTGAAAAATACAAAGCATTAAGAGAAATGAAAGATCTAATTAAGTGGAAATATTAATCATGTTTATGGTTTGGAAGGCTCAACTTTTTAAGTTGTCAACTTTTCCCCAAATTGATTCCCAAAGAGAGTCAATGCAATCGCAAACAAAATTCCCCCAAAAAAACATTTTTGGAAAAAAATGACATAATGATTCTAAAATATATATGAAAAAATGACACAATGATTCTAAAATATATATGAAAATACAAAAAATCTAGAATACCCAAAGAAATTTTAAGAAAAAAATGACAAAGTAGAGGACTTACACAAGCTGATTTCAAGACATCGAAGAAAGATGCAGTGTGGCACTGACAGAGGACAGACATACAGAGTAATGGAATAAAATAATGAGTTTAGAAGTTAATCTAGCCATATATGATTTTTGGCAAAGGTGCCAAAGCAATTAATTGGGGAAAGAAAAGTTCTTCCCAACAAACAATGCTGAAATAGAATATTCCTATGGTGTAAACAAATAAAAAAATATTGTCCCTATCCCACACCATACATAAAAATTCAGTTAAAGTTGATCTTGAAATAGACCTAAATGGAAATGCTAAAACTATAAAACTTCTAGAAGAAGGAAAAAATGCAAACTTGGGGTAGGCAGAAACTTCTCATACAGGACACAATAAATACAAATGGAAGAGGAACCAAATTGATAAGCTGGAATTTACCATTAAAACACTTCCTATTCTGGAGGAACCAAGATGGCGGCGTAGGTAGACACACTGCGCCTCCTCGCACAACCAGAACTGACAGAGAATCCAACAGCAAGGGGGACCAACACCAAGAAAATAGAGAATAAACATTCATCCAGACTGGTAGGAGGGGCGGAGACGGGCACCGGGGTGGAGAGGACTCGTGTGGCTGTGGCGGGACTGAGACTGGCGGAGTGTGGGACAAATGGCGCAGGCAGTCCGAGCACTAGCAGACTCTGCGGCCCCACATTCGCGCAGATAAACCGAGAGGGCCAGACTCGGAGTGGCGGAGAGTGGGGCAGGCAGAGTGGCGGGTAGCACCCTGTGGCACCACATTCGCCCACAGATAAACCGGATGAACAGCGGGCATCGAAGCAGACCGCGCAGCCCAGGGCTCCTGCTCCGGGAAATAAAGCCTCAAACCTCTGATTGAAAGCGCCCCTGGGGGTTGGGGCGGCAGCAGGAGAGACTCCCAGCCTCACAGGAGGGGTTGTTGGAGAGACCCACAGGGGCCTAGAGTGTGCACAGGCCCACTTACTCGGGAACCAGTACCAGAGTGGCCCAGTTTGATTGTGGGTATCGGAGTGAAGGATTGAAATCCGGAGGAGAGTGAGGCGGGCGCCATTGCTCCCTCTCAGCCCCTCCCCCACGTACAGCGTCACAGCGCAGCAACCAGCATTACCCCACCCCCGTGAACACCTAAGGCTCTGCCCCTTAAAGTAACAGACACGCCAAGACAAACAAACAAACAAAAAAATGGCCCAAATGACAGAACACTTCAAAGCTCCAGAAAAAAATACAACTAAGTGACGAAGAGATAGCCAACCTATCGGATGCACAGTTCAAAGCACTGGTTATCAATATGCTCACAGACTTGGTTGAATCTGTTCGAAAAACAGATGAAAAAATGAAGCCTATGCTAAGAGAAACAAAGGAAAATGTATAGGGAACCAATAGTGATGCGAAGGAAACTGGGACTCAAATCAATGGTATGGACCAGAAGGAAGAAACAAACATCCAACCAGAAAAGAATGAAGAAACAAGAACTTGGAAAAATGAGGAGAGGCTTAGGAACCTCCAGGACACCTTGAAACGTTCCAACATCCGAATTATAGGGGTGCCAGAAGGAGAAGAGGAAGAACAAAAAATTGAAAACTTATTTGAAAAAATAAGGGAGAACTTCCCCGATCTGGCAAAGGAAATAGACTTTCGGGAAGTCCAGGAAGCTCAGAGAGTCCCAAAGAAGCTGGACCCAAGGAGGAACACAACAAGGCACATCATAATTACATTACCCAAGATTAAACGCAAGGACCTACATCCAAGATTACTGTATCCAGCAAAGCTATCATTTAGAATGGAAGGGAAGATAAAGTGCTTCTCAGATAAGGTCAAGTTAAAGAAGCTCATCATCACCAAGCCCTTATTATATGAAATGTTAAAGGGAGTTACCTAAGAAAAAGAAGATCAAAAATAGGAACAGTAAAAATGACAGCAAACTCACAGTTATTAACGACCACACATAAAACAAAAACGAGAACAAACTAGGCAAACAACTAGAACATGAGGGTTGTCAATAAGGGAGTGGGAGGGGGAGAGGGGGGTAAAGGTACAGAGAATAAGTAGCATAGATGATAGGTGGAAAATAGACAGGGGGAGGGTAAAAATAGTGTAGGAAATGTAGAAGCCAAAGAACTTATAAGTATGACCCATGGACATGAACTATGGGGGGGGAATGTGGGAGGGAGGGGGGTGGGCAGGATGGAATGGAGTGGGGGGGAAATGGGACAACTGTAATAGCATAATCAATAAATATATTTAAAAAAAAACAAAAACACTTCCTATTCTAAAGGTACCATTAAGAATTAGGTGATGGTTTTACAGATATGACACCAAAAGCATAAGCAACAAAAATAAATAAATAAACTGAACTACACCAGCATTAAAGACTTAGGTGATGTAAATGATACCATCAAGAAAGTGATAAATAATATCCAAAAAATGTGAAAGGATAATGCATAGAATAGGAAAAAAAATTGCCAATTATATGTCTAATAAGAAACTTGAATACAGAATCTATAAAGAAGTTGTACAGCTCAAAAACAAAAGTCAAATACCCCAATTTTAAAACAGATAGGGTATTTGAATAGGTATCTCTCCGATCAGCACGTGACAAGATGCACAACGTCATTGGCCATGGAGCAAATGCAAGTCAAACCACAGGGAGATAACACTTCACACCCAAGAACGGCTATCACCGAAAAGACAGGTAAAACAGCATGGGGAGGATACAGAGACACTGGAATCCACATGCACTGCTCTTGGGGTTGTAAAACTGTGTGGTCCCTTCGACAAAGAGTTTGGAAGGTCCTGAAAATGTTAAATGTGCAGTTACCCACTGACCCAGAAATTCACTTGTGGGTATACACCCAAGGGAAATGGAAACATGTCCACACAAAAATTTGTACACAAGTATGCCTAATGTCATTATCCATAATAGCCAAACAGGAGAAACACCCTAAAGGCCCATCAACTGATAAATAAAAGGTAACACATATCCATATAATGAAATATTACTAGGCAACAAAAAGGAGTGAAATACTGATATATGCTCCAACATGGATAAACCTGGAAAACATTATGCTAAGTAAAAGAAGCCCATCACAAAAAATAACATACGACTTGTATGATTCCACTTATACGAAATATCTAGAAGAGATAAATCCATGGAGATAGAAAGTATGCGGTTGCCAGGGGCTGGGGGAGGGAAGAGTTCAGAGTGGCCGCTAGGGGGTACGGGGTTTCTTTTAGGGGGACACAAATGTTCTAACATTAGATTGTGATGATTTTACAACCCTGTAACTAATGAAAACCACTTTACTGTGCATTTTAAATGGGCAGATTGTATGGTGTATGAATTAAATCTCAATAAAGCTGTTTTTAAAAGGGCACCATTAAGAAAACAAAAAAGCAAGCTGCAGAATGGACGCAAATCTTCATATTACATATATCTGACAAGAACAGACTATATAAAGAACACCTCCAACCCATGATACGATGGTAACGACCCAATAATAAGTTAAGTAAAAGATGTGATTGGACACTCTACCAATACACTAATGGCCCATAAGGACATAAAAAGATGACTGACATCATGAATCATCAGGGAAATGCAAGTGAGAGCCACTATGAGATACCGTTGCATTCCCATTAAAATGGCTGAAATTGGAAAAACTGGAAGCATCAGCTGTTGGCAAGAAGGAGAGAACAGGAACTTACATACGCTGCAGGCAAAAATTGTAAAATGGTAAAACCACTTTGGAAAACTGGCAGTTTCTGAAAAAGTTCAAAATAACACCTCCTATATGGCCCACTCATTCATTCTACTTCCAGGTCTTCACCCCAACATACACCCACACCAAGGTTTATACATGAATGTTCATAGCAAACTTTATTCATAATGTCCCCCAAACAGGAAATAACCCAACTGCCTATCAAAAGGCAAATGGATAAAACGGGCACTGACCAAACAAGGGAACGGCGCTCAGCAGTAAGAAGGAATGAACTGCTGATCTATACCACCACACGGGTGAATGTCGGTAATTCTGATTGCAACAGGCCAGACACGGGAGTGTACATGCTATGTCATCCATTTACGTAATATATTTTAAAATGCAAAGGAGCCGTGGCCGGTGTGCCACAGTTGGTTAGAGTGTCGCCCCGTGGAGCAAAATTTCATGGGTTTAATTCCCAGGCAGGGCATGTACCCAGTTGCAGGTTTGATCCCCAGTTGGGGTGCGTACAAGAAGGCAACTAATTGATGTTTCTCTCACATCCATGTCTGTCTGTCTGTCTTTCTCTCTCTCTAAAAGCAATGAAAGAACGAGTCCTCAGGTGAGGATAAAAAAATTGTTTTTTAATGCAAAAGAATATCTACTGAAAGAACGTGAACCACTGGCTGACTAGGGTCAGAGGCAAGGGTTGGGGCAACTTCAAGTGGCGAAGAAGTATCTTTTGGAGTGATGGAAATTTTCTGTTGATTGTGGGGGTGGCTTCCTGGGCATGATTCTCTCATATTCATTACTGAATTGTTCAATTTAAATGGGTGCAGTTAATTGTATGCAAATAACAACTTAATAACGATGATTTTTAAAAAGTAATGAGAACCAATGAAAAAAGAATTCATACAAGTTAACAGTACAATGAGCATATCCAGTGTTTAGGTAAACAGTCCCTGTAAAATGTTTAACAGTGCACTTAATTTTTTTCTTACATACTTCAAACATCGCCTTTAGGTCTGGATTTTGTGATTAATTTGCCTGACAAACCTCACACAGCGCCCCCTAAGAGTTCATTCCAGCCCTGGCCCTCTCTGCATGAATACAAATTCTGAGTGAGTGTTCTACGTTAAGTTTAAATGCAAAAGAGCGGAAAGCATGACAGAAAGGCTCGGTGAGGGGAGGGGACGGCTGTGCGGACAGTACAACATCCAAACTTTGTTCTAAGGTTCGTTCTGTTACGAACTCTTATGCTTTCATGCCAACTGATCTTTCCATCAACTCCTGCTGCTAAGTGCACAGACGGTCCCCAACCTACAACAATTCAACTTACAACTTTATCTGCAGAGATGTCCTGATGGAAATGATATGGATGTCCATAAGGAAGTCGGTCTGCATTGAGAACCTAGTATTTATGGCAGACCATTCCCCACACACTTCTCTCATTCAATACTCACGATAGCCACTAATGTAAATATTATGGTGATCCCCACTTTTTCCAGTTAAGGAAACTGATACTCAGAGAGGTCCATTCATTTGCCCAAATTCACACAGCTAATAACAGGCAGGGCTGAGATTTACATATTTGAGGTACTTTTTAACTGATTTAAGTGACAGTTCCAACAGAGAACTAAAGCAAGTGAATACACATAGCTTTAAATTCAAGTATTAACCCTTTCTTTTCATCATCAATAAAAGAAGAACACATTTAAATACACCACTGACATTTTGTGGGGCTTTTTCTTGTTACCAGAATTTCACATTCTTTCTATTGGGCAGTCAATATTTGGTGGGAAATTCGACTCACCTGCTTCTTTAAGAGCAGACTCTATGCAAAACAAAGTCACATGAGCTTCTAGGGAGTGTCCCCAGATTGGGGAGAGCTACCATCTCGAGGAAGAACTAGAAATGTGGCAAACTATAAAACAAGCAGGGTAGCCAGGAGCTAGGGAAGGCTGAACTCAGGCAGCTGGCAGTTGGAATGGAGCCTGCAGTCAAAACTGCTTGAACGGCCAGGCTCAAGGCTGGCGATCACGTACGCATCTGCGAAGCTGCCGGGCACCACCCAGGCTGTCACTCGCCCTACGCTTCCCGTCTGGACGCTTTTTAAATGTTTATACAGAAATGTCATGACCTACTAAAAATATTTTAAAGACAATGAAAGATTGAATAAAATGCCTGACGAGCACTAGTTTGCACCCTAACATGATCCCCTGTTAAGGTGTTGTTTCAACATTCACAGGGAAAAAAAGAGAAAGATTTAAAAAATAAATTGTTAGGCCAATCCTCAACCCTTCTGAATAGCTTTGGCAATCCAAAGTCTGAAAATCAAAACTATAATAATGTAAGTATATATTCTGACCACCAACAAAAGTTCTCTTTAGTCACTGAGCTCAATAATATGGCATTTCAGAATTTCTTTCTCCAGGTCATGATTAAAGGGTAACACTCTTACACAGTTTCCATCACTTAATTCTAGTAAGTCCAGTCCCGGGCTACTCCTAGGAATTACATCACTCAGAGTGAAGCACTTGTGTGTGTGAGCGGGGAGGCTAATGTCATCTCACATTTCAAAAATACATGTTCAAGTACAGCCACTAATTGGACATTTAGCTTTCTTATTTCCTCCCTCTTCTAGTAATCCCCAGTGTTACTAGAAAGCAGAAATGGTCTCCTGGGGTTGATAATGTCGAGGTGTAACTCCAGGTACACTTTTCTTATTCTGGCATGAACTCCGGCTCAATCAATGTGTGTTTATCAGGCGGCAGAAGAGTAGAGGGAAGGGACAGAGCACATCGCTGCCATCTGCTGCTACCTCCCCCAGCTACCCTATAAATGAAGACGAGGGTGGGAATTCCTCCTAGAGACAAGAGCAGAGTGTACTTTACAGTGGGCCCACAGAAGCATTTTCAGGAAGCAACATTTGGACCTTACACATTAAAAAGCAAAACAGTCATCCTGAAGGAAGGTGTACCCTGCAATGGTAGCATCGAATCCCACTGTGGAAATTTCAGATTTTCAGCCTCATCCAGAGCTACAGGCTAGACCAAGTGAGGCCTGCAGCCTCCTGTGTTCGACCAATGGTCTTTAGCTGGGTACACACATCTCCAATGTCCCACAGTCCTCACCACTCCCTATTGTCTTACCTGGCCCACTACAGTAACTAACTTTACCACCTGGCCCTTTAGGAATTTGAGTTTGCAAGCCCTGGTCCACACTCATCAGTGTAAAAAAGGTACTTACAGCTGCATGACCAAGTATAAGTGGTTTGGGCTTTCATAGATATCTTCCAGGGCAACAATGTTTTCATGCTTAATCCTGAAAGAAAAAAAAATGAAACACACAAAAAAGTAAGTATGACACATGAAAACTTTTCAAAACAGATGTCATTACAGCAAAGTGTTTTAAATGTTAAAAAAGGAAACAACAAGCTCAAAATGGAGTCTCTTGTGCTAAGCCCCACATCAGCAAATCAAGACTTAATATCTAATCTAATTGCAATTACAACCCCCAGAAATGCAATCTTAACTGGTTAGTCTGGGGTTTTCTGGTTGACATAAGAGGTAATCTGCTACAGAGCCCCTTCTGTCCTCCACAGATAGATGACCTAGCCCCAAAACAATGCATTATTTTCCCCTTTTGCCTCTAAAATCCTTCCATTTTGTGTAGCTCCTCAGAGCTCCTTTCTACTCGCTTGATGGGATGGCACCTGATTCATGAGTTGTCCGATAAAGCCGATTAGACCTTTACATTTTTTCAGTTTAATTCTGTTACTTAATATAATCCAAACCCCTTCATGTGACATTTAAGACTCTTCACAATCTTGCCCCCAACCTTGTTTCCAGACCTATCTCCCATTATTCTTCCCTTACTCTTTGCTCCCCGTCACTCTTCCCAGAGGCTATATACCCTCTGATGTAGCAACACTGGATTAACTACTGTTGATTCGTGCATATCCCAGCCCCCTTGCACGTATTCACATGAATCTCAAAAATGGGCCAAACCTGTCAAAATCCCACCAACTTGCAGGGAGAATTTAATTCTCACCCTCCTGTCGTCTCCCACTGGCGCCACAGACTGGCCCAAACAGTTCTGTGTCTGCAAATCCACTCCCATAACAGGTGAGATGTTTCAGGGGACAGTTTCTTTGTCAAGTTCATGACTCCAGTGTAGGCAAAGGAAAACCAGAGTGACCTCCCATGGGGACTCCAGTCACCACCACCACCAATGTCGATTTGGTGCCCCAGGCAAACGAGACAGATGCTGCTCAAAGTGTGGCTGCTGAAGAGCAGCACTAGCGTCTCCTGGGAGCCTGTTAGAATGCAAATTCTCGGGCCCTCCCCCTGTCAGAATCAGAATCCGTAAGGGCAGGCCCAGAAATGTTTTAATAAAATCCTCAGGTGATCTGTATGCACGTTGAGCTAGAGAAATTCTGTACTAGGCCAGTGCTTCTCAACGGAAGTGTGCACAGCTATCACCTGGGGTTCTGGTTGCACACCCTGACTGAGCAGGACTGGGATTGCGGGGGGCCGGGCCGGGGGTGGGGGGGCTGTGAGTCTGCATTTCTAACAAGCTCCTGGAGATGCTGATGCTGCTGGTCTGCAGACCACACTCTGACAGCAAAGTCCTAATTACAGAATCAAGAGAGGAGAGCACAGCCTAATACTAGCCCCTAGAACTCTCCACTAACAGCAGTTCTGCTCAGAATGTAAGGCCTGATTTTTATTTAAAGCATTTGTGAGGAGAATCACTTTATTACTCCATGAGCTAATTAGCTCTTACCACAAGCTGTTCACTGACATGATTGCTGAACTACCTAAAAGCCAGCATTTAACAGATGCTTATGAACCCCTATAAGCAGGGACTATCTCTTACTCATTTTGTTTTTCTCTTGGACCTGCATTGATCTGTTAAATAAATGTTTCCTGAATGAATGGAATTTAAAGGCTGTAACTATTAAACAGCAAGAGATCATTATTTAGTTTGGGAAAACAGAGTCTCAGTAGTAAATATTCCTAAGTGTAAGATGTCTGCCTCTCAAAAAGAAGTTTACAAGGTGAAACAAACCTGAATATTATCTTGTCCTTGAGCAAGTGAAAGAAAGAAACAAAATCGTTAACTGAGAGTGATGATGCTTTGATTCCTTCAGCTTTTATTAGTCAAGGCAGATGTTTGTAGGAGGTAGATTATACTAAACTCACTTTCACTTGATTCCAATGCATAAACCTAATTATTTGTAGCAGTGGTTACTCTGATACCTGAGCAAAATAATAGCAGCAATATGTCACATGAACGGGGTAACCTCTGCCACCAAGGAAAGCAAGACAGGTTAATCTGGGACTGCCCAGATCCCCGATGTTTGTGGAATTGTCATCACTGATGGTACCTGAGGGAACATCACCACAGAAAGTATAAGCATGTGGATTTTCCCTCTCATTAGTGTTTTAAAACTTGCCATTGGAATCAACAGCATGGGCACACATATTTTCTTCCTGTCAGCTGAGTTAATTTGGGTGTTAAGAGCTTAGATTTATGGGAAAGTGAAAGGAATGTGATTTATATGTAGAGGTGCCCAGATTAAAATGCAGGGCACCCAGTTATGTTTAATTCTCGATAAACAATGAATACTTTTTCAGTGTAAGTATGTCCCAAATATTGCACTGTTGTTTATCTGAAATTCAAATATGATTGAATATTTGAATTTGAAATGTAGGGCACCCTACATTTTCATGTGCTGACTCTGGTCATCCTACTTACATGAATCACAGTCGATGAGACCCTACAATGGGCCAGAGATTTGTCCCCATAGTGACAGCTGCCCTTGGAGTTTGAGCCAAGAAGGCAGTTTGAGCCTCAGCCTACAGCTATTAATACAGATTCAAACATATACAAAGAATTAACTATGCACAAAGCACTTTCCCAGCCAAAGCAGGAGACTCCAGGATATTAAGAATATAACCCCTACTTTGGATGCAGGGAATAGAGAAATTAGTCTATTTACCCTGCCATGTCTTACAATGAGTTCTTACAATGGCTGGAATGACCATTCCTATTCTACTAACTATCCTAACTATTCCTCCTACTCTACTAACTATTCCTCTTAACTAATGAGTGAAGCAATCAAGCAATTGCCATTTACTGGCTTTCTACCATGTGTCTGGGAGAATACAAGAAAAAAATAAGGTTTTGCCCTCAAAAAAAGCTCTCCATCACTTAGATGGAGAGATCCATGAAGCAATTAGGAAAGAATTAAATGCTAAACTGTAGAATTGGTGCTAAATTCAGAGAAAGCAAGGCCAGGTACGGGTCAGAATTACAAGGAAGGCCTCCAGATAATAATGGGAGTCGAGCTGGGATAAGTAATGTTTGAATAAGCACACTTCAGAAATTTTTTAAAAAATCCTAAAATGGCCTCTTAAATGTCTCTTAAGAAAAGTGTCTTAACTAGCTTGTTTATATTAGAACATGATAAAAGCAAACATTCGGGCTTTCCATAGCTGTTTTCAGATACATCCTCAGATTCCCTATGACATACAGACACTGAACTTCACATTTAATCATTAGTTTAGTATGTAGGTCATCTTCACAAAAGGCCACATGAATGTCCATGAACACGACTTTGGGCGCCCACCATGTGACAGGCACAGAACAAGGCATCACAAGAGAGAGATATCAGCCTTGTGAAGTTCACACAGGTGGGCATCCGGCTACATTTAAAACACTTCACAAGTGGTCTTCCCTATATTTACTGGAAAAGCAGGCTCCTTATACTTTGTAGTGACTCCTGGAACCAACACAGAACAAGCGTACACCCTATTCTCACATATCCTGCAAATACTTGACAGACACAATATCTCTGCTTAGTCTTCTCATCACTGATTGGCCAATCCTCCTCGCATTTGGTTTATATGCCTCTCACGTTATTGTCACTCTTGTTTGTCCAGACAATGGTATTCAGAACTTATGTAAGGATCCCAATGAAAATACAGCACCAAGAATAGGGTGTTAATAGAGTAGAACTATTAACCATCATGAGGCAGATATTATATTTTTGCAATAAAGCCTAACATTAGAGTCTTTTTTGTTTTTTTACAACTGTTGGCACATAAAGAATATAAGCTCCACAGACATGGTGATTTTTTACTATTTTGTTCACTACTGTCTCCCCAATCCCAAGAAAAGTGCATGGCTGGTAGTATTTTCAATATATATTTGTTGAATGAATAAATGAGTGAATGGAGTAATAAATGAAAAAATATTCAGGTTAGGGTCAATTAAATGACCAGATCATTTTTACATGAATTTCCACCAAAGAAGATCTCCTTTCTTACTCAAACTTGACCTTGGAACTTAAAGCCTTCACTTTTAGCTTCATTAAATTCAATCTTATCGGGTTTCATGCAGTGGTTCAAACAATGAGGAATATTCTGAATGTTGATTTTCTCATCTATTATATTTATTACCCCTCTCAACTTAGGGCCGTCTGCGTAGTTGGCTGGTACACATCCATCCACATGCCTTTATCCAGATCCTTAAAGTCTTGAGTAGGAAGGTTCTATGTCAGAGCTCCATAGTGTTCTGCCAGAGGCCCCCATCAACATAACCAAGACACTAATCAGCTGGATTCAATTGCTGTCAAGTTGCTAATCCAGAAGTACTATCAATTCTAGCCCATATTTTATCACCGTATCTGTAAGAAGACAATTAGATCCTTTGCTAAAAGGGCATTCCTCAGTTTTACATACCACATACTACTACTTAAAGGGAAAATGGACGTTCAGGAAGACTTGTTCTTAGTAAACCCATGGTGGCTCCTAGCAACCATATAGTCTCTGCTAAATGATCACAAACCATCTGCTTGATTAACTGTTCCAGAATTTCACTGTGCATTGCAGTCGAACTTCCCAGTCTTTACATCTCATATTCTTTACCTTTTTACGTCTGGAAATTTTACCATCTCTTATATGATGGGAAAACCAAAAACCAAGGAATTTATTTATAAAAAGTTGTGTATTTACTCTTACATGTTTAAACATCAGTCACCTTTAAAGTACTCTCCATTTGATGCAATACAACTGTTGAGAAGTTTTTTTCCACTACTCAAAACAGTGTCTGAACTCGTCAATTTTGATGCCTGTTAGTGCTTCTGCCATTTCTTGTTTCACCTCTTCCACATCAGCAAAATGTTTCCCTTTGAGGACATTTTAAGTCACCCACCATGAAATGGGCAAATGCATTGAAAGGGTCTTCAAAAAAAATTCAGTGACGCCAACTGTAGCTTCTCAAGACAACGCCAGCTGGTGCACTGATACAGAGGGTTCCTAGAATGCTCACCAGCGAAGGAAGTGCTACAAAGGGCTCACCCTCCAGAATATAATCCCAGTTTGGAGGAGCCCCCCTGGTATTGTTCTTAAACATTTCCACTGTGACTCTTTTGTGATAAGCACAATTTCCTCAGGCCCCTGGGATGTAACAAATCTAAATCTAGTGATGAACTAATTTTATAACTATCTTTAGGCCCTACTTACATAGCTGTTTTATGTATACCATTATTGAGTATTAACTATGTGTCAAGACTGTACCAAGTATTTTTAATGATTTCATTTAGTACAACAATCCTACAAAGTGTATACCATTCTACTCACTTTCCAAAGAGAACGACTGAGACTGCAAAAAGTGCAATATTCCAAGGTCATATGGCCAGTGACTGGAATAGTTGAGATTCTAATGCCCAAGCCTGTCATCAAGCACTTATGCTGTGACTTCATATTAACTAAGTTATAATAAGTATAGGGAACCGTTCCACGTGTGGGAAATGTAGCCCAGCCCCCCACTTGGAAAAGCCAGTGGGGTGCGAGGTCCGGTACACAGGACCCACGCCCACGGACAGGTTCTCCCGTGGGGAATTAGGTCTGTATTGTACCTAGGCTGCTATGAGACGTGCTTTTGCTAAAACTCCCTCACCCTGGATTGAGGCAGCAAATATTTACTGAGTACCTTTAAATTCCTAAAAAGTCTGTGCTAAACCACCCAAGTATGGAGTGTAACCAGTTCAACCACTTTCCTCCTTGAGCTGTAACATCCTTCTCTTTGAAGTAATTAGCAGCATTCTGTCCTTTTTTGTCTGTAAAAAGTAATCACCTACAGTGAACCTGTGCATAGTAAATGAGGACCATCCTCGATGTAATGTGCCCAGAAAAGCAATAAAAGCCTGTCCAGGCCGGGGTCAGCTCTCTCTGGCCCTCTCGCCCTCTCTCACTTAGAAAGTGGCCATGCCATCCCTTTTTCTCCACAGGATTTCTGTAGTCTGTGTGAATTTGTCCATTGCTGCCACAACACACGGATTCCACAGGCAGGGATCCACATCAAATAAGAATGTAGAAGAGCTCATAAATTCAGAGTTATTTGTATAAAATTATAACACCCAAAGTTAAGGTATTAAATTTCACAACTAACAATAAAATATCCACTTCGCAGGTGCAGAGATTTGCAGAACCATACTGTATTTCAGTGGAAGCTCTCTAGATACTTGGTTATAAACATCCTGACATATGAAATCCCACTGTCAAAGTGAACCAGGGGAACAGGCACTCAGGAGCAGAAGGAATAGTTAGGAGTCCAGAAATTGTAACTGGAAAGCTCCTTCATCAGCCCAGATCTGCCACTGTCATCAAAAAGTGGACAGAGAAAAGAGGCAGGGATATCAGCCACAAGCAAATGGAAAACCAAGGTTGTGATAACCCTGCATAGCTTGATAGCGAAATCCCTATAGATCAGTGTTCAGTCCTTCCAAAACACGGTCAAGAGGACTTTCATACATGAGAAATGTTCACCCCACAAAAGCAATGTACAAAAATTCAAAGGGATAATGTCACTAAAAGCAATTTGAAGTGATGAACTTAATTTTCTTTTAAGATTTTATTTATTTATTTTTAGAGGGAGGTGGAGGGAGGGAGAAAGGGGAGAGAAACATCAATGTTTGAGAGAAACTTCCACTGATTGGCTCTCGTGTGCCCCTGACTAGGGGCCTGGCCTGCAACCCAGGCATGTGCCCTGACTGGGAATTGAACCAGCGACCTTTAGTTTCTCAGGCCAGTGCTCAATCCACTGAACCACACTAACCAGGGCTAAACCTCACTTAATTTTAATCACTCATCATCTACCAGGCCCAAAGTAAACATTAGCTGATACAGCTGTGCCAAGGGGGTAAATGGTTATTATGGTAATCTTCACCAAAGTCTCTATAATCTCAAAATATATAGAAGCAGATGGAGGAAGTAGGCCCAGGCAGAGAAAGAAAGAAAAAAGCTGAATGGAAAAATAGCATACGGGCATCAATGTAGACTCCCGCCTGCATGATGACTGACCGCCACGTCAGAAAACCCTGAACAAGCCAAGAAAACATTCTAAAGTCAATTCATGAAGGAAAAAAAATCAGTGCCAAATGCACAAGTAAGCCCCATTCCAAACCCCCCAAACTAGAGGGAACATGAGAACCCAAAGGGCAGGCATTCTGCTGAATGCACACGCTTCTAAGAAATGATGGCTACATCATTTCTCCCCCCAGTCTAGGTCTCCGCAGTTCCAGGACTCAAAATGTTGAACTCCATGCAAAAGAGAGAAGTTAGAAAAACCCATAAGAGAAGAGGAGAGAAAGGATAGTTCAGCATGTTTTACTTTTTGTCATCCAGTCATGGCTCACTGACCTGGCGCGGGAAAATCGTGGCAGCAATTTTGAGAATTATCAGGAGGAGAAGGAAAAGGCAACAGAACACCTTTCCTTCATGTTGGCATTCTCTGGGTACCGTCCCTTATCTACTCAGGTTAGAGAAGCCGCTGGAGGATAAGAGATGGAAGGAAATGTAATCAGAAGGGATAGACAGCAAACAAGGTGATTATCAGTGATGGCAAAACAAGGATGGTGGAAGAACGGATCTCCCCACGGGAGCACAAGGCGGAAGTTATGGCGACCAGCCGTGGCCAGCCCCCTGTCTCCCTCTCAGGCCCCTCGGGGTTAACTGTCCAGTCAGGGAACAGCCTCTCTCAGGGGAACAGCCAACCCTGCTCAGGCAAACACCTTAGAGGACGAGGTCTTTCACTACCCATCACCCTTTTTTGCCTAAATGGCCCAGAAAATTTTAATTTTATTCACAAAAAAAATGATACTATGGTTTTCTGACATAGCAAATTGCCTTAAAAATATTTGAATACCATTCTAGTCTTTGTCTAAGTAAATGTTATATTTTGGGAGGGTTTTTTTTGAAATTAAAGAAAATCACTTCCTCCTTTCTTGGGTCAGATTTTTTCCTCCCACTGTAAGCAGTACGGGAAACAACGCTGAGAGTGTCAGGGTACTATCAGTCACAAAGGAGAGTAACAGCTGAAATACTTTCCAGATGGTATTAAAAATAATATATTTTTTATAAACTAACAGGTGCATTCACAGATGTTATCTCATTTGTTCTCTTAACAACTCTATAAAGTAGGCATCACTAGTCTTATTGTGTAGATGATCATTTCCAGTTTATATTCACTTAATTGCTCTCCCAATCTCCCTCTGCGGTTGCTCTCTTGCTAACCATTCTCCACACGTCTCCTGAGCCTTCATTTCATAATACTGAACTGATCGAGCATCTTAGTTAGAAACCCTCTAATTGCTCCCTATAGTCCAGAATAAAGTCCAAACGACATGGCATGGCATACTAGATCCCTTGTTGCCATCCCACGTCCTCTTCCACCACTGCCCCACACCGAAACTTGATTGGGCCTAGGCAGCTCTCGCACACCTGTGCACACCTTCTGTGGCCATACAGGCGTGCTCATCCTTCTCATATCTTCTTATTAAACCACTCATTCTCGAGACTCATTCTGTACCGGCCACTGAGAACCTTGAACTATTCCCTAGCTCTCACAGGGCTGAACCCTTCTCTCCTGGGCCACCCCACTTCTTTTATCAGCCTATTGTTATACATACTGCACTGTATCCCAACTACTGTGTGCATGCATGTGTGTGTACATATTTAAATGACTTCACATGCAGGTTTCAGTAGGCAAGGTTACATATCAAACTGATAACTGGTTACCTCAGAACGTGCTAGGGTGGGAGATTTTTCCAGTTATTCTGAAGTAGTGTTCTTCATCTGAACCACAGAAGGGAGAAGTATTATTTGAGTGGCTATTTTTCTCATTTTTTCCCAAAGATGCATCAGTCTAGCTGTGTACTAAAGTTAACTCATCATATTCAGTGAATGTCTTAGGGCATTAGGACTTGATTCTCTCATTGAAAACAATTAGAGGAAGCTTACTAGGCTGTTGCATTGCCAAACTTTTAAAAAAGTTCTTGATCAAAATCATTAACACCTGGATCGCCAAAAGATAGCTTTAATGCTGAACACAAAAATACATACAGATTCATTTAACTGCTCAAGTAATTGGGAGATTAGGCTGGGTCTCAGCTCTGATGTATTTAACTGCAAGATGTCAGACAAATCATTAAATACTTTCTGACTGCAATTCCTCAGTTGTTAAACGGACATTAAAATATGTGGTCTCATTATTTGTATACATATACACACACATATATATACATTTGTAGAGGTAAAATATAATATATACACATATATGTATCATATTACATATAAAGAGAAATCTTGTCTATTAAGAATACAGGTCACCCCAGAAATGACCACAACTCAAAATCCAAAGCTTCATATCATCTCTCTCTGCTGCCAGCAGATGGGGCTATAATCAACTGAGGAGCCAACCATGGTATTCAAATCAACTACATGTTAAGTATGCAAGCCAGTTTTGTTGTGGTTTTTTTAAGCATTAAGTAATTCATGTGATACTCTTTCATTATGAAATGTTTTGCTTTGAATCTTTAAAAAACAAACAAGTAACAAGCAAAACCCTCATGTGTAGCTGAGTATATTTTCAAAAAAGTATCTCAGGCACCTTTGTACAATTTAGGGCACACAGGGTGGGAGTCAGGTCAGTATTTGTGAGTAGGGAGACCAGGCTAGAGCCTGTAATGACACCATGAGAGGGTCACCCAGCGGGCTGCCCTGTCTCTATGGGACTGTATGCTGGTCATGCCACTTTCCAGGGTCTGTTTCCTCATCTAGAAATTAATTAGTCAAACAGGATACTCTCTGAGGTCCTTCCCAGCTCTGTCAATCAATGAATCTAAAATTTTAATGAGGCAAAGGGTACAGAGGTATATATGGGCCCACAAAACTTGATTCTAATCCAATATTCAGCGTTCTCCAGCACAGGGCTTTCTACACCATAGTCTGGATTACCACTAAGATTCAACAAACTCTCCTTCTGCATGGGTAACTTTGTCAGACATGGAACAGGCCTTCTGGAGATAGGAAGCCATTCACACAGAAAATATATTCTTTCCCTTCTCCTTTAGGCCTGGGACAATAGAGAAATGACTGAATGATTTGCTCATGTCCAGAACAGCTGCAGAAGATCCAGCTGGGGATTGGCTGTCGCAAGTTAGGTCCAAGAAAGCATGAAAAATGTTGTGGAAGAATGAATAAATCAATGAACGATTAATTCTGGTCCTCCTAAAGACTTACAGACCAAAGAAATGCAAAAGCTGGGTATCTGAATAAAAAAGATTAGAAGATTTGACTCTGTATATTTCTTTCCTACTCTTGTTACCACCCATAATAAGTTACCAGTGGGTCTCAAACTCCTCTGTGTATTAGAATTACCAGAGTTTTAAAATATACTGGTACCTGGGTCCACCCTTGAAGGTTTGATGTTATTGGCTTGGGATGTGGCATAGGCATTGGGAATTTAAAAAAAAAAAAAAAAAACCTAGTGAAATTGAAGCAGTAATAACAAAACACCTGGCACACAAAAGCCCTGAACTGGATAGCTTCACAGACAAATTTTACCGAAGATTTAAAAAAGAGCTAACTCATATCCTTCTCAGACTATTCCAGAAAATTCAAGAAGAGGGAAGACTCCCAAACTCTTTTTATGAGGCCAGTATAATCCTAATTCTAAAACCAGGTGAAGACACAACAAAGAAAGAAAACTACCAGCCAATATCGCTGATGAAGATAGACGCTAAAATTCTCAACAAAATATTGGGAATCCAGATCCAGCAATACACTAAAAAGATCATACACCACGATCAAGTGGGATTCATCCCAGGGATGCAAGGATGGTACAATATTCACAAATCAATAAACATAATACATTATATAAACAAAAGGAAACAAAATCACTAATCATATCAATAGATGCAGAAAAAGCATTTGATAAAGTCCAGCACCTATTTATGATAAAAAACACTCAGCAAAGTGGGAGTAGAAGAAGCATACCTCAACATAATAAAGGCCGTATACAAGAAATATACAGCCAACATCATACTTGATGGGCAAAAACTAAAAGCTTTCCTACAGGGAACCTATCCGTGTGGTGTGGGGAATGTAGCCCAGCCCCCACTCGGAAAGGCCAGTCAGCACACAGGACCCATGCCCAAGGATAGGTTCTCCCCTGGGGAATCAGGCCTGCATCGTACCTAGGCTGCTATGAGACTTGCTTTTGCTAAAACTCCCTCACCCTGGATTGAGGCAGCAAATGTTTACTGCATATCTCTAAAGTAACTTCCTAAAATCTGTGCTAAACCTCCCAATTATGGACTGTAACCAGTTCAACCACTTTTCCCCTTGATCTGTAAGATCCTTCTCTTTGAAGTAATTAGCAACATTCTTTCCTTTGTTATCTGTAAAAGGTAATCACCTACAGCAAACCTGTGCATAGTAAATGAGGACCATCCTCAATGTAATGTACCCAGGAAAACAATAAAAGCCTGTCCAGGCAGGGGTTGGGGCCCACCCTCTCTCACTCAGAGAGTGCCCATGCCATCCCTTTTTCTCCACAGGACTCCTGTAATCCCTGTGAATTTGTTTCTTGCAGCCATAACACACAGAACCCACAGGCTGGGGTCCGCATCACTTTCCCTCTTATATCAGGAACAAGACAAGGGTGTCTGCTTTCACCACTTTCTTTCAACACAATACTGGAAGTTATAGCCACAACAATTAGACAATAAGAAGAAATAAAAGGCATCCAAATTAGAAAGGAGGAAGTAAAACTGTCATTATTTACAGATGGCGTGATATTGTACATAGAAAACCCAATAGTCTCCACCAAAAAACTACTCTACCTAATAAATGAATTTGGCAAAATAGTGGGATACAAAGTCAGTATTCAGAAATTGAGGGCATTTTTGTACAATTATAATGAAATATCAGAAATAGAACATAGAGGGGGAAAATCCCATCTACTAGAGCAACAAGAAAAATAAAGTACCTAGGAAAAAACTGAACCGAGGAGGTAAAAGACCTGTACTCAGAAAACTATAGAATACTAAAGAAAGAAATTAAGGAAGATACAAATAAATGTAAGCATAGACTGTGTTCATGGATTGGAAGAATTAACTTCACTAAAATGTCCTTACTACCCAAAGCAATCTACAGATTCAATGCAATACCTATTAAAATACCAATGGAATATTTCACAGATCTAGAACAAATATTTCAAAAATTCATATGGAACCAAAAATGACCCTGAATAGCCTCAGCAATCTTGAGAAAGAAGAGCAAAGTAGGAGGAATCACAATACCTGATATCAAACTATGCTACAAGTCCACTGCAATCAAAACAATCTGGTACTGGCATAAGAACAGACACTTAGATCACTGGGACAGAGAGCCCAGAAATAAACCCAAGTCTCTATGGTCAATTAGTATTTGGCATAGGGGGCAGGAGCATAAAATGGAGCAAAAATAGACTCTGCAATAAATGGTGTTGGGAGATCTGGACGGCTACACGCAAAAAAAAAAAAAAAAGAAGAAGAAGAAGAAAGAAAGAAAGAAACTAGACTACCAACTTACACCATACACTAGAATAAACTTAAGATGGATAAAAGACTTATTAAGTCATGACACCATAAAAATCCTAGAGGAAAACACAGGGAGTAAAATTTCAGATATCTTACAGAGCAATATTTTCCCCAATACATCTCCTAGGGCAAGGAAAATAAAGGGAGATTAAAAAGCTTCTGCATGGCTAAAGAATACATTGGCAAAATGAAAAGGGATCCAACTGCATGGGAAAACATATTTGCCAATGATACCTTAGACAAGGGTTTGATCTCCAAAATACACAAAGAACTCACATGACTCAACACCAGGAAGACAAACAATCCAATTAAAATATGGGCAAAGGACCTGAACAGACACTTCTCCAAGGAGGGCATACAGAAGGCCCATACACATATGAAAGGATACTCAACATCACTAGCCACCAGAGAGATGCAAATTAAAACCACAATGAGATATCATCTCACACAAGTCAAAATGGCCATCATTAACGAATAGACAAACAAGTGCTGGCCAGGATGTGGAGAAAAGGGAGCCCTAGTGCACTGTTGGTGGGAATGCAGACTGGTGCGGGCACTGTGGAAAACAGGATGGAATTTCCTCAGAAAACTGAAAATGGAACTGCCTTTTGACCTGACAATTCCACTGCTGGGATTATACCCTAAGAATCCTGAAATACCAATTCAATAGAACCTATGCACCCCAATGTTCATAGCAGCATTATTTACAGTAGCCAAGTGCTGGAAACAGCCTAAGTGCCCATCTGTAAATGAGTGGATCAAAAACTGTGGTACATTTACACAATGGAATTCTATGCAGCAGAAAGAAAGAAGGAGCTCCTACCTTTTGTGACAGCATGGATGGAACTGGAGAATATCATGCTAACTGAAATTAACCAGGCAGTGGAAGACAAATACCATATGACCTCACCTATAAGAGGAACCTAATGAACAGAACAAACAAACAAGCGAAATAGAACCAGAGGCATGTAAACAAGGAACAGACTGACAATGACCAGAGGGAAGGGGGGAGGGGGGTAAGGGTGGAAAGAAGGGGAAGGGACTAGTCAAGGAACATGTATGAATGACCCATGGATGGGCAACAGTGTGGGAATTGACCATGAGAGCAGGGACAGGGGATGGGAGGCAAAGGGGAAAAAAATTGGGACAACTGTAATAGAACAATAAAATATTTAATTAAATAAAAACCTCCCAAGTGATTCAAATACAAAATTTAAGAATCCCTATTAAGTTATTGAGTTAATTAAATTCTTAGGTGCTGAGAAAAGATTCACCTTTAGATGCTTAGGAGTCAATAACTCCACAGTTTTAGTTTCATTTTAAATTTATCTTGGATGAATACATTTACTTCATAATGGGTCTGATTTAAAGGTAAGGTTCAGGGGGTCCTGAGCCTGAAGGTTCAAGGCTACTTGATCAACACATTAGTCCTCTCAGGAAAAGAATATGAAATATTAACAAATTACAGTGGGCTAATTGTAGCTTCTAATATTCCTTAGTCAGGCTTTGAAACACTAACACATTTAAGAAGATGTTGTCATTTCATTGTCTGAATTTCTGGGTAGCTTTTTGTCAAAGGGTAATATATATTTCTCTGGATGTTTTCACATGAGAATAGACGCCTAGTGTTGGAGAACATCAGGGCACTCACTCGCCTGCCTCAGACTGGAGATGAGTCTTGTAACTTTGACTTACTAGCTCCACTGATTTGAAAATCCAGCGTCCAAAGCCACCTTAGAAGGGAAATCTCAGAAAGTTTGTTCCAAGTCTCCTGGAGATCATTACAATGTGAAGTGGGAAGCCATCCCTGTGTGAAACACTGCCGACCACCTGGCGTGCATCCTGCAGCTCATCGCCCACACTCGGATCCCCAGACTGAAGACACTGGGCTTGAATCCAGGAAGCATCTTAAAGGCTTCTAGCTCTGAACACTTGCATTTAGGTGAACATAAAGGAAAGGGGACCAAAACAATGCATTGGAAGGAATCTGGGAGAGAAGTATCATTTCCTTTTCTTTCCTATGAAAGCTCCTCTGTGCTGATACCCACAGCGAGCATCCTGTGTTGCACAAGTCAAACCAAGGATCATGCCAAGTCAATAGGTGCCCTGAAAGGCAGGCTCAGCTGCACGCCCTGGCACAGGCAGAACCTCCACACTGATACAGAGACCAAGGGCATTGGCAGGAAAGAAGCAGCACAGGCTGGCACCCACGCTCCCTCTGGACAAGGAAGCATCTGTGGCCAGGTGAGCATGATCCCGGGGGCCTCACTAAATCTGCTGGAACTTTGGGCCATTTATTTATAAAGCGGGAAGCAAAACAAAAAGATGGAGTGAAAAAAAGAGTAAGAAGAAAAGCAAGAAAAAGGAAAGTCTGCTTTGAAGCACTAATACTGGTTTGCTTTCAGCCTTAAGAGGGTTGAACCTGTGCTATAAAACATTCCTTGCTATTCTAGGGATAGCACATCAGAGATAATGTGTAGAATGGAGCGTTCTTTAGTTTTTGCACATCAGTAATTAATGCTGTTTCACAGTCCGTTCAGGTCAGACCCAGGCTTCAGAAAACCAGGCACAGTCAAATAGAAGGAAATAGATTTCAAGTGTCTATATGGTGGGAATTCATCAGGGTGTTTGTAGTTGGCCTTGTGCCATATATATGTTACACTGACTGTCTATACGGGGTAGGGCAAAAGCAGGTTTACAGTGGTTCCTATGGAAAATACAGTAATTAATCAGCAATCTAAGAATAAACTCTGTGTTCCATGTACTAACTGTAAGCTTATTTCCCCCTGTGTGTAGTAATGAAGGAAACTCTCGTGTTCTTGCTTGAGAAAGCACCAGGGAGAGTTTCTTCATGACTGAGACCATGGTCATGATTAGGAAGGACAGCATGTTTTGCTTTGTGGATGGTTTTTTAAAAGGTGGGTGATATGCACATCACCTCTGCAAACTGCAGTTTTATGCAGATGGGTGTTAGATGCTGAGGCAGGTCTGAATCTCTAGCTTTCTCGTGCCCCGGTAACAAATACGATATGAGTATGATAACCCAAGGGATGTCAACTCTTCAGAAATTTCCTAGGGTGAGCTCCAAACTCTCCGGAATGAAACTACAAAAAGATTGTTCATAATAAACTAGTTGCTGTTCACGCAGTTTCTGTTGTAGAGTTTACAAGGAAATTAGGAGAGCAACTGTGTCGTCAGGGATGAGGGTGAGAAGATGTAAGAAATCCAGCCACATGGATGGTCTTTGACAATTGTGGCAGGGTAGCCAGGGCGGGAAGGGTAGCAGTGGATTTGTTCCTCTGCTCAAGCAAAACAGCCAGTGTGCTCAGGAGGGGCCACGGGCTGCACACCAACTCGGGGAGGCCTGGCCAGACTGAGGGCACACACAGGCTGCAGGGCGCACTGTAGTTAACTCTGCAAGGCACGGAGAGTTTTCTCCTCCCAGCATAGAGCACACTGTCTGGGCTTCACGGAGGTCACTTTTGACCAGAACTTTTCAATCTAGTCTTCCCCAATTCCTCCAGGTTCTCGATAAATATTTTAGAAACTGTCATGAAACACAACTTAACGGCTGCAATGGATACCAAATGTGAACTCACAGTGGAGACCGCCACCATGTCCACCGGTGTTTCCACTCACAGGATATGTAACGAAGTTATCAAACTGAACTTAAAAATTCACCCTGATAAAATACTGTATTTTTCTACCTGTTTATGTATTGGGGTTTTATTAAGAATTTGTTTTCAAAAGGGTTCTGCTACTTAAAAAAGAAAGAAAAACCACAAAGGAAAAGGGGGGCAGGGAAAAAAGAAACAAGTGCAAAAATAATACAGAATCGAATAGAAGGGTTTCTGCCCTACTCCACCTAGAGAAAACTAGTATTATTAAAACATTTTCAGATACAAAGGGAAGACTTGCCCTCGGAAAGTTATACCCAAAGTTGCTAAGCACTTTTTCCTGAGCCAATGGCCTCTTTAGAGTTATTTTTTTAAATTATGTTACAGTCAGGGAAAAGCCAACAGTGCAACAACAGAGACAGGCAGGGGTGAGGAGATACATGTACATACACATGCACACATACATGCACACCGACATACACACACCTTCACATGCATATATACATGCATGTACACACATATACAGGGCAGTGCAAAAGTGGGTTTGTAGTTGTTTGTATGGAAAATAATACAATGATTAATAAATAACAAAAGAATAAACTGTATTTCACCCTGTACACACATACATGAATGCACATGCATCCATGAACACATTCACACACATGTATGCATACACATGCGTGTGCGCATGTGTCCATACACACATACACACATGCAATTTGGGGGCCACTCTCCTTAAGCCCGGTCTACAGTCACACAGTTGCTGGGTCCCCAGTGTTGGGGCTGCTATTTCACAAGAGGCTGAGGCAGCCAGCACCGTTTACACTGCAGGCAGAGAATGTGGCAGAATGATTTATCTCAGGGAAAGGATGCCAAGAACATTTGAGAGGTAAAGAAACAGAGACTAAGGGCCTGGGTGGAGGAAGGAGCAAGGGGGGAGGGGTGCCAAAGCTCACACAAAACTGAGTGAGGATTATTTCCCAGACTCATGACGCACAGTCAGAAGGTAGCCGAAGCCCCTATGTGGATGTGTACTGGCAAATTCAGGAGCCTTATGGGGAAGAAAACGCTTATGTGGGAATGAAAACTGCCAGTTCTAGGACCTTGCAGTAAGGGGGTGGCATTAGATGAACCATCTGGTGGTTTTCCCACTTCCACCTTTTTTCTCTCTCTCCTTTTTTCTTGAGAGGTGAGGAATGGAGCTGGTGGTGGACTCTGCACCTTAAGGTCTAATGTGGTTTGATGAGAAACAGAGACACAGCAGTTCTGCTAAATAAGACAGCCTGTTAGATGCCACGATGGAACACTGCACATGAATGCCACCAACTGCACTGCAGATGGAAGAAGGAGAAGGAGAGAAGGGGATGGGGTGGCTGGAGAAGGGGACGGGGAGGGGAAAGCACAGCCTCTTATGTCACTGTTGCACTTTCTCGAAGTTTACTGCATACAAGAACCCTTGGAGAAGCATCGTGGTACGTTAATTGGAGATTGCACAAAACGCACAGACCTACACTTCACAAAACATCAAGAGAGTACCTATGAGTGTCAGATATGAGGCCAAGCAGTGGGATACAAAGGTAAGTACAAGACAGTCCCTGCAACCAAGCATTCCCTGGCCAGTGAGGGAAGACAGCTCTGTACGGAAACCTCGTGACACAGCACAACCACCATCCTGCCAGGGAGCAGGACCAGGCTCTGGGAGCACAGCCTGCTCCAAGTCTTGCTCCGCCCAGGTACTCGAGTACTCAGACAGGGCTGCACCCAGGGGACGACACACACTCTGGGTGTTGGCGAGTTTGCCAGGAATGGAAAGAAAGGAAAAGAGTCAGCCAGAGAAAGGGAAGAGCATTTGCAAAAACAGAAGAGTAAGGTGTGCTGTGTTGGGACACAGAATGCTCAAGTGGATGGGGCTCATGGGAGACAAATTAATGAGGGTAAATTGGGAAATACTATGAAAGGCTCTGTTGTCAAGTCCAATGCTAAAGGAACCTGTGGGTTTTATGCTAAAGGAACTAAGAAGCAGTTTGCAAGTGTAAAAATCCAGCTCTAAAAAAAGTAAATGTAGTGTTTTGTGTTACAGGGATATTTAAATTAAGTGATATGAAGTAGTTCCTTACACTGGGCTTGAGGTCCTAACTCACTCTCTCCTACTAATGGTGTAACTTTAAACATTTATTCCCCTTTTAATTTTGCAAGTGTAAAGTTCATAAGCACTTTTCTCTTACATCAGCATTTTTCAACCTTTTTCATCTCTCGGCACACATAAGCTAATTAGTAAAATTCTGCAGCACACCAAAAAATATAGATTTTTACTGATCTGACAAAAATAGGTATAATTTTGATTCATTCACACTGGACAGCTATTGTTGTATTGGCCGTTGTCATTTTTTTATTTAACAATCTAAGGAAAAAGAGGTCTCTGCCCCTGACTAAACAGTCAGGTACTGCATGTTTTACAAATTCTTGCAGCACACCCGGTTGAAAATCGCTGTCTTACACCATTAACAAGTAGAACAACTCAATTTGACCACAGTGTAAATGTCTAGATTTCCTTGGGGATTAAGACTAACGCAGCAGCTCTTAATAGGTACTGATGGAAAGATGTCAAGTTCCTAACTCTTTTCACCAATAGTTTACCCCCTCCAAAGGAAAAGGCAATTGTGAGAAAGGAAACAATCTCTCTAATTTTGTAGGTTTTCCAGTATCTCCAGAACTGGAATTTCACTGACTGAATATTTCTTGTTGTCTTCAGAAAACACACTGTACATATTAGAAGGATGTTTTCATTTTCACCAACCACAAGCTCTTTGAGTAAAGAAAGTGCCTGCTACTTGGTGGAATTTCTGTCAATGCGGACACCCACCCAAGTTTTCATGGGCTGCTAGCACACAGCCTCTGGCCATTTGTCCGTCTGGCCCCTCTTTCCTTTCAGGGACATATCTATCTGCTCTCTCTTTTCTCCTTAACTATCATTCAAACTGAGGACCAAATAGTAACACGCAGTAAAAGTCGAGGCAGCGGCTTGACTTCACGGCTGCCTCCCTGTGTTAGTGCGTGTTCACACTTGGCAAAGCACAGATCTTCAGAGATACTGGATAGACAAAGTGTCTCCCAGTGAACATTAGCTCCTCATCTCCAGATACATTGGGAAAGACTCTTAGAAGTGGAGATTAAGAGAATAACACTAAAGTCCATCTAGTGGAGAGGCAGTGAAAGCCAACTGATCTCTAAGATCCCCCATGTCGTATTTGAGGCACACACATTGCCAGCTTTTCCCCAATTCTACTAAAACACCATTACTAGGCCAATGGAACCTGGGAACCATGCACATTTTTTAAAGTTTCTGGCAATTCTGATGATTAGACAAATTTGGGAACCAATGTTCCAGCCAGCCCTCCATTTGCAGATGGGAAAATTCAGTGACTACCCACAAACTCTCAGCTGGTTATAACAACAGTATGTTGTGGAATACAATTTATTTATAGTTTATGGAGAAGCAAGTTTATATAGATGAAGTTATCAATCTGTAAAAATTAATTTACAGAAACCTTATTTAAAATACACCTGGGAGGCTAGAAGAGAGAACTCTTGCGACCTGTCACTCAGCGCAAACTACTGACCCCAACAGAAAGTGACCCCAACCTGCATCTCCAACAGGAAGTGATGCTACTAACCTGAGCTGGAAGAAGATTCCTCCTTGCCTAGTAACAACTCAGCCAATGGGAGACCGCCATGACTCAGCCAATGAGAAGCCCGTATACTTCGAACTGTCAGTTTCCTCAAATGGAATCTGCGTTTACAACAGCCCCTCCTGAGTCCGCAAAAGAGCCTTCCTCTCCTTTGTTTGTTGGACTTGTGTGTTGTTTGCCATTAGATCACCGCATCCTTAATTGCAATTATTTGTTCTTTCAGAATAAACCCATTTTGCTAAGTAAATCTGTTAAATAGACTCTTTGTTAAATGTCAACAAATAAAAACGACAGACTTAAATAAAATACGTTCCACCTCCTAATCAGATTTGAACTCTCGGACTCCTCTCAAGGTGGTGGCACGCGCAGGATTTCTGGGGTCAAAGGGCAGGGCACACACAATGGGGGGGGCGTTTCCTTGGCCCGGTGCCCTTGACCCTGCAGACGCCTGCCCCACCACAGAAGGGCGAGGGGCTAGACTGATGGGACACGGTGAACGGGGGCTCCCTGTACCAGGATCAGAACGCAAGTGCTTGCGGAAGATGGACCCCGGCGCCCTGGAAGTGAGTCTCCTCCTCCCTCCGGGTGTGTTCGCGGCCGTAGACACGTACGTCTGTTTTTACGGAGAGCGCCTTTCTACCAAGTACTGGCATATGGAAAATTTTAAAGAAACCAGGTAATATGTTTCTAAAGTAAAAGAATTCAACATGACAAAGAGAGAATTTCTAAAGTGTTAAATAGAATAATTTCCCACATTTCAGTTGGATTTTGATATTTCTTTTTTGATCAGTCCCATATTTTTATAATAACTGTCATTTACTTAAAGCTTTTTATGTCCAGCTACCGGGCTAATCACATTTCATTTCAATACCTTATTTGAATAACTGGAAAATGTTAAGGGAGGGGCCTACTACCCTTATTTTACAAGAAAGGAAACTGAGATTCAAGAGGCTTAGTGAATCGACCCACAATTACTACTACACGGCACTTCCTGGGTCCAGCCCCACAACCGCATCATTCCTAAACTCACTCCTTTCTACTAATTGCCTTTGAAATGAAAGCATGTTGTATTTCTCCTAATTCTTTAAGAGTAATAAATTTTTCCAGAGAAAGAGAAATTTTTTCTATTTATATAATAACAAAATTAGTTACATGAGATTTTTTCAAGTTTCTACTTTACCTGTAATTGTGGCCAGAGATGGTTTTTTAGAGCTGCGGAAGTCAGACAGGGAGAAGCCATGAACTCTTAAAATGAAATAATATTTACAATTCTCACTGATATTTCAGGAAATTACTATCTTAACAGCCTTGGAAAAAAATCTTCTAAAATCAATTACAAGAATAATTTTTACTACAGAAATCATCTCCCAAACTACAACTCGAGTCTTTGTCCAGTTTCTGGATCAAAATAATTGGCAGAATAAGCAAAAGAGTAAATCCCTCTTCTCATGGAAATTTATTTTCTGTTAGTGGAAGATACTGAACAGAAGTCATTTACAATGTTTCAATTACCCTTTAAAAATTAGGTCTGTGTGAGAAATTACAGAAATTTTTAAAATATTGTAAAAATAGTTTAAATAAAGTCAGATGGCCTCATGACAAAAAGGACAAATGGACTTTAGCATATCCGTACATTTACAACCCAGGCAGCACTTTTAGATGAAGTGCTCAAATCACTTTTTACACACCAGATGGTGTGGTGGGTACAAGGTTTCTCTCATCAGCCATGAAGACCCCTTCCTTCCTTAGTTCACTTGCTGCACATCACTCACACTCAGCTTGTACTTCGGAGAAAGCTAACTCCGCCCCAGCACCGAGACCGAGGCACCGGGCTTAGGCCTGGAGCACGTAACCAACTGTTGGGAAAGCGCTGGCAGTCATCTTGTGACCAGAAGAAGGAACTAGCCACAGAATGAAACCGCGGAGAGCAACACAGAAGCCAAGGTCTTGATTTCAGTGTTGTTTTGCTGAATCAAATGGAAAGCCACCTGTCTACGGAGGATAAGGCATATCAACCAGTTTCACCTCTTGATTGTCGGAGTCAATTTTAATTTTGTTTTCTGTTGCTTACAATCAAATGCATCCTAATCAATAAAGATGGTCCAACAGGTGAAGAAGTTCATGTATTTCTAAGTTGTTCCATAAGTGTAAACAAAAATAGGGGTAATGTTTCCTATCTAGAGTTAGAAATAAATTTGAAAATGACAGTAGTAGCTCAATAATGAATATGTCATTATTATGAATCCTAAAAATAGTAGGTGATGGATGATTGCTCCTATCAAACAGAAGGCATGGGAAGATGTTAACTGCTCCTCACACACTTCAGGAAAACGTTCAACCAGTTAAAATGTGAAAAGATCGAGGAAGACAGAGGAGGGTGCGGACTTCGAAATGATTCTGGGAGACCTGAGACACGTGGTAAAGGTCAGATGCTAAGAAAATGGCAGATTTTCAAAAGAAAAGGAGTATGTTTAAACCATTTGTGAAATTATCTAAACTTCAAACAACCCCACTTGGATTTATGCACATTGGAAATCTAATCCTAACGTGTAAAATTTCTATGCAAGCCATTTGACACAAATTTCTACATTCTTCAGATATAAACACCCATTGAAGGCAGTCTTATAGGAACGTTAACATAAAATTAGTATTAGCTTATAAGGACTTAAGAAAAAATAATGTAGAAGTCATTCCTCCGTGGAGTTACACAAGATAAGACTCAGAGCTTGCACTGCCAGTAACAAAAATGTATAATTTAGCACCAAAGGCCTAAAGCTCCTTCAGAATCAGAGCGAAGCCTCCACAGCTGAGGTTACTGAAATTCCAGGGGAAGCTCCAAAGCCCAGACGGCCGAGGAGGGCAGGAACTCTGAGGAAGAGGTGAAGGAAACCCAGCCCTGACGTGGGAGCCACCTCCAAGAAGGAGAGTAAGACAAGCCAGCTTCTCAGGAGAAAGGTCATGGAGATTTCCAGTAATGGGGCAAAGCTCTGGCTAAGGAAATATTAAATCTGATGGCATATTAAGATGTGAGTTATCTGATTTGTCACAAATATAAAAGAAATTGAATTTTGGTGCCAAGGTTTAGTCTCTTGGTACAATTCTTAGATTTGGCTTGTATTGATTTTTTGACTCACACTGATGGAAAAAGAGACATTTATTTTTGTTGGGAAATTCAAAGAGGTAACGCTGCCCTGTTTGTTTCGCTCAGGCAGCTTTAGGGGAAGGGACCACTGGCAAGAGGCCAGAGGGCACTGTCACACCCCAGAGAAGACAAGGTCACAGGGATTGCCTAAGAAAAATATGTAATCTGGCAGGAAGTGATCTCTAGTTTTCACAGTCATTTGGAAAAAAAGAAAGACAGAAAAGGTATGGAACTCACTCTCCCAAGACTACTTTTGACTCATTTTTTTTGTAAATCTTACTTCAAACATGCTAGGAAATACTCTTAAGATTTTTCAAGGACTATTCCCCTGGAGTCACTGGAAATGACCACAGAGCATTCTTCTGTATTGTCAAGATCCAATCATAACTAGAAACCCTAACATAAGCAAAAGACAGTGGGTGGTTAAAATTAAACTGAAGGCATAAAAAACATGAAAAAAAAAAAAAAAGAAACCAGTGTTAGGGTAAATTTAATTTCTTGTATCCTTTATTATTGGTAGAATTATTTTTGAATCTAGCTTCTGGCCATATTTAAATTTAATAAGCATGTCTTCCACGTCTTCATTCAGGCTATTTTTCCTTTTCATTACTGGAAAGAGTATGTTCTGAGCTTGCTCTGGGGGGAATCCCTAGAAATTACCTTTTAGGTGTATACTGATCTACTGATCTACTGATCTACTGATCAACAGCCTCTGGCCATAGCCGCTCAGCCAATCAGCTATCATTTAAGTGTGGTATTATGGAGTTCATACTTCTCCATCTCACTCACAAGGATACTCATTAATTCATTCAACAACCATTTACTGAACGCTTATTATGTGCCTGGCCCTGCAAGTGCAGAACTAAATGACTCTCAGCCCTGGCCTCAGGGAAATCACAGTCTAGTCCTTCCTGGGCTGGTAAATAATTACAACACACTAGGATAGGTACGGCACCTCCAAGCACATGAAATTCCCTCCGTGTCAAAATTTTGTTTAAAATGTACTCAAAGTTTTGTTGGCTCAAAGTGATTCCTGCTTCCTTTTCTTAAGGTGTTCCAACCCATCTCTTCCATGTTTTAGAATCTGCCCCAGATGAACTGATTTGTTACAGTCACAAGTTTAAATGTTTTTATTATTTAACCATTCACTTATTTTTTTTAAAGGTAAAAAGTGTTTATCGAAACTGTCCAGGGATGCAAAGCACGGCATGCGGAACATAGTCAATAGTGTTGTGATAGGTACGTGCGGCGCCAGGCGGGCCCTTGGAAGACTGAGAGGACCGCTTTGTAAAGTATACGACTTTCTCAGCACTGTGCTGCTCACCTGAAACTAATCCAGAATAATATTGAATGTGAACTGTAATTGAAAAATAAAAAATGTTTTAAAAGGTACAACATCTCAAAGGGAAAAAACTATTTTAAACCGAAGGCTGTCTATGATGACTGATAAAATTTTCCTTAATATCAACGTGAAAAAACTTATCTGGAAAAGAAAGTTTGGAGCAGATTCCGATTCTTGTTCACGTCACCACGCACTGAAAACATGATGGTATTTGCAGAGGGTGCTAGAGTGAAGGCTGGCAGACCACCTCCGGCAACCTCAGTTGCAACGTGTCCAGAGCACAGCTCCTGGAAAACCGTGGTCAGGCACATTCTCTGAGAACATGTAAAACATGTGCTCAGCGTTCTTTTTACCAATTACAGAGAGATGCAAATAGTCTCATTACACCTCGCACACAAAAAGACATTTTTAATCTAATTTCTCAAATCCTCATGGTTTCCACAGAGAAAATAAAAGTATACCATTTGTTTCTGAAATTTCGTAGCTTATTTGTCCAAGAGGCTTACAAACAGTAAGATCCCCAAGTGAAGCTCAATGCCGGGGGTACCACATACATTCGTGGAGAACCTACCATAGCCTTCATAAGGCTCTGAGCCAGCACCCGTGAGACAGGGTGCACAGTTCCACTTCTACAGTGAGGGGACAGGGAGGCTCCGTAACCTGCCGAATGCCGTGGAGCTAGAGTTTTCCCGATTCTGAAATCCTTTTACTTTCCACCGCCCTGCTGGCAAAACCTGTAATGTAGACAAAGCCTTGCCTAATTAAATGGGGTGAGGCAAGCTGCCAGCAAACAAAATCCCAAATTGGAAGAAACATTCTCAGGAGCAAAGCAAAGGAAGAGTTTTCTAGGAGTAGAAACTGCTGGGTCCAGGAACACAGATTCTCTCGGTGAGAGGAAGGAGCTGTTCTGTGGAATAATAAGGACATCTGTTGGTTTCTGTCATCCAGAAGAGGAGTTTTGCAGAACATAGATTGCAGGGTTTTTTCCTCTCATTAAAGTCACAGAGTTTGAGGTACCAGTGCTATCAGAAATCATCAGTTATTCCCGTGTATCTACCAAAAGTGCACAGAAGTCTCCAGCTGAACGCCAGGGATACGGATAGAATGTCCAAATAAGGAATATACATCTACCAATCTTTTGATGGTTACATAATAATCCTTTTCTGGAAAGTACTGTAATGAAAACTACCTTAGGACTTAATTGATCTGGTAATGAATGTAACAGTATGCAAATCAATGTAACTAAACAAATAATAAACAAATGGACAGTGAAACACAGTGTTCACAGATTTGATGATACAAAACGAGGCCCAGGCGGGAGGGCTGCACAGCCGAGTGCTGGATGCACTTCACCCATTCCTTGGACAGACGTTTATTGAGCTCTGCGGATGTAAGGATGTAACTATGGCCGCCCCCCTCAGGCTGTTTGAGGAGACTCCAGGTTATCCTGTGGCTTTGTGTCATGTGTTAACATGGGGGTTATGGGATCACGTCGGAGGGGAGACTGACCAGGTTTAGCAACTCAGAGATTTCCTGAAGGAAGTGCATGAAGCGGACAAAGAACAAGTAGAATTTATACAAGTGAAGTGGAGTGAGGGTAGGGTCAAGGGGGAAGGAGCCTCCCAGACAGAGAAGAGCCTTTGCAAAAGGCCCAAGGTGGCAGAGAGTGGGCAGGGATAACAGCATGGGGTTTGGCACTGTCGGATTATAAAGGGCTGGGGTGGGGACTGGAAGGCTGGACGTGGAGGGATAATGGCAAGAATAAGGGCTAGATCATGGAGCGCAAGCAGGCCAGGAGTTTGGACCCTACCCAGATGGCAAGGCAGAGCCATTCCAAGTAAGTCTGAGGAGGGCCATGTGATGAAAGCTTGGGATCTGTGACTGAGGAAAGCTGGATTGGCTGGGAGCTTAGCCTCATCAACCCCCACCCCTTTGCAGTGAACTTCCAGTCAGTCAATGAGGGAGGCTCTATTCTTGTGGGTATGGGGGGGCAGAAGGGGCGTTAGGGGGAGAAAAGAGATGGGGAGCAGAGAGAGAGTTGGAGAGAGAAGGAGGTGGCTCCTGCAAACCCAGCAGCACTCTCTTCCCTTCCCTGAGACCCTTCTCACCGCCAGGACCTCTGGAGCCCCACCCACCTGCCCCACCAGCCTGCTGCCTCTGGTCACTGGGGCAACGGTCCAGGAGGAGGGGTGGCAGTGAGGAGGTGGGAGCATCAGGAGGCTACCAAGCTGGGGTCCTGGGGTGGACTTCCTATACCCTCTAATATTGGAAGCCAGCCCATGCCTTCACAATGTCTTCCCTCTAATTTGCATGCCAAACTAGAGAAAGAACACGTTTCCTTCCCTCTTCTACCATATGTTTGGTGTTACCATCTGAGTGATACGCCTTAATATAGCACCACAGCTCAGAAGGGGGAAAGGAGTGAGGATGCTTTACTGCTAATTCCTAACTATGTTCTCTAACAGACCGTTTCTTCCAAGAATAAAAAAGATTGCTAACATTTGCACAATCTTATGCAGCTGACTTGCCTTCCCCCTCACCCCAAGGGAGGGCACCATGTATCAGCAAGTCCAGTTGTACCAACACTGGGACCTTCGCTAGACCTTCCACAGTGTTGGCATTTCCACTACCTAGCTCCACCACCAGGCTGGCCAATGCTGACACTAACAAGGAAACTATCGTCCTATGTCCAGTGTTTTCATAAAAAGAGAGATGAAAATGCCATCATTAATGGCAGGAAGGGACATACAACAATGAGGAGATTCATTTCCTCCTTTTAGAGTTAAAAACCAACATGTGACATTGTAAAGGGGAGAATATTTTAAACAGAGGTATAGACAGTTGTTGAATCTTAGGTATGTAAATCTCCAAATCCTCTTAAAAAATAAAGCAAGGTTTTGATATCTAGCTGTTTTTCAGATGCCTATTGGGTTGGTGCCCATATGCACTAAGGCACTGTGGAACTATAGAAAGAGCTTTGGTGTTTGAGGAGGCTGGGTTCAAATTCTTGGCCCAACACCTACTGGCTGCTTTAAACAACACACTTAGCCTGGGTCCTCAGCTGGGTTTCTCAGAGGTAAAAACAGTGTATATACTCCGCCCCCTATAAGATCATGGTGAGAATTAAGTCAAATACATATTTGATCACATGTCAAATATATGTTAGAAATGTTACATATAGCACAGGTAAAATGCCTAGTATAATGCCTTGGCTAAAAATACATACCATTAGCAAGAGAAGCTCTAAAACCTGCAAGGTATTTCCCCGAGATGAAAAGAGTTCTGGGGATGGACGGCGGCAGTGGCGGCGGCACGACAACGTAATGCACTTCATGCCTCCGAACTGTACACTTAAAAATGGTTACAGTGGAAAATTTTCATGTTATGTATCTTTTACCACAATTTAAAAAGAGAACTCCAAGCAATATTTGGAAAGTGTTTACAATGTCTGCATGGAGAAGCTCAGAGTAATCAAGAGGGAGATTTCTTCCACTTTAAACAGGCTGATTTTCTTTCAAGGCTAGTAGATTATTATAGTGAATTCTTACTAATAAAATGTTCAATGCAGCATGCTTTAAATATAAAATGAAACACTGGGTTTTATCAGGAATCACATAATTTAGAAGAGAAGAAGAAAAGAATTAGTCGTTATAAGATAAAAAGCCTTAGATCTACAGCCTGCTTTTAACTTAGGTTTAAAATTTATCAATACAATCAGTTAACTGCACTGAAATATGTGGGCCCCATTTCTACTGATGACAGACATTTGCAGGACCACAGACCAACAGATGTGACATACAGACATGCCTCTTCCATGCTGGGTAGGCCCGGTGGGGGACTCCTCTCCTTCAGCAGAGGACGTACCCCTTCCCCCGCTCCCGGGGCTGGCGTTCCTGAAGGCAGGACCTCCTCCCCAGGCTCCTGCACGATACTACAGACTCAGAGGGCACTCAACAAACAACTGGTGAATGAATACAACATAATTTTTAATCCACTCCAAATGGTGAAGTCTGAACAGTACTGCACTAACTCAGATGTTTCCTTGATTATATTTCCTAAAACAAACAACTTGGAGGGGCTATGAGTTTCCCAAAAAAAATGGAAAGTGAACGCTTGAGCTGTGCTGGAAGCCACAGGAGATCCTGGTTCTCGGGGCCCCTGTCACCACAGCCAGATAAGGCCATGTGTGAGCAATCAGGAGCTGGGACATGAGGGCTCTCAGTGTACAATCCATAGAGAGGCCTCCCCAGCTCCCCAAAACCTAACTTCTCCACCACTCACCCTCACACCATCCTATCCTATCATATCCTTCACAGCACATATCAACTTCTGAAATTATCTGGGTTATTGCCTACTTCCTTCACCCTCTCCCTCCAGTGTCAACTCCATCAAAATGGGGACACCGTCTGTCCTGGTTACTATTGTATCCTATCTCCTAATGCAGCATGTGGTATATGTGGAAGGAGGGGAGGAAGGGAGGGAGGGAGAGAGGGAAGGAGGACAGAAGGGAGGGAGGGAGGGAGGGAAGAAAGAAAGAAAGAAGGGAGGGAGGGATGGAGGAAAGGAAGGAAGGGACATTTGAACAAAGCCTAATCTCTTATGCTGTCACCCGAGCAAGCCCCACTGTACCCACTAAGCCACTGAGTCTAGGACCTTGGCCACCATCATGAAGTTGAAATGCCTGGCTCGTGTTATGGTGAGATGCCCCAAGCAAACCCTGAGATACTGCCTCTCAGAGGCAGGGAAAGTGACAGGGAATGGGGCTAACAGGGGAGCAACTGCCCTGGACACTAGTTGTAAGGACATGAGAAAGTAGTGCGAGCAAGTCAAGAATCACGGTGACTCTCAGTGGGGAAGATTGACAGGGTGGCTCAGAGGGCTGGCAGAGTGTCTCCCGGACAGAATCTGCAGGAGAAAGGGGGTGTGCTGCACAGCTGGACAGGGGACCAGAGTCTTGGTCTACATGACACTGAGCCAAGTGATACACCCCAAAATCTCCTATCCCAAGTTCCATCCCTATTCAACCAAGGCCTGAAGGACAATCGGTGGGGCAATGGGGTGGTCGCTGGGGGCTGTCTATGGCTGAAAAGAGCTGCTGGAGGGGTACCTGAGGGCATCTGTTTGACAAAGCAGATGGATTTTGTGGTTACGTTTTAGTTTTTCTTTTCCAAATGAATCATTGCACATTCTATGCTGTGCAGCTTGAAGAGAGTAAGGTGCAGGTGATAAAGGGGGACACCAGTGCACAAGGAGCTGTCACAGAACAGCTCCAGCAACATAGAAAATAACTGTTTCCAACTGTGATGGGGTTGAAACTTATACCTGGAGAAACAAACCGAAAGGTCCCCTGAGTGGCTACCAGAGCCAGCTGACACCCTCAGCAGCGTGCTTCAGCCGTTCCCAGTTCCCACAGCACCACTGAGAGGCCAGGAAGGAAATCCTCTGTCCAAAGTCCGGTTTGTCAAACCTGAAAAATATTCTTTCTTGGCGGACTTCAAGCTACCCAGATCATGGGCTCAGACACTCAAGTGTAAAAGGTCAGAGCACCCCCGATGAAAGCCTGTGCCTAACCTTTTTGTAAGAGTAACACTGATTTTCACACAGTCCTTGGGACCAAGTTTCCACAATCGCCCTGAGTGGCCTGCTTAGGTACCTAGTGATGCTCATGGTTCATGATCCCATTATGCCAATCGTTCCATATCACTACACTTGAAGTTGGCTTCTCCAGTTTAACCTTCCGTGGAGATGGAAGGTTAGAAACCTCAGTTATTTGAGGACCAATCATTGCCTTACCTCTCATGGTGCTTCTCACAGGAAAAAATAGCAAACCCCTCAAATCCATTAACCTTCTCCCATAAGACCACTAGTGCACTCTTTCAGCTATTTTCTTGCTCTTCTTTGGCACCTCTCCAATTTCCCTCACATTCTCCCGAAGTGTGGCAGCCGAAACTGAGTATGCCACTCCAGGTATCAAACCAATCACAAAAGGGAAACAATTCTTGGTTCACGCTCAGCTCCTAACACATTTGTTACTGCCTTTTTACCCATCAGAGCAGGGTACAACTGGCTCTCTACGGGTCAGCCTCTTGGGGCCTTGCTAGGGGAGACACCCCGCCTTTTAGGCCAGGCATGAGACAGCCCACTGAGCCATCAGAACCTCTTGTAGTTTCATTTCCTTCACCTCTAAAATGAGAAGAACTAGATCTGACTGACTGACTGCAAATTGCTGTGAGGTCCGAATATACCGTGAGGCACTAAGCAGACCCTGGCCCTCAAC